>NW_026136719.1:14342621-14705121 GCF_905237075.1 Dicentrarchus labrax | reverse complement strand
TCATGATATGAATCTTTATTCCGCAGACAACAGATCCCTTCTTTACAAGACGTGAGACGAGCCCACCCGACTTACATGGACATGACGTCTGCTGCACAAGGAAAACGTAAATTTAACCGGTAATGTGCCACAAACATTTTACAGACTAAAGCTTTGCACAACATTAATAACCAGTTGTGAGTGTTAATCCTTTGATACTGTGTTTAATTACTTTTTCTGTTTTCCCCGTCCATTGCATTGACTGTAGCAGCATCCGAGAAGAGTTAACACAGGATCTCTCCGCACCGAAACGTATAAAGAAAGATCCCTCTGTGTCACGGAGACCACTCAGAGTGCATCGTTTTGCTGGTAAGTGTCAAAAACACAGTTCAAGAAGTAATTTCAGACCTGAAATGACAAAATACAAAGTATAATGTCAAAGTTCCAAAGGTTGTAAATTGTAATCATGACATCCACATGCATTGATTCAGAGTTATTAGGAATGAAGAAGTTTACTTGTGTTCATTGTTGGTACTATTAATCGGTGTCTGTCCACAGGTTCAGAGGAGAATAAGCCTCGAAGAGTTGTGAGGAGCATTTCTGAAGGAAACCTCAGCCTGCTTGAACCTCAGAAATCCAAATCCATTTTCTATAAAACATCCCAACAGTTAAAACGAGTGGCCAAACGAATGTAAAGCAAAAATCGGACCATTTCGCCCTTATGAACATTTACACACTCCACCCCTTTTCATCCGTATTCATCTTTTCAAAATATTTTCTCAAAACCTAAAAAAAAAAAGTGGTTCATTGTGTAGTTTTTCCAACACAAATGCTAAAGTAATGAGATGAAATGTAATATAATAACATTATCTAGTTTTGCTCTTTGATTAAGCCTTACACTGCATTGAAATTGTACTTACACATTGTATATAAACATTGTAAAGTTATTGGTTGTCAGTTTAGATTCTTGTGATTGTTTAAGAGCCAATTTCTGGCATTTCTAATCCTTCCTTTAGATTTGACGATATTTTAAAGCTCATGTACACACTAACACCAAGAAATAAAACATATCCTGTCCCCTATGTTTTACGTACGTTATGTACTTTGAACTATCCTATTAACCAATGATCAGTCTAGTCAGTGAACAGTCCCAGGGCAGCTAATCTCAGAGGTAGACCACCTGAAATGGAAGTACGGCACAAAAACAATCGTGCTTTCATTTCATTATTTTAATTTTTATTCTCATTTCTCTTGTACAGTTAATAACATAGGGGTTGTAGATATTTCATAATAAAACAGCTTTTTCCATTGGTTTTATTGATAAATAAATAAATGTCTTTACAAAATGAAAAAACTGCTTTTTTTGTGCTATTGATTTTGAGTCTGAATGTGGTTTTCAATGAAGTGTGGGATACAAAATGTTCAGAAAATAAATAAGTGACACAGTACAGGCTCAGGGAAGTTGAAAAATATAATGGCAAGAAAGATTGAACTGACCTGGCAGAGACTCGCAGCAAAACTCACAAAGATAACTTTCTTTCTTTATATTGAAAAAACAACCGTTTCATATGCCTTTAGGGAAAAAAAGGTGAACTCCAAATGTGATCGATAGGACGCCATTTGTCTCTACCAATGCCTCGTGGGGTATATTTCACCACTTTACAGAACGCTGACAGAAAGAGGCGTTCCTTTAAGATTAAACAAAGGATATAGACAATTATTGCCAAATATGTATATGCATATTTATGCAAAGGAGGGAAATTAATTCACAAATCAAATTACAATTATGTGTGAGGCTGGCTGTTTTTTTGTATTTACAGTAACAAGCAAGATCCCACCTACGATAGGTGGTGTAGTACGCCCACCAACCTGAGTCAGTTGTAACACGCAACACCATAAGAGGAGATAAAATCCGGATAGCGAGCTAACAGGGAACTCAAAACAGTTAAAAGTAATGGATCAAAAAGATAAAAAGAAATTAAAAAATGGTTTAAATAGCAAAAAGTACTGAATCATTGTTTGAAATGGACACTTAAATGTAATGGATAAATTATTTAAATAAATAGCTGAAAGAGATGAACAGTGGAATTAGCTTAAAGTAATGGATGAACACTTAAAACAGTTGAAACACTGAAAGGGCAGACTGAGGTGGCTGTTGTGTTTTGTATGTTTAGCCACACGATTCACTTTAATTATGGGTTTGGGCATGCGCAATGAATTCAGTTCATTTTGAAATGGACACCAGAGACCAATCTTGCAATGTTAATGAAAGTGAAAAACTATTGCATACAAACCAAAGCAACCATAACACTAACAAATAGATTGTAAGAAATAAAACATATGGTAACAATATCTACTTTTTCTATAATAAACTGTTAAATATCACGATCCGTTCATAAAGAACATGACTGCTGTGGAGGATCATCTGATAGAGCTGCGGGGATACGTTTGGGAACCACTGCTAAATACGACTTTTGAATTGTATTTCAAAGATATTTTAGGCTTTCCTGTGTTGCATTTTTATCCTGATCAAATGTGAAGTTTTGTTTGAAAGAAGCTTTTATTAGAATTCTTTACTAAAAACGAATGTCAAAAAATACCTCCTGGATCTGTGACGAGGGTGGGACCTCATTGCTCTGTCGGGAGAGAACTAGACTTGTCACTTTGAATTCAGTCTTGCAACTTTCAGTGGCACAGCATTCAGTGTGATCTTTATTTTTAGCTCAGGAGCTCAATGCATATATCAGCACTGTACTGCGCAAGCACTGACACCCTCTCATGCTCTCATTCACAAGAATCTCTTCATTGTGTGTGTGTGTGAGAGGGAGAGAGAGAGGGACTGAGTGTGTGTGCGCACACAGGGAGGCAGGTCTTGGCTAAAGTTTATTAACTTTCTCTTAGCCAATGGGGTGCCTTGTGCGTTTTTCCTGCTGACCAATGGGACAGATTGAGAGGTTGGAGGTGGGTGTTGCTTAGCAACTGCAGGTAGAATCTCAGATCATGTCGGACCCATTGTTTTATCTTGCCTCCCTGAGAGACATTACATGCTATGTGTTGTGATTTGTTAGTAAAAAAAAAAAACACCTCTGTGCAAATGCGTCACAAAGTTGTTAACTCTATTTATGTATTGTTAAACAAAGATCACGGTGACTTTAATGGCATTTCGCACCAAAGTCAGAGCACTTTTAATTGATTGTCATTATGTTACTACATGTAGCTGTCTTATTTTCATCGCCAAGTCACTGGAGCACATGCAAGTGAATTTTGATTATATGGTTTAATTTTTTTCCCCTCCTGGTTACAGGGATAATAACCTTTAATGAACCTCACACGGAGTCAGAGATGAGTGGTTATGAACTTAAACAACAGACCATCCTGCTAGAAACAAAGATTCTACATGCAGATGAAACGTCAGCATTTGCTTTTTAACCCGCTGCACCCCCAGATACCATCACACTAACGCACACAAAGCACAGATGCAATTAATTATGATTCTTTATTATAATTCTGATTCAGGAAACCTTGAGTGTTGGCCTAAATTACATTTAGAGCGTGTTTTGGTAAATCCAGTGTTTGAAAAAGAGCCTTTATGTTTGTGCACGGACAGGAAGAGAGACACTGACTGCCACATACAAATATAAGCATATGATTCCTCCTACAATGTTCCTGACTCCCACAAGGCAGCACGTCACAGCTGTGAACTTTTCATCCCCTGTCTAATTAGATGACCTGATATCTTACAGCAATATGTCACAGTGGAATAACTCGTGGAGAGCTGACCACGAGTACTGTCTGTCCTTTTACCACTAATAGTGTCGCTTGTTGGCTTTTGCTTTACCTCTGTTAGCCTAAAATTGTATGTCACCTGGAAATATGTGTACATGCTTGATGCGTGCAAACAGTTCACCGTGTCCCATGTTGATGTGAACACGCTAAAAAAAGATTAATATTTCAGATTCAAAGAGTGCTTTAAATAATTGTTAAGAGCAGCCTTGGTATTTATTATTTTAGCTCCCCCGCTCTTCCTTTTGGGGGGACACTGGTGCATTTGTGCATAGTTCAGTTCATTTTTTTAAAAAAAGAAGAAGACAAAGAAAAGATTAAAAGGGTAGTTGTGTGACCTGTTATAGAAGAAAATTAAAATGTATTTTTATTTTCAGTCAAAAATATAGCATCATAAGCTAGGCACAAAAGAGTTGCTTTTGCTCATTGCTCTGTCCCGTGATGCTAAATGCAAATATTTAAATGGGGGTTATGGAAATTCCTGGGATGCACCCTGAATTTGGCATGTAAAGCAGGGCCAAGAGGATTGTTGTTTACACCATGTACAATTGTTTCCAGTACATCTGTACAACAGTAGAAAGCAAAGGAATAGACATATAAGTATAAAATAAAAATAGTTAAAATATCTGTAACTATCCACAAAATTGTAGCACATTTGGGGGAGATACTTCAACTCAAAAGGCAGTTGAACAGAGTGATTCTGGATAAGGTAAGCCCTCATAGCTTACATCTTCACAGAGATTTAAACTAGTGCAATGATTGATCAGTCATCAGTCAATGAATCTGCAACAATTCTGATAATTCTTTAATCGTTATTTATTAATTATTAATTTCAATATGAGAATTTGCTGTGTTCTTTCTTGATCTGGGGTTTTGGACAAAACCTGACATTGTGATTGTGATGACATTAATCCACAAAGAAAATAATGTAGATGGCTAACAAGGTTTTTTATCCTGTCAGATGTTACCATTGGATTATTTCGCAGAATAGCTACAGCAGAAATGTCTCTGGATAACATGTGGTGTACACGTATTTGTTCGTCCCCACCAGCAGTTTGCTTTCAGAAATGTTCCACGTTACAATCTCCCTCTACATTTTACCCAGCAAACAAATTTTGTGAAGAAAACAATGTGGCAGCAAATACCTGGCTCCCTTTATCAATACATAGCTGACTGTTGGCAGGACCTTGTGCAGTGGTTATAGTGGGGGATGGGTGAGATTTACAGTTTCCTTTACCAGGTAATGTCTCCTGTTGTGAAACAATGTGACAGAAAATCAGTACAGCTGTGATGGCTCAGCAGTGTTCTTTGCCCCTCTACATTCTCCTCCAGGAGCTTATCCAAAGCCCACCTCAAATGTACTGTATGTAGCCTGTGGATGACTCATCCTCAGGAGAATGAGCTGTATGGTGCAGGTAGCCTTGCAAATAAACATTTCACGATTTGCAGAGTCTACTGAAGTGCTTTGCTGACTTACAGTCCTAACCCACAGACCGCAAATATAAACTCTGACAACCCAATTCTGTTTGATTCTGCCTGTAAGGCAAACAGTGTAAAATATCCTCTTGTGTTAATGTGTCCCTTCTGTGTTACACATGTAATGACTATATCACTAAAACACACAACAATGAGGCAATTTTTAGTCATTTTGTTTATTGAAACAGCAAATTTGTCATCATTGCACCAATTGCCATGGAGACAGGGTTAAGTCCCAATCCTACTGGTATTATACAGTGCATGAGTGTATGCTCATTACCCTTTACCGCGACTTCCAGGAAACACTGCACAACTGAGTGGATGGGTGACTCCCTCTCTTTAAGATGGTTAGGGAATATGCAGACATTCAAATGATCTTTCGTTTCCCGGCAGCCTTTCACACCTGTTCCCTTATAACGCCCTTTAAATCCTCCCTTGCTCCTCGTTCAGTCCCTGTTGCGCTATTGTATTTGCTTGTGCTGTTTAAAGTTTGTCACTAATGTCACTATTCACCACCTGATGATGACGCTTTTGTGAGAGCTATGTCTAAATTTTGTTGATTTAAATTAGACTCGGTCTGGGTACCAAGTCTATTTTTGAGGCTGGGTCTGCAAAATGACTGATGAATATTACCACTAATAGCCAGCATGTACGTCTTTGGTGGCAAATAATATGGGTAGAGCAGTGCTTTATAACATTTTTGACCTGTGACCTGTTAAAAGCTACATCCACTTGCTACCGTTTGTCACAGTTTGCATATGTCTAAGGGCTATGACCATGGAAATCAAAGCATGAATAAACCCTCTCAGATTATTTTATTTTAAAGGGACATTGTGTAGGAATTTCTCCCATCTAGCGGTGAAATTGTATTTTGCATTCAAACGAATAGTGCTCTCTAGTGCCTCGCGTTTTCAAATGCGTATTGCAACTACGGTAGCCGCTATGTACCAAGAAGCCTACCTGTCGAGGAGAAAGTAGGAAACTTCTTTTAGCTAATAAAATACTTAAAACACTACACAATGTCCCTTTAATACTTTAAGAGGCATGAAGTGGTAAAATTATCAAGAAATTCACAATAAACAGTAAATATTAGTAGGAAAGATACTTTTTTCTGCCTTCCCATCCTGTTAACCATCTCATGGTCCCTCAGATTTATCTTGTGACCCCTTGGACCCCCCACTGCTGTAGAGAATGCAAACGCCACACATGAACTGCAGTTTTTATTTCCACTGAAGACCTGCTCTCTGTGGGGCGACAGTGCTAAACACTAAACAAGCCGTGCTGCACATAAAAAGAAAAGGAAATCTCCCACACAGGACAGTGCAGATGACTGCCTGACTGTGCGCTGGGGTGTAGCAAAGTTAATCTGTCAGTAGTGAGGAAGTCCACCTGCAGGAGAAAGTATAATCTCAACACAGCACCTTAGACCCTTTATCCATCCTGGCATTCTTTTTATTCTGCAATTAAACAACTTTTTATTCAAGCCTAGTCTGTTTTGTTTCAAATAAAGTTAGAGCCACTATAGACAGCCACTACGCTGCCCACACAGGTGGTTTCACTTGCCAGATTAGACCTCTTCTCAGGACTGTGTGGGCATGTACAGACAGTGGTTGATTCACATCTGCATCACTACAGGGAACTACAGCTTAAGTACAATAAAATAGTTTAGTCACCTCAATGTAAAATGTAATGTTTTTTGTTTTTTTTATATGATGACGGACACAAATATGACTGATGGCCACCAGTGGTCTGTGGGATAAGCAAGCCAGAGCAGCAAATCTAAGCTGTGGCAAAATTAAAACACTTACCTCACAATAGTTCGAAAATTCATCCAAAATCGACACAGAATCTGAAAGATAATTGATTTAAACTGATGGAAGTTTAATCAGATTTATACAAAGCATAATCATTAGCTTCAGGTCAAAGTTAGCAATTCACGCAGCAGAAATTAAAGAATTTGGACATCAATGAATGGATGTTTATTATCGAAATGTTTCATGCAGTGTTTTAATGTACACAGGCTAATACCTTTGACTTTTCTGTTATCAAGAAACCAGATATTTTCTCCTCCTCCTCCTCCTCCTCCTCCTCCTCCTCTTTTGTACTGTTGATACAACTGAGAGAGTTTCACGCCCAGCCAAGACTTCAAAGTGCTCTTTTCTGGACTTTTACCCCTACAGCACCAAAATAACTCCTCCCTCTCAGCTACTATTTTCCTGCATAGCTCCGTCCAACTTTAACTTAACAGAGGTGTACAACTGGAGTAACTTAAAACACCAACAAGTCCTCCAAATTAAATGACAAAATACGTGGATTGTCCATGTTGGACAATCAATACGTTTCATGATTTGACAACGCTGTGGTTACGGTTTGGTTAGGTCTAGGGAAAGATCATGGTAGAGCTCCACAGTAGCCCAGAATGGACAAACCAAACACTGGCTCTAGATAGGAGTTTTGAGTTTTCCACGCATTTCTCAGCCTCTATAGACTCTCCTTCCCGGTTATAAAGAGTGAGTGAAGCGATGGAGTTACACTAGATGCCACTAACTCCTACACATTGGTTAAGGTTATGGGACATCCGCAGTCATATGTTGTTTTCTAGAGGGTACTCCAGTTATTGCAGTTTAACACTGCTCAGCCTCCCCTGCAAAGTGCTGATTCCATCCTGGTGTGGAACAGTGGACCAACTTTTTACACTGGCATGGATGTTGGAGGGGTCATGGGAGCCTCTGCCCATCCAGTGTAGGCTTTTTGCAGATGACATGGTTTTATTCTGGTTCTGTTGGCTTTATTAGTCTTTAGCATAGACGGGGGGGGGGTTGCAGCGGCCGGGATGAAAGTCAACACCTCTATATCTGTCAGTAGTAATGGGGGCGTTGTAGTGGACTGTTGTGGCGAAGAGGGAGCTGGGCCAAAAGTAAATGTTTTCGATCTACATTCCAACCCTTACCTGTGGTCATGAGCTTTGGGTAGTGACAGAAAGAACGAGATCGCAGATACAGGCGACCAAAATGAGTGTCCTCTGTAGGATGGCTGGGCTCAACCTTATGGCGTGTTCGCACAGAAAGCAAAGCAAATGTATACAAAGTCAATGCAAAGATGCAAATACACACCATATTCACGCCAGGCGATGCAAATGAGACACATTTTTCAACATTAATATGCGAAATTCGCCCCATTTGCATTTTTCGTGTGAAAATATCCAACACTGATGAGTAGGGAGGACCGAAGAGACAGAGCTGCTCCTGCCGACAGACAGCTGCTTGAGCCCAGGGAGCTCTGCAGAAGAGAACCAGGGGCAGAGCTGGAGGTTCTGGAGCAATAAATTCCCATAGTTACACCAGATTCTGCTCTTATCTGGAGCCATTTACCAGCAAGAAGAAAACTATATTTTTTTAACTTTTGGGATTAAAAAGTGGAATTTCTTCACTCTTGTTTGTCAACCTGTCTGCTGCAGGCCGTGGAGGTGTCACTCTCACTGTGGGCATCCAGAGCTCTATGATACTACTTCATATTTATACTGAGACCGGGGCATCCAGAGCTCTATGATACTACTTCATATTTATACTGAGACCGGACATAAACGGAGATTGCTTGGAGAAAAGTAAGTGAGGAAGTTGGACTACCTGGTAAGTGACTTGCTCACTTGAGGTATTGGTTTTACTTTACTATAAACTAAGCATAGCTTTGATTGATCTGAACCCCATTCAGGAAACAAGCATTTTAAAATCGTTTGTTTGTTGTCCTAAGGACAAACCCGAGAAAGTATGAATTCAGTCTTTTTACAAATCACCATCATAATGTAGTTATTTCAGCATTCTTTTTTATCAATTTATTGCAATAAGATTACATCTAAATCTGTATATTTTTGGCTCATACCCTTCTAGTAAGATTAAAGGGCGAATATTTACTTGTGCAAGTAAACACAAATTATTCCACGAGTAACGTTGGTGTGAACACACCATTAGAGATAGGGTGAGGAGCTCGGCCTTCCAAACAGAGCTCGGAGTAGAGCCGCCGCTCCTTCACATCGAAAGGGGCCAGTTGGGGTGGTTCGTCTGATTAGAATGACTCCTGGGTGCCTTCCTTTGAAGGTTTTACCAGGATGTCCAACTGGGAGGAGTTACTGTATGATAAATTAACTCACTGTAACACTGTTACTATATGATACAGGTTTAAGTAGTTTGTGTAAGTGAGATCACGTTTACGTTGTTCACAGGACGCTGAGCTCATGTAAATGAAGTAAATTTAAATTTGTTATCAATTTATGTTGACTAGTGTTTTGTTGTTTGTGCTGTGATGTTTTTTTGTTCATGTTGTTCATTGTACTTTGCACTCAACTTCCTAGCTGTGTTAGGATTTAGCACTACTAGCACACCGTCTAGCTTGTATCCTGGCAAGGATAGCTCGGCTAAAAAAACAAAACAACCAAAGAAACATCACATTCAAAGTTTCTAGTGTTAAAGCCTAAAACATCTGATAGAGATTGTTCTCAGAAAGGTGTGACCTTATTAATTAAATTACACTTAATGATAACAATCATAAAAAATTGTGACGTTTAAGTCATGATCATGTTATCATGAGAGTTTTGATGATAGCTAAATTCCAGCCTTATCCACACCTTTTCAAAATAATGTGTTACCATGGATATTATAGTAGCTATATATGGGCTGGATTTCTGCAGATAGAGCTTAATTAAATTTCCTCCTGCCTACCATGGCCTTTAATTTTAAAAACCTGTAAAAACTTGCACCTGCTTTGTAGAGATGAAAAATTTTCCACTTAAAACCAGTCTTCACAAAGTGTGTGAACTTTAAGAAATCAGGCAGAATGTGCAGCCAATCACACTTATCATATCTCCTCCCACTTGTTGCGTGTTCCTCCCTCAAATGCGTGGGAGAGAGACGTACTTCACTGCTGACACACAGAGGGTTTCTCTGTCAGATGAGAGGAAACTGCACTTCCAGGCCAAAGCGCCTGTTTGATAAATAACACGCGTGGCTCCGGGCGCACAGTGCGTCTCAAAGACTCAAAATGTGGCCCTCAGTCTGTGTCTCTCTGACACACATACTGTACACAGCCACACACACACACACACACACACACACACACTCACACTTGTTCATGCATAGTGTACACACAAACACTGGGTCTTTCTTTCTCACCCTTTCTCTCTCTCTCTCTTCAATGATTAAAAAACAATATCCAGCATATAACTGCAAGTTAGTCAGACACCCACACTCATTTGCAGTGAAAGGCAAATGACCCTGGTGATGAGTCATTGTATTCACTCAGAGATTTGCTTTATTCAACACACTGAAATCTCTTAAGGCAGAGGGAAGCAGTGGTTCTCGTCATTTTGCCTCTGAGTGAGCTCAGGTGTGCCTTGACGTTCTTCTCAAATGTGAAAAAACAGCACATATCGTCATTAAAATCCACTGATATCAGACTATAATTTCCAGCCACACACACACACACACCTTACACTTAAAAAAGGTCTCCCTTCTCCGATCATCAGGCGAGGCTTTATATAATATTTCCAGACAATCAATTACGTCAATTAATTAGTCAATTAGGCGCTCCTCAGAAATTTGTTTCTTGGGTAAACGCGTCGTTATATTGAAAAGAATCAAGACTGGCTGAAAGAATAAACGTGCTCTGTAAGGCAGCTAAAACCTGCTGTGATGGTGACAATGGCAAATGTATTTTACTTATTATGTGTTTCATTGCATATACAGTAAAACTACAATTGTGAACACTCTGGATCCCCAGGAATCCTCATTAACTAAAGCAAACGTATTTGCTTTATTTGTATTTATATAATGTATTTGCTTTACTGATTTATTGAAGTGTTTTTCTTAAGATCTCTTAAAATTACTATTTACAACCCTCTTGTCACCAACTTGTCAATATATCCACAAAACAGTGATTTGCCCTTTGCATATTGTTTATTTTGAGTTATTTTAAAGGCCTGAAAAGGTAAGGCTATAAAGAATTTTGAATTATAAAGAAAAGATTAGAGATAAGTCTGAAAACAACATAGTTTTTTGTATCAGAATATTTTTTTTCTTTCCCATTATTCATCTTGAGGTTGAGAACCATTGCCATAGGTCATCTCAAAACAGGCTTTGGTAGATACTGGAACATGTTTATCAAAAATGTAAAAATTTTAGGTGAAACAATTCTATAAATAGAATATAAAGAAATATATATAAAGTCTATACTGTATGTCGATAGTTTCCAGCTTCTCAAATTCAAAGATGTGCTGCTTTTCGTTGTTTTATGTGATAGTAAAATGAAAATCTTTGGGTTTTGGACTGTTGATCAGACAAAACAAGCAATCTGAATACATCAAATCTCTCTATGAGAAATTGTGATGGGCATTTTCCATGATTATTATTATTCTGATATCTATTTCACATACCTGCTAACTGAAAAAAGAGTCAGCAGATTAACTGATCATGAAATAACCACTGCTGCAGCTCTTATTAAAACAGATAAATAATCGTTATTAATCACACAGGAAACCCTCAGCATCATACAAATCATTTTGATGTATGTTCAGTGTGTTTTAGTTTGTACTTGGATGGACTTGTGAGTCGTGTCAGAGAATGTGCGGGCGGTAAAACTACTTTCTTATATTATTTTTTTTCTTGGCATGGAAAAAACTTTCCAAGTGATAGTGATTTATTTCACAGGAATGTAAAAGATGCAGATGACAGATGTTTGAAGAAACTGAAAACCAAAACGGACAAAGACTTCCAGCAGCAACAGTGAAAAGTGTTCAGTCTGTCTGACCACAGTTTGTACAAGGCTCTTTGCTTAAAAAACCTGAATGAACCTGAGACTCATTTTTGGGCATTAGGCCTGAGGGCTGCAAGTGTTATCTGGCTGCATCAAGTTTACTTTGTTTAAGAAAAGAAAGAATAGTGGAGTGTATGGGGGAGGGAGTGTAACGGGAGTCTTTAACAGGGAGTAAAAGGGACTGAAAGGATTTTGATCCAGTGATATTATATATCTGTCCTGGTCAGGGCAGACAAAGGCACACAGCAAACCACCAGAGAGCAAAGCATGTCATCTGAATAGTATGTCTTCTTTGCAGTGTTGTACATCCAAAGGCTTTGTGTGCCTGAATTTGGCTGGTAGAAGGCACAAAGGAGGCAGTTTGTTCGCCCCTGACAAGTGTGCTTTTATTTGCGGCGGCTCTTTGATGTATAGAGAAACTTTGGCTGGGATATCCCTCGCAGACAAATGCACGAGAAATCCCACTCCTTTGTATTATCCTTAACAATTCCCTCACCATTCACTGCAAAGCTTTTATTCCCTTTAAGACCTTTATTTTAAACTTTGTGCCTACTGTCTGTCTGTCAACTGTAATGGGGAATCTTGTTTGACTTTATTGTACAGAGGAGGGTGTTTGACGGGGAGTTGGGGGCATGCAGTTCAGATATGAAAAAACATCACCTGACCATGTGACATTGTTTATCAAGAAAGTATGTGTTTATAACATTCTGATACTAAAGAGGTGTAAACATGTGAAAACATATAACAATTCACCACAAGATCTAATTAGTATTTTCTGGAGCTTTTAAATATAAAATCTTCTTGTACCCAGTTAAATTAAATGTTTGAGATTTAAGTTTGCATTTTGTCAAGCAGTTTAAAGGAGTAGTTGCATTACAAATGAGATATGTGCTGATCGATACCAGTCTCATATCTGTGCAGGTAAAATGAAGCCAATTTAACAAAATCCATCAACCACCATCCTTACAACTCAATAATGCTTAAGTTAGTGTACCGTGTGAATTGTGGGGTGAGTGGAACGTTTCACAGTCAAAAAAGCAACGTGTCAGTTCTCACTGGTGGACCAACAAAGTGATGGTGACATTATTTCTAATTGCCTCAAACGTATTGTCTGCGTTTCGGCAATTTCTTGTTATTTATGAGCGGACTTATTTCCTTTTATTTTTAAAGGGCCAGTGTTAAGGATTTAGTGGCATCTGTATTTGTCAACCTGGGAATGAGAACGGGGTGTGAGGTGTGTAAGAGAAAGTATGGTGGTCATGAAACTTACAAAAAAAAACACGAACGCCCTATCTACGCCGTGTTGGTTTTCTTTAGGCTACTGTAGACATGGTGGTTTATGTAGACTCCGAAGCTTGCTTTTGATCTCATATCTAAGGCAATAACAACACAATGATTCCCAACAATTCCACATTAAGATGTCTAAAAACCCTATACCTATGTTATATATATCTCTCGTTTCATTGATTTCAAGGGGAATCCGACTGAATCTATTAGAAATACCTATCCAATCTTCTTGCTGATGGTCTGGTTTGCTTATGTAGGTCATAAAGGGGCATCAGTATTAAACTGTGTGTTTCATAATCAGTTAAAAACACCTTGTGGTAGGTTTAAGTAACACGATTATTTTCCAATTTTGGATCTTCGTACAAACAGCCACACATTTCTTCATGTTTGATAAGCAAACTACCAGCTTTGAGCTTAATTTTCGACACTTTATTAAATCAAGTAATTTAACCCGACAATGTGAAGAGAAAGTTCACACACTCATACCTGTGATCTGCCCAGTACACTGCCACAGTCTTACACTGTTGTTACTGAACTGTTGGTACTTCAGTGACTCTGTGCCACAGCACTTTGACAGTTGCTGTTGAGGCAGAGAACAGTGTTACTTCCCTACACAGCTTTCGTCAGTCAGTCCGGGGATTTGAACTGCTAGCTTCCAAGTCACGAGCCTCCACCTCCTCTGCAGGCTGCTGCTACTGTCTTTTATGTCAGACAACCAGTAAAAGAGCTAAAACTCTTGACCCGTCCGTTCCTGGGCGCCCACAAGTGCTTAAGCAGATAAAGATTATATTCATCACATAGGCATTTTAGTATGGGGGTCAGGAAATAGGGCTTTTACATAAAAATATTGAAAAAATTGTTTCGTTTTAAAGCCTCAGTAATGCTGATACGAGTTTTCCAGGGTTGCTGACTTGTCTGACTTTATATTTTAAGTTGGCTTACAATGGATTTTACAGCAAGGTATTTACAATGGTTAGTGGTTTTAACTTATACTGATGAACTATTCCGAAACTGAGAAAGCCTGTGTTTTCTTATTCAGTGTGACAGAACATGTGGGCTCACGTCCAGTTCAGAAATCCATTACAAGGTCAATAGCCTGTCCTGCTCCGGTCTACTTCGCTGGTGTCGGACTGAGTCACATAAAGCGAATATCTGAACTTACAATCTACCGCCTACCTCCTGTGTGTGCACGCAGCAATGACAATGAAATGACTTCTGTAACATCTGCGAGCTTTGAAAATCACCACACTCCTCTTATTTTACTAGTGTGTTCTTCTTTTCGGTCATTTACATGACTTCTTGGCTAAACTTAAAGGCAAGGTGGAATGCAAATAGGACTATTAAATGTAAGTCACCAAATCAGTCTGAGCCATTGCGCTAGAAAAATGCAGACAGATTTAAATAAATTTCATTGTTTCTCCTTTCCTTGTAGAGTTCCGCAGAAAACTGGGAAAGAGAGACAATCATGAAGTGTGAACATCTCTGTCGACGTGTGTTACATATATGTGCTGCATTGAAGGTCAGTGCCTCATACTTCTACAATATTTGGCTGATCATAAAGGGGCTACCATTTGCAGAGTTGCCGTGCATGCAAAATTTCAGGTCACTACCACTGGGAACCAATAATGCCTTTGGCTAAGCAACAAGATGCAAATACATCTATTCAAATTCGCACCACTCCATACACATTCAAGCTTACACAAACACTCGCACACAATCTCATCTCAGTGCAACACGCTGCAGAATTAAAATACACTGCATTCATTTCAATCATGAATAAGTCACGGTCCTGGGGCGATATTTGATCTGAGACAAGTTCAGATCCATATTTCTGTGTTCACTTTTCTTGTTGTCCAAGAAATGAAACTTATCTGAGACACTCTAGACATTTTAAATCCAGTTTTTTTGTGTTTACCCTCCTTGTTGCCTACTGTAGTGTGGCAGCCTCTCAGTCCAGTGGCAGGCCCAGTTTACCCGTCTCACCCAGGCAGTCATAAAGCTAATGGCAGACAGGCAGCATCCTCTACTCCAGGCTGTCGAGCAGACAGAGGTTAGTCAGAGTTAGGAGATCAATGCACTTATATGTCACACCCAGAGCTCCAGATTTCTCCCCTCGGGCTCTAAAGACAGAGTTTACATAGTCACCTGGTGTTAAACTTGTAAAAGATGGTCTGGAGAAGACAGATGATACTGTACGCAGCAAAGCCAGACAGAAACCCTCAATATCACACCAGCACATTCAGTTCAATTTCAGCCTGCTAAGCCACTGGGGCAACCCAAATATCATCCATCCTGTCACTGTCCGTCACACTATACATAGAACGGCGAAATTAGCACAAATGCAGCGCTCGCCATCAGTGTGAAGTATGGTGGCAGTAGGGCGATTATTTACGGGCTGCATTACTTTCTGAAGACCTGAGCTCTGAGTCACCGACCGAGCCTGATAATTAATTCCACACTCTACAGAAATATTATGAAGCTGCACGACAGAATGACAGATGTAGAGCATGAAGCACATTGTCAACAAGGTGACTGGATTAAGCTATTTTGACTGCTTCATTATGAGGAAAGAAGAATAAGTTACGTTTTTGTGTAATTGAATCAAGACTGTAACAATACCTTTTATTTTTTTACAAATTACACTTTGAGCGTTAAAGGGTGAGAAGAAGAGACACGAGGTATGGTAGTTTGATTTACTGGTGTGTAATCAGAGTATTTGTTGTTTTCTGCCTGCTCTTTGTTTGTCCCAGAGCTCAACTTCCTGTAGATACAAGGGGTGGGGGGCAAATACACAGAGATCTGACAGTAAGAGATAACCTGCCATCAGCCGGTCTTCTATTTTTAACAGCAGGTACTAGTAACACATGACATGGGGCTCTTGTTATCAATATTTATGGGACAAAGATTAAGACAGAGTAATGATACACATAGCCCCGACTGAATCCATCCTCGCTTAATAGTTGTCATTAAGGCGAGGGGGAGGAAAGTGCTGATAGACTCAAAATTTTAGGCTGGCACTCTACATTTTAGTAATGATTCCAGAGACCAGACAGGGCCCAAATGTAATTAGCAGATGTAAACAGGGAAGTATGATGACTGCAGTGTTAAAATGACTTCAACAATACTTGTTTTTGTTGTTTTTTTGGTGATTAATTCTGCACTGTTGTCATTTGATAAGGAGGAGCTGAGGTTTTTATTGACAGATTGTTATCAGCTCCTCAGTAAAGGCTGGATTAAATCACATAACATCGCATCTTAAAGGCAGGTCGCTGCTTTGGTAAGAAAAAGACCGTTTTGCAAAACACAGAGTAATAACAACAAGTGGTAATGAGCCAACCACTAAAGACCGATACTGTGACTGTTCCTGCTGCTTTTCTTAGATCATACATCTTCTTCGCTGCGTTTACTGTACCTAATGAATATCAATATCTCCTCCCATCTCTGTCTTTCTTTACAGACCACAAAGATCTGTAATGGTGCAACATTCATCTCCATATTTATCCGACCATGCAGCCCGTTGGCTACACATTTTAATAACACTCCCTCTGCCAAAACATATTCCACTCAAACACTTTAAAGTTCCAAGAGTAAGCTCAAAAGAGGTGAAGTATCTTGGCAGACCATAGAGCAAAATGCCATGCAGTCATATGCAGCCCAGGGGATGAAGTGATTGATCTGTGACCTCGGACTCAGCCATAAGATATTGTGGTGAAGAGTGCGGGGGAGGGCATGGATAGTGGAAAAGGGACGAGCATGAGTCAGTAACAGAGTCTGCGAAAAGCTGTGGGAGCAGAGAAAGTGTTAACAACATCACAAGTAGGAGCAAGTCAAGTTACCACGTCAGGAAGCAAAAAGGACTGAGAGTAGGACGATGGTAGGAGCCCGAGAGGTGATGGGACACATACATCCCAATCATTTAATCATGTGAAGCGAATGAAAGGAATTGTTCATCCACAGCATGCTGTCCACGCCGAGCTGATATGTGTTACCTCTCTCTTTACGTCACTCCCTTTTATTAGTTGCCTGTAATGAGTGGCCACTGTGTGAAAAGCCTACATTTAGAGAGGAGTGAGTTCAAGGATAATAAGCTATGTGTGACTCTCAAGTCCAGCACTTGTTGCCAGTGTGATACATGAAAAAAAAAAGTGCATCTTTCTTGGCAGATAATACTTATAATAATAAATAAAAAAATGATTCTAATTTTATCTGATTATGCCATCTTGTGTCTTTGAGACAGAATCGTATTGACACAAACTGCAAAAGAAAATAAGGTTTTTGTTTTTTTTGGGCCACTGCCTCTACAAGCAAGATGACAGAGTACATGCGTAGTCAGACCAAATTAGAATCAACTATATTTGCCAAGAAAAGACTTTTGAATGTGTTAGAAGTTTTGGTGGTACAATATTGACAAGTGACACTGACAACACAGAAAACTTGCATCTTTTTTTTTTCTTCTTCTAATGTCTTAAAGCTTCAGATCAAATACTCTGATGCATTTTTCAGTGCATGTATGAAGAGGAAGGGACAGTGTCTCCCCCCAATCCTCCTCCCACAACCCCTTTTTAACCCATGATTCACGTGTATGCCAGAGTAGCAGGTCTGAATGGCATCGAGTTACCTTAAAACACTTTGATGAGCCTTTTTTGTTGTTGTTGTTGTTGTTTTTGTTTTGTAAGAGAAGTCCATGGATGTGTCAGATTGATGCTATTGTCTCTGCAGACGCACGCCAACAGGTTTCAATAACGCGCCATCCATGCGGCGTGATTTCCATAAACTATGACAAAGAAAAAAAGTAATTTATACCACGAGAATGACACTTTTCTTACAATCACTCTAGAAAAGTTTTGGGATGCTGGCAAAGAGTCAGACAAATATCACCTATTACTCATGTTACTTCGTACATTCGGGGCTCCACTTGCAAGCACAGCGCTTCGTCACTGCATAACAATCAGATGGCTGAGTGTTGGCGGTGCAACTGATGGAATTTTACTGAAAACAGATTTCGCCTTTGAACTTCCAGATATTCCTGATCGAAAAGTATCGTTCCTGGCTTTAATCGCTCTAAACGCTTCTCTCAGTGTAATTACGCCTCTGGAGGACGTGGATTAACTTTTGTGTTGTGTGTGTGTGTGTGTGTGTGTGTGTGTGTGTGTGTGTGTGTGTGTGTGATTTCTCTTATATCTGTCCCGGGGGAGAAAAAAACGCAGCACTTTTAACAGAATTTGACAATGTAAGTATATATATATATATATATATATATATATATATATATATATATATATATATATATATATATATATATATATATATATATATATATATATATATATATATATATATATATATGTATATGTATGTGTGTGTGAGAGTGGTTGGTCCAGCAACAACAACAACAACACAACAAAACAAAACAAAAAGCGGAGGGGGGGTTTCTTTTGAGCAGCAACAAGTTCCTCAAGAACTTGACAGGCAGACTCGGGGGCGCTATTTATGTGCTATTTGTTTCGTAAAAAGCGACCTGGCTGTGCATCGCCCGTGTTAAGAAAAATCTTAAATGACCAGTTTGTGCGTATGCGTAATAGGCCAATGGCCCCTCGCCAAAGAGGGAGTTAACACTCTATAACACAAACACGTGAATATGGAATATGTCTCAGAAGTTTTATGTCTCTGTCATTGTTGCCCGATGCGGATTTAAAGATTTGAGGCAGTGAACGAGCGGATCAGTCAGGAACTAGTACCCCCATAAACTTGGATTGCCGTCGCTTATTTCAATCACGTAAGACCCCTAATGGCGTTGTCCGGGCGAGGGTGTTACGTATATCTGTACAAGCTTTTCTGACAACCCGGGCTTGTTGATATTTGCCTTTACTGTAGAGCCACCAAGGTGTTGCCTAAGAGAGTTTAAGCACGCCGATATTGCAAAGGGTTATTAGATTCATAAGTCAGCGAAGTGGTGGGCGATCTACTGAGCACAGCAGAAGTTCTCATATGATGACTTCAAACAAGACACATTACCTACCAGCATCTGTTGGAGTGAGTGGATATTAAGACACTTCTATCTCCAGGACAGCGTAGGGGAAAATGGTAAGTAGCAATGGAAACACACACAGCATATAGGCTAAAGGATGATTACCAGTAAATAGTCGTGCTTGCTGTTTAGTCTGGCAACGCATTGCTGGAAGGGTTGGACTCAGTGGCTACTTGAGAAACTCAGTATCGAGACCCATGTCTGCTGAGGCTGATGTTGACAAAGCTTGTGTGAAAAAAAGATTGTGTGGCATTTCTTCGGCTCAGGATATGCCGGTACAGTGAGAGAGGTAAGGAAATATTACATTGTGTCTGCGCGCAATGTGTGGATGTGATGTTGGCTGTAGACTGTAGTCTTTGGAGGGGCTGTGTTGTTGGCAGTGAGGGCTTTATATTTTATGCATGTATGTATGTTCTTTTTGTGCGGTGTGCCCATGTTTTAAAAAAGAAATGAAAAAAAGCAACATGTGCCACTTACCTGTGACACTTGCCATAAGCATGACATTAAGAACAATAGGGCTCAGTATCAGCGGTGCCAGTTGTAATTTGGCGAGAGAGCGGAGCCCTTTTTTTTGTTGTTGAGGCGACTATACACTGAACTGAACTGGCGTTTGTGATATAGGTGCTGTTATCTGGAAGGAAATGTCCGACCAACATGTGATCAAATATTAACAGGACTGGTTTGGCAAAGGGGGGGGATATACACGTGACAAGACGCGGAGAAGCAGCAGAGTAAAAAGCAGTTTAAAGTGGGCACTCAAACAAAAGTATATAGATATTTTCTTGGCCCCTCATAGTTACCCTGGCTGTGTTATGCTTTCAGCACGTTGGACAGAGGCACCGGAGTCGTGCATGGACTAAAACGCCGAGTGGACGCCAACTCTCTTTCTCTCTTTTCCCAGCCCCCCTTTGCCAAACCTGGGATTGTTTTTTCAACTTTTGGTAAGCTTATTCTGAGGGAGCCTGTGGTCTGTAAACGGAAAATAATCGGGATTTTTAAAGAGGAGACAAAAAAAAGCCAATTTAAAAAAAAAAAAAAAAAATTAGAAAAGAGAGAGAGGAAAAAGAAAAAAGCGCTTGCCGTTAGAAGAGCTTGTGCTTTAGGATGTGTTTTTTGTAGAGCGTTGTGAAAGTTGAAATGTTAGGTCGCCTGGTCTTTTGCACACCACATTCTCGGTACCTATAAGCCCCCCCACACTGCGTTAAACTTTGGGACATGCAAGTCTTGGTCGCGGAGATCTAACCACGCACATAGTGGTTGTCAGCCCTTGTAAAGGTAAGAGCACAATCCATTGTTTTCATGTCACTCTTTTGTTCCTGTAGTCTTTACGGGGCTTCTGGCTTTTTCTCAAATGAACTTCGGCTTTAAAAGAAAAAACTACAGCATGCAGCCTTCGCCTTGGCAGTGTGTTAATTGTGGGCATCAGTGACCGAAATAACTCCGAAATGAAACCCGATCCAGGTGACCAATATCTCGCAGACCATCTTTTTTTTGTTCTAAAATTGAAGTTATATTTATAAAATACCGGTGAGTGCACATTCGCATAGGCTTTAAGTCATGTGAGACGTTTAAATTGGGACTGGTTTCTCGTGCTTTGGGGATTTTTTTTTTTTTTTTTTTAAACACCGGGTTTTTGTTTTTTTTGAAGCGTTTCTGGAGTTTCCGAACACTGCCTGCTGCAACATAATTTGCGTAATCGTTGCGTTGTGCTTAATCATGCTCCCAATATGGGACTTAAGACGCTGCAGTGATCCTTCCAGCCTGCACGAACTGGAGTACTGATGCTGGTGCATATCATACAATTGTCTGGAAAAGCCTCTGTCTTTCTATCCATCTATCTTTCTATCTATCTTTTTCTATCTGTCTATCTGGGCTTAATTTTCTTGTTTGGTCTGCTGCATTCATGTTTTGTCTTGATGTCAAACCCTCTGGATTTTGTTATCGACCAAAAATAGCCCTACTCTTTACCCCCCCACCCCTCCCTCCCTCCATCGCGCCCCCCCTCCAGTCATCGCCATCAAATCACTTGTGTTTTTACTACGACCGCTCGCTCCACGGTTTCATTCATAAGGTGCTTTTCACTTCACCTGCTACCCTACCCCCTCTTTTGTCCATACACGGCTCCGTGTCGTCCTGTCAAACGCCGGCTACGGATGAATAATGTAAAAAAAAAAAAAAAAGAAAAGCGAAAGAAAGAAAGATGAATTAATTCTTAATCGCTTTGACTCGTGTGATTTGCCGGGTTTTTGCCGTAGCAAGGCTCCTTTACAGTATACAAATTGTTCCATTATTCCCGTGTAAAATTACAATAAAGATGGGCGTGGTCAAAGTGTATCCACTGACAGATGTTATGGCTGAATGTGATGGAGAGAGATAAGATGGCTTGATATGCAATTGTTCGAGGAGGCATCGATTTTTGCTTTATCTTTGCTTTTCTTTTCTTTTTTTTATTATTATTTCAAATTAAGGCACGCGTGAAACCTGTCACGTGAGGCTGTTACATTCAGATGATCATCACACAAAACTGCTCTGGGATTTTTTTATTTCTGTGCTCTCCTGAAGGACTTGTAGCCTAAAAAATTCGTCTCGCACCGATGCAGAAGCGGTGGATATTGTCTATTTCCTCTGTCTCTCTCTCTCCCTACATCTCTCCCTCTCACTCACTCCCTCTCTCTCTCCCTCTCTCTCTCTCTCTCTCTCTTTCTCTCTCTCGTCTTTCTTTTTTTTTCCTCTGGTCAAAGATTTAAGATTTCTGATCCAAGACGAAGCAATTGCATGGCAAAACAACTGCAAGAGAAGAGAAAAGCCCCAACGCCCACTGGCAGTCCTGTTTTAATCAAGACTCTCCTCGCAGAGCTTCGTTTTCAAATAAATACTCCAAAAAACGAAATGTATCCAGTAAATTTCTAATTGCATTTGAATTATGTGACTTCTCCGCTGTCGTTTTCGGTCATTTTTGCCCAGCAATGTAATGCGCGCATATCAGTTTCTGCATATTATAGCCTATTACTCCTCATTTTATATGACAGTGAAACCAAAATAGATCATATTACTTATTATACTGGCCGACATTCATAAAAATGCTCCCTTAATAAAGGCTGCGTCGCAATAATGGCCACGTTTCGGGTTTATCAATACAACAAAACTGTTCATTGCCCAAATTATGCCCAGTAAGTAATTTATCTAACGAACCGGTAAGTGTTTCAGTTGATATAAGATCAGGGAAATTGTGCTGCTTTAAAGAAATACTTGGCCTTTTTATTCAGAGATACCACCAGAAAGTTAGATGTATTTTATTGCAGCCTCTTTTCCGGTTGGATTTTGTTTATAAATATAATATTTTCTTTGCAGAACACCTATTTTCTGGCCATGTAGCAGTATTTTTATTTTTATTTTTCTACCGAGACGTGGGATTATGGTGTGGGCGTGGGCGTGTTGGGTGGAGGAGGAGGGATGAGCGGAGGCGGGTTAGGAGGGGTCTGTGGGGTGGCACGACACACTTTGTATGTATGAAGGTTTTTTTATAGCACTTTTCTGCAATGTACGTCAGCGGATCAGTCCATAAATGGGGCTGCGTGTGTTTGTGTGCGGGCGTGCGCCTGCGTGCGCTCGCAACTGTGTGCGTGCGTCTCCGCGTGTGTTATCTTTACCGAGAATCTCCCCTCTCTCTCTCTATCCCTCTCTCTCTCTCTCTCTCTCTCTCTCTCTCTCTCTCTCTCTCTCTCTCTCTCTGCACTCTCAGCTCTGCAGAGTTGGGGTGGGCGTCAATAACAAACCTGATGGTAGGTTTCATTGCAAAAAAAAAAAAAAAATCAGATGACATTCTTTCGGTAGGCCTGTTTATTTAACGACAAAAAAATAAACCAACGCATTCTGCAGAGATTAGGATTAACATTGATAATATACTAGATTGTTTCATACAGCTAATGTGTCTGCTGCTTTCTTTTTCATAATGTAAATGTTGGCCTTTGTGTGTCGTTTTTTTTCTCTTCCGTTGCGATCAATTCGTGCACTTTGGCGGCTAAAGGGATTTGGCGAAATCTGGTTTGCAATTAAGGGCGCTCAATTTTCTTTTAATATAAATAATATGTGTGTGGTTGTTGTTGTTTTTTATTAATAGCCTAAAACTCGATTTCGGATTGTGCTTGTCCACTTTTTTCCACAACGCTTCCATTCATGAAATGTCATAACTTGTCTATTTATCCAAGCTTGATGGTCAATATAAATTATAAATAGGGCTATTGATTATTTTGGGCTATAGATGGTAGAAATCTCGAAGCACTGCTGGGCGGGCGTCACGATATATTTAGAGCGAAAATTAATCATCTTAATCGTTATGGAAATGTAGGCTACATCGCCCGCCGCCGCCGCTGATGCTGCTACTGCTTTAGTCACCACCATCATCATCTTCATCACCAACACCTTCATCCAATTAACAGGCTTGTTTAAACAAGTTCTGGAAGGAGGCGAAGCCATGAAGCTTATTCCGAACCTTTAATTATCAGTTATTTGTCACAGTGGCACGATTGTGATTTTACAGTAATGAAGCCCACGTTATAAGTTATTAATACACAGTGAATATAGTTATTCTGACTGTAAAGACATCTTATATGTCGGACCACTGCGGGACTACAAGGACTCATGATGCTCAGTGTGTGTGTGTGTGTGTGTGTGTGTGTGTGTGTGTGAGGAAATGTTGCCGGCAAACCATTCAAGTGTGTCTCTGAACATGCAGCACATCACTGAATCCAAGCAACTTCCCGAAATAATAAAACATGATGTATTTGTATTTCCTGCATGTCAGATAGGCTAAAAGTGAGTCAGGTTTGGACAAACTTACCGGCTTTATTTTTGCATTTTTATAAAGGGAAATGTCTAATTTCTGTCCCTTATTTGGTAAAAAGATATATCTGCAGTTGCACATGCTGGCAGGATGTGTCATATTAAACCAAGCAGGAGGCATATTCAAGCCACTGATTTAGTTCTCTTCAGCCTCATTTGTGTAGCAAATGAAAAATGCCAGCATTTCCAAGTAATTTTGTGGCATGATTAGTGTGTTTTCCTTCAGCAGTGAACCATGCAAAGGTTATTGATGCTGTGGTGGTATTGGATTGGGGGGGGAGGAAGAGGGAGGGGGAGGAGAGGGGAGGCATGAGCCAAGGAAAGAGACAGACAGACAGAGACAGAGAGAGGCTTAATAGGCTATGGAGTGATTTACAGTCTATGCCACTATAGAAATAATGTACCAGCTTGTATGAGGATGTGGAAGGAGGAGCATATGTGGAGCTTACAAGACTTTTCTTCTGTGTCTGCCTGACGATTACAATAAAGGTTATTGTCATCACAGGAGGGATGACATTAACTCCTCACTCCAGCAACTGATTACAAAAGGCCTGTGTGCTAAGTTCACCTGTTTACCAGTCTGGAGTTTTCTCAACTGTTCTCCAGCTCGCCCTCGTCTCGTTTGACGTCATCCAACCTCTTACAAAAAATGTTTTCTCAGTTGACGTGTTTCCTTCTCGAAGGAGGAATGCAATTTCACTTTGATCAAAATACCCTCATCGCCTTCCTTTATCCCCAGTGAAAATGACATTTCACAAAATGTCATTTCGTCCGTGTTACGCGGTTCTTCTCTCGCACAAGGAGGCATAATTTTACTTGTTAAGTGAAGCTTTCGGCAGTGCGGACCTGTCAGCATCGTGCTGCATTTGGCAAGAGAAGCCTTGAAAGGTTATACAAGTGTGTCGTGTTGTCAGCTCCTGTTGGTTGTTTCTTCTTTCTGCCGCACAAACAGGCAGAAGGTTGTGAGCGGGGAAGATGTGAGGAGACCCAACTGTTACAGCAAATCCCATGTGTTTAGCCATAAATGGGCTGATTAAAACCTGTAGAGGTTTGTCACATAACATGCAAAGATAAAAGGTCTCATCCCAACACCTCAGATAGTTTGAAGTCATTGTGACTGGCGCCGCATTGAGAAATCTTAAACCCAAAGAAATCTTACACCTCAGTTCCAATGAAATAGGGGTTTAGCAGTTTTCAGAAAGACTCCTGGTTGCCTTAAAACAGGCTGAGGCTTCTGTGTGACCCTTGGTTGGATCAGTCAGATATATCCTAATACTGCTCACAGCTCCTTTTTGCTCCCAGTTATTAGACTTTATTTTCATTCAGAAATTCAGTTCTTAAAGCTTCAGACACACGCAAGCCAAAAGCCTTCTCTTGATACGCCACTTTTCAGTTGTGTTGTATTTGCAGAAATGAGAGAGACCATGTTGTTGTTTTTGCTCTTCTAATGAGATGCCAAGTGATTTATTTATGAATTACTTGTTTGGAACAGCCCCCTTGTGCAGTGTGCATTTTTTTTATCCTCTTTGGAGTCATGTCGCTCAGTGATTGCTGATGCAACTCTTTGTCATCCAGAGTTTGCCCTCACCTCCTGTGAGCCTTCGGGGAGGGCTATATCTATCTTGGCATGTCCCCGGGTGTGTTGGAGGTGGGAGTGACTCATTAAGCAGGTGTGAGCATCCACTCCCATACTGCTACATGCCAAATGAGAGCTCTCCAGCTCATAAGCTCGTGCAGGGAAGAATCATGATGGCAGTATAGCAAACACATCACAATAAATCTTTGCACTGGACCAGGGCCAAGTCACAAGGATAATGAGCTGCTATTTCCCCATTATGCTCACTCTTGTATTCATCAGAGGTGGAGTTTCCAAACGTTCATCACCCATTGAAAGGTTGTGGCTCCACTGACATTTTTATTTGAATTCTGCATTATAAAGGGAATGAATTGTTCCCGGTTTGTTCCCAACGAGGCGACACAGAGTATCAAGAAGCAAAGTGGTCTCGTTCTCCGAGTAAGCTCTGTGTATGTAATTTAAACACGTTTGTTTAGCTGACATTTGGTAATAATAACCTGTGAAAGCTGGTTACTACACTGCAGAGCACTTGCAGGGGAGTCATCCATCTGTTGTGGAGATGGCTCACTTTAAAAGCAAGGAGAAGCAGAATTGTTTAATAAGTTCACATCTTTGTTAGCCTCCAGTGCCTGTTGCCATCCAAATGTTTTAACACACAGCAGAATGATAAGCCTCCTTTAAGCTCATATCCAGGGGTTTGTGTATAATAGAAATGACTCAAAATCACACATCATACAGAGTATTACAGGAGAAGATTATGAGAATCTTCTTGGGCTATATCAAGGATGAAGAAAATAGATTTGAGAAGACTCATCCTGCCTACAGTGGATGAAAAAATATACATTAGACTCAAATACCACCTGTCTTAAAGCTTCTTTTGATATAAACCGCCTAGCCTCCTCGCTATCCGCAGACCAGTACAGGAAATGCTTATTTTTAATTCTCTGAATATCTAATTTTACACAAATAGGCCATCTCTAAATGGCACGCAGTGTATCACGACTTGGTGGAGACGCGCTGTTACGCAAAACCTAAAAAAAAATATATATATATATATAATACGCCTCTACCACTTTGGCCCCAGTGAGCCAAAATACGGAAGAGGAGAGGCTTCGCTTGTGCCTTAAACCGTATATTGCCAGACATTATGGTGTGGATGCAGGCTGCACGGTATGCGGACAAACAAAAAGCAGATAATGCACACTGAGAGCGCATTAATAGTTCCGCCTCGGGCTGCTTAAACAGGAGTTTTGCGGCGACCAGCCTGCCAGCGGCAGGTCACATGTTGCAGCGTCATTGTGTAGTAAAGTTACTGTAGTTGCAAAGAGGCTCCTCATTTCAGCTCCAGAGGTCTGTCCGTGCTGCTGCTGCTGCTGCTGCGGCGTTTCACCATGCGACAACTTCACTTTCAGACGATCTCCAAAGGAGCCGTGCAGCCATGGGAGTGCATTACCTCATCCATGCAATTTCCACCATCAATAATTTAATCTATTTGCTCCAAAGCTGAAGAGATATCCTGAAGCTTGTCGGGAGAGCACACAGAGGGAAAAATACCGCTTAAGTAAAATTACTCAGGGAGTTGTCCAAAACATCCCAGATGACACTACTGTCCTGTTGAATGGTCTGTTTTACGACTGGGCAGTAAAAGGTATGTGTCTGTTTGCTTCTCGATAAGTTGTTTTAAGCACTTTGGCCTTTTTTTTTCTCCTTCTTTTTTTTTTTTTTTTTTTTTTTTTGATGCTGCTTGAGAAAAAAAAAAGAAAGGTGTGTGTCTATGTGTATGTGTGTGTGTGTGTGTGTGGTGTTGGGGTGGTGGGGGGTGTAGGAAGGGAGCTGAGGTGAGTGAGGGAGGGGAGGAGGGGGGTCTAAAAGTAGCTCGATCAAGTCCGGTTATCCTGCGAACAGACAGCGCCGCAGCCCGAGAGGGGATATGTGTAACCTTATCCTCCCGTTCATTAATAAAAAACGGAGTTATTATGTTGATTGGGTTTCCAGTGGAGAGCACGGGCTCAGCAGATGTAATCTCGAGAAAAGAAGGAGAAAAAAAAAGAAACAGAGGACTGTTGTTTCATTATCAGAGCAGCCCTAAAACAATGTGACTTCTTCTTATTAGTATTTCTCGTAAGTAAAGTGGAAACAATCCAGCGTGCCTGTCTGTATGACATCAGCCACGTTTGAACATTTAAACTGCAACTTTATGCTTATAAATAGCTCAGTAAACTCTTTGTTCGGAGTGTGCAGTCTATATTTGCTCATCTAACCTCCTGCACTGTGAACAAACACAAAAAAGAAACAACAAACCCCAGACAGTTTCTGTATTGTTGTTTTGGAGGGGGAAAAAAACTTTGATGAACTCATTAAGACTTTATAGGAAACCTGAGACCTAAACGCCCAGCTACGTCGGCCAACCTACACTGTTGGGTCTACTTCTTGGTGTTATGTGCACGTACTGAATAACTTCAAATTGCTGGCCGGAATGAACGCGGGTTTAAAATTAAGTCCCATTTATGGAGTGGTGGAAAAACTCAGCTCATTTGTGACAGCTTCGTGTGAAAATATCTTGTCAAAGAGCTTATCTGAGGACCATAGCAGTACACAAGGGCTGCTTAGATCATGGTTACATGATAAAATTTATGATGCACTTTCCAAAAAATGAAAATTAGGGCCACATTTCTGGTCAGAGTTGTGACCAAATACCATATAAGTGAACTTGATTGCCTTACAATTACGCACAACCAAAACTACTTTTGCATCTTGGGAAAGGAAGTTTCTGGTCTATCTATCTATCTATCTATCTATCTATCTATCTATCTATCTATCTATCGTGTTTCACAGGAGGGAGGGAAAGAGATGGGAGGAAGGGAGAAAGAGAAGGAGTTCTTACTATTCCACGGTCTCACACGCCATCTAGTGGCCAAAGTTAAGAACTGGATTGCTGTTAATTTGGAGCTCTAGGTCTGTTGGTGTTATTTTAGTAGTTAGGTTTCACAGTTGCTGATTCATAGGTCAAAATGAACTATGGACTTTTAATGTTAAGATTATAATTGGAAACCAAATTTCAGAGTACTTTAACACTGATAAACTCGAGTTTTGCATATTTAAGGACAAGCGTGTGGCCTCAAATGAGAGCCAGTTATGATTTTACCATGCTGTATATGTTGCTACTGTATTTTCTTAATTGTCCAGTGTTGCACACAGCGTGGGTGGGAAGCAGCGACTCATTTGGATAGCACAAATCAATCAGCAGCTATTTGAATGCCGGGCTCTCTGTGGCAGTGGCCGGGGTTGGCCTGGAGGCCGGGTATAATCCCTTAGTGATGCTCATCTATTACTAAACGTGCTCTGAAACTGTGTCAGATTGAAAACAGATCTCAAGGAAGCAAGCTTCCACATGTGTCAGCCATTACTGCAGACAACTCTAATTGCCTTTTCTAAGTGCTGCATTGAACACAAGGGGGTCCTCTGGTAGAAATTTTGATATCATGTGCTGCGTGTTGTTTTTTTTTCTCCTTCCTTTTGGCATTGTGTGCTATACATGTTGAACATGACAAAACATGTTGCAAGGTAAATAGCTCCAACCGACACAGTTCTCGAGGAACTGAACAAAGACGGATGCCCACAAGGGAGCAGTGGTAACGGGAGAGAACAAATGTTGCTATAGGTCATACATTTCTATTCAAATGTAGTGGGCACATTTTCCTCTTTCATCTCTCTTGTTTGATGTTTATTTTCCCTTCTAACGGTTCCTAAGATATCATGCACGCTGTTTGTGAAGATGAAGCCATAAAGTGTGCTGACATGTGCAGGGAGGCTGGGGAACATTACTGAATGTCTAATAATACTAGCCGTGCTAGTCCTTTCATGCTGTAGAGAAACTTTTCAGCATCTGTCAAAGGAGGCATTTATCACTTTAATCCCCACCTGGCACAAAGAATAAATGCGAGGGTAAGTTACATATCCCTACCATACAGCCGTGCTCTCAAAGCAGATGAACAGGTGGTCATCTAGAGACGTCAAAGCCAAACAGTAGACAGAGTCCACACACTCACCTGCTCCTATTGTTCTGGGTGTTTCATGCTCTAGGTGCGTTGTCATGCACAAAGGCGTGTTTGAGCAGCGGTTATTGCAGGCTTTATCTTCTTCCTCTCTGTGATTAGTGATTTACGTTTTATAGTCAAAAGAGCTGTCATACTTGGACAGCTTGTCTAGTGGGATGTGCCTGGATTTAATTATATTTGAAACAATCTAGATAGAAGAAATGTACTCCTCCACCTCTTTGTGTTCGATATTTTCACCAACCAAATCAACTGTCACAAAGCAGGTCCAGAGGCTCCAAAAGAGTACATTTTATTTCTAACATTCCTCCATATGTGGTTCCTCCCTTGCTTTATTATTCATGCTCGTTGTGTTAACTCGCTAGCCGCTTTTTTATTAACTGCGAAATCCAGCAGTGCACATAAAATGTTCCTTCACTGGATGTATAAAACAAGAGCAAACCAATCAGTTGTCACATTTAGCCTCTGGTAGATATAAGCCAGAGATTCTCCGCCAGTCCCACAGCAATTAAATGATTCATTGGCTTTATCGCATTTTAACAGGATGTTGATTGAGAGCATAAGCCATATTGATTGTCCTGATGGAAACAGGAAATCACAGAGATAGAAATAAAATCATTTGTTGTTCCCGGTGTGAGGATACCCAGGGGAATGGCACGCAATTGCACACTGTTGAGTGGCATTACCCCCAGCAACCTCCTCCCCTCCATTCTCTCCCCTATGGAGACCTGGAAGAGACGTCATCTGTGGTTGTTATGCTGCGAAATGACGCTGGCACTCTCTCCACCCCCTGCTACTGCAATATTACCCCTGTGGTCTGTTACGGAAGATGCAGCACTCTTCGTCTGCACCATTTCCAGCATGAAGTTTGATGCCTAACAGTAATCAGCCCTCTGCCTTCATTTCCTTCATGTGGAAGTGGAACCATTTGAGCCCAACGCTGATAATAATATCAGCCTAAATGCATCCTACACATAAAGCTCGTGACTGGCCTCAATCCCGTAAAAAACCTACATGATTTTCTGTGCTGGGGAAGCCTCACAGAAAATGATTGTTATTGGAACCAAAACCTTAACAATATTGAAGTGTTAATACGCTTGTTTTTGCATGTTAAGCAGGCTTTTATTAGCAATGTTTAATGAAAAATTGATAATTAGCTCCTTATTCTTGGCTTTGTCCTCATTGTTGTTTTAATTGGTGAGAGGAAAAATACCCCCATCTCCCTGCAAACAGATACAAGCCAGCCCCTCCCCATGCCCTCCCTCTAACACACACACTCACACACTCTGGAGGAGCACGTCACTGAGCTCGGGGAATGAGCGGCTCATTAAGAAGAAGGAAGTGATATTCGGAATAGAGAATGTGAGACTCCCAGCACGTCTATTTTTAGACGAGATATCTCTATGGCAGTCACTGCAGTGTTGGTTAATTGCAGCCACGGCCCCAGATACCAATTAAGAATGAAACAAATGCTTTTAAGGTGGGGTTTCGCTCCTCCCTACTGTAAAGGTCCTCGTGTCCGTTCTGGAGTGGAGGCAGGAGTGTGTTTGCTCAGCGTGTTTTCCTTTATCAAGTTGGGATATGCAGAGTGCAGTCAAAGCCGCGGCCAGGCTATTTTTAAATGAGCCCCTGTGGAAAGCAAGATCTAGATTTTCTTTTCATTATGGTTGCTTTTATATTCCAGGCTGTTGGATGTCCACCAATTCATTGATTTGCTGTGAATCTTAGGTCTTCTCAAAGGTAAGGGATGCATATGTGCTCAAGGATGCTTATGTACAGTATTTCTGCTACACCTGGCTCCTTGTGGTTCTTTTCTTCCTCCCCTGGCAGTGCTTTGCTTATCTTGTGAGTTGCTCTCGGGAGCCTCGAGATTGGTACTTTACAGTGCAGGGAGGATGACACATCTTTCTGTCATTCAGTTTCCTCATGACATCCTGTTAGTTCATCCTGCAGTGCTCTCGCCATCCACCTGCCAACAACAAACAGTGTCCCTCAACAAACTCCGGATTCCCGTTCATGACTATACGGTTTAGTATCAAACCTGTCTTACAGCACAGACCAGTTTAAATAGTAATAATATGAATACTGCAGCACCGGTGTGAGTCAGAGCTGACACACACAAAGTGCCGTCCATGTTGGAGTTTCCCTGAGTGTTGATAATGGTGTTTTGTTTGTGGGCTAATGTCATAGTCAAAAGATAATTTATGAGCTCTTCGCACAAGCAAAACAAACAAAAGCATATCCTTATGTCAACACATGCCTTTCTAAATTCTGCCCGTTCACAATTGATCCTCACATGGCTGGAGCCCAAAATGCATCCACCTGTCAGTTTTATTATTAATATATTACAAAATCAAACAATGCAGGTAACTACTTGCACTAATAAACATGAAGCTTAAGAATATGAAAATCCACCATGTCCTTTATAAAGTAAAATATATATATATGGGGATGGTACGAGCTTTCAACACTTGACAAGACAACACGATGATTCAGCCAGCAAGGGATGAATGGCAGGTTTTGCCATCATAAAACTACACATCCTCACACGCTCTAGAAATAAACTGTACAGTTTAACACACCAGTTTAAAAAAGCTCATAAATAATAGCAAGGCTGTAAGAATGTAGTGACATCTATTTGGGTAATATTATCTTTTGTAATAAGCGATCTCTCTGATGCTCAGCGCAGCTTTTGTGTATGGCTGCCAACAAATAAAAATCTAAGCCAGACCTCACATAGGAACAGAATGATTACAGTTTGCAAACAATTTGAAAACACTGATGACACAGCGCCAATATCAGTTTAATAAAAAAACATTCTGTGATTATTCCAAAGCTACTGACTCCCTTTTTAGTGTGCAAAGAAAGAGTGGAGGGTGTAAATAAGAGGAAAGGCTTACATTGTGCATTATGGATCAAGAATAAGCTAACTTCATTGAAAATGCTCTTTGACTAACCGTCTTGCTCTCTCTCCCCCCTCCTTCCCTCTTGTTTTCTCTCTTTCTCTCCCCCTCCAGTTCCACCAGGTTAGAAGAGTGATGACCATCCTGTTCCTTACTATGGTTATTTCATACTTCAGTTGCATGAGAGCTGCGCCCCTGAGAGACGCCCCGGGCATGCGGGGCCATCGGACGGAAGGCTACTTGGGCGCCGCTGCGACGGCCGCGCGAGGCCATGGGACTCCACAGAGTGGTGGCGGGCCAGGCCAGCGCGGGGAACTGCCCTCACTCACAGACACGTTTGAGCAGGTGATAGAGGAGCTGCTGGAGGTGGAGGGAGAGGCGGCACAGCTGGGACAGGGGGCTGATAAGAGCCAGGGAGGTGGGGGCCCATCCTCTGTGGTCACCACAGAGGCCAAGGATGTCGACCTGTACGACTCGCGGGTGATGATCAGCAACCAAGTGCCTTTGGAGCCGCCGTTGCTCTTTCTTCTGGAGGAATACAAAAACTATCTGGATGCCGCTAATATGTCCATGAGGGTGCGGCGACACTCCGATCCCTCACGGCGTGGAGAGCTCAGCGTGTGTGACAGTATTAGCCAGTGGGTGACAGCTGTGGATAAAAAGACGGCAATAGACATGTCTGGGCAGACAGTTACCGTCATGGAAAAGGTCCCTGTCCCCAATGGCCAACTGAAGCAATACTTTTATGAGACCAAATGCAACCCCATGGGGTACACAAAGGAGGGCTGCAGAGGAATAGACAAGCGGCATTATAATTCCCAATGCAGGACAACCCAGTCCTACGTGCGAGCGCTTACCATGGATAGCAAAAAGAAGATTGGCTGGCGGTTTATAAGGATAGACACTTCATGTGTATGCACATTGACCATTAAAAGAGGGAGATAGTGTATAAAATGTATAGATTTTATTGAAGAGTTTAAAAAAGAGAATAAAGAGAAAATATCTATTTGTATATATACATAACAGGGTAAATTATTCCGTCAAATGAAAATTTTATGGACTGCATGTAAAAAAAGATGAAGTTTATACAGTAAAAGTGATACTACAGTCTATTTATTGAACATATTCATGACCTTGTAAACAATTAAAAAAAATCTGATCAGTCATTTGCGCCCAGTTTAAATTACTATATCACATTCCTCAAGACATTGTGATTTGTTTACGTTGCCAAGAATTAGAAAATGAAGGAAAAAAACAGGCAAGGAATGAGAGAGGACAGTTCCATCTTCAAAAGCTTGCATGCTGCTTCAATTGTGAATTGAGAAATTCTCCACTTACAAAAAAGGATATGATGCTGACCAAAAAACATTCCGTTTACATATTCAGCAGAAAACAATTTTCCTCTCAAGTAATTTATCTGTTTACTGTTCTAAACTTCTCAAGGTAATGTTGGAATTACATACTATGTCAAGGTGCTGTTGTCAAAGCTTTGCTGTTTATTTTTTTATCCCCACCAGAGGACAAGATATATATAAAAAAAAAAAATTATATATATATATATATATAAAATTTATTCATTGACATGTTTCTGGGTTAATATTATTCATTTTGTATGTTGTGAAGTTGTTTGCAATATTAAACTGAAATATTTGAAGAAATAAAAATGACTATAGGCAACTGAAAAACAAAATCAATGTCGATAAAGTTTCAACAGTGCATTTCCAGGCAGGATAAACTTTATTATTCAGGCAGGGCGGAAGGCAGGCACACACACGCACACACACACGTGCACAAACGCAGAAATGACCAAATCCAATTAATGAATGACCAGGATGCTCATTTATAATTAATGTAGGTACAGTTTTAGAGGCTGCAAGAAAATGATGTATCTCCAGTAGCAGAGGAGTCATTGCATTGGGTATGCATATATAGTGACAGCAGTAATGACAGTGTTATGGGTGGCGAAGATGCATTTTTTTCAGCTCTTGGTTTGGAAAAAGCGGGAAAATGCTCCTAAAACCACTTCCTGCTCCCCACCAGCACATTACTGGAACACAAACTTACTGTATCTCCTTTGATACTTTGGTGTTTATACACAGATGTTCAGGGATTTACTTAATTGTTACTCCAGCTGCACTTGATATGTCACATTTAATAGAACTCCACATCACAAGAAAAAGCGCCTACACATACAAGTGTAGACTAGTGCAAGTAGGCTGTGGTTGTACATGAAGCATGCCTGAGTTTGACAGTGATGGATTCACCCACACATACACTTGTGTACATTGAAAATATACACCCAACATTTTCCCAGTGCATGGTAAACCATCTGTATATCTTTCTTTTGTCTTTGTAGCTGCACATTATGATTACAAGGTGAAGGGAACTGGTTTGGTATCTGGGTTAAGAGAGTACTGCAGCTTCAGATCAACATTCCCTCCAGCACATTAAAAGTTAGTGCATTACATTGTGACATCCCCTTGCTTGCCAAGTCTAGACACCATTGTTTAAGAGCGTAGGAGGCTAACAATAAAATGTCTTTTCAATCCCATGAAACACTTAACCATAAAATGACCTATTTCAAAAAGAGAAGACACGCATATATATAAAAAAAGAGATACACGTAATCCCGGCCACCTCATTTTACTTCTTCTTCATCAACCTGAAGGTAAGTGTGACCTCAGAAGAGAACCGGATCTTCCATTTTGAGATTTGGAAAAATCCAGAGGAGGCTGATGAAGATGCTGTAAGTTACTTTTTTGTTATACAGAAGCTGAGAACAAATAGAGAGTCTCTATGCCACCATGTGAGAAATATGACAAGTATGCAGTTTCAAATGATTCATTGTCTTCCAAGAAAAGGTAGTGAGGTTTCTTGTCACTGCCACACAGACTAAGCCTCGTAAGAATTAAAATGAAGTCTTTTTTTATTATCCCTTGGGAAGAAAAGCAGTTGTTACACTTTAATCCACCTTAAGATAGAACTGGAATGATTTAGTAAAATCTGATCGTGTCTGAGCACTAACACACCCTCAGCACGCACAACGATGAATCAAACCTGCAATGTATTTTAGACAAGGTAGTCTGAGTGGCTCTATTTATCATGAGCAGAAGCTCCAGGCTATTTTTGTTTCACAAGGCTTAAGTAATAGAAAACTGCCATCCACTTATCACACAGTTATTAAAGTAATGGACAAAATGACTCTGAAAGCTGTCTTTGAGTCAGGACAAAGCCCATATTATCTTTTGTGATCATAAATCATGGATGTGAATAGATCTTACAGTATGATGCAGTATCTCTTTGATCCAGAGCTGCGGCTGAAGCCTAAAGACAAAAACAAGAATGAAAAAAAAAAATCAACTGAACATTTTTATGCAGACAATGTATCAAAAATGACACAAAATAAAATAATTGCTTCTGCTGCTCGACTAAATGTGGCTCCTACATTCAGTGTGCTGAGCCTCTGGCCACACCCCATTCAGTGATGTCACAGCAGGTTTATTTCATCAGCTGTCAAAGGCAGACACTTTGTATGTCATCACCAACTGGGGTGTGGTCAGAACTGAATCATGCTTGAAAGTTTCAGCCCACAGAGCAGTGCAGCAGCAGCTTTCTGCAGGCTAGAGATGTGCTGCAGTCAACCAGTAGAGGGCGGTAGAGAGCATTCCTCCCAGGTGTCAACAAAAAGCCAAAGAAGCTTCTGGCTAGTCCCTTGTCACCATTGCACGGGACATTATATGTAACAATCCCTTCACCTATGAGCACACATGTAGACGTTCAGTACAGCTGATAAATGAATGATGCACTAACCCGCAAATGATTGCTGATGCTGTTGATTGTGTGATCATCAAATTGGTGACATGGGACTGGGAACACAGTGAGCACCTTTCATCACCTTCTTCCTGGTTGCTGGCCAACGAGACGTGACAGTGAGCTGAAAACAAGGCACCACAATGATGACGCCTCTCCTCCATATTCCTTTATGTCAACAGTCAATAGGAAGGACACAACCCAACACATTGCCTACTTCAAGTTACACAGTAGCATCCAACATATAGAGTGGGATTAAACTCCAGAGATATGCACAAAGGTATTAAAGGTATAAGGATCCTCAATAGAATAGAAATAGTCTTAACTCCCGTTCATTCATTCATTAGGATATTTTGATATATGTATATTTTGATATGTTCTAGTACAATATATTAAAACGTGATAGGCCTATATAGCAAACAAACTTAATTTCTTCTGGCTTCTTTGGAAATATATAATTTATAAATAATAATTTAAAACAATGACTGATTCACATGGTTAGGGAAGAGGCCTTCAGCGTTGGCTCGGGAACATCCAGGAACTACGGAAGAGAATGTGACGAGTTCGGTGTTTATTCCGCTTTACGAGGATACAGTGAACGCACCATGACACTGGCAGCTAGCCTAGCCGGCTAACTTGGCTAATCTGATTTATCGTCTCGGCTAAGCGCACGTAAAGCTAGCCAGGATTACCAAATTTAGTTTTCCATATCTGGCGTTTAACGCAATATCTACCTGACGTCAAAAAAGCCACTAATTCTCCAGGATGGCGTCTCTCGGGGAGCCAGTGCGGCTGGAAAGAGGTAAAGTTAATTGGCTAGCTAACGTTAGCCTAGAAATATTTGTTGTGGTAGCAGTTGACCTAGCCTAGCCACCTTTAGCCGAATAGAGCTGGGGGATGTTTGAGTTTTTGAGAGTATACTTTCTTGTTTAGTTGCCTGACGATGTGTAAATGATGTCTTGCTATTAACACATGTTTATGGCTTCGACTGATGATGTGTATTAAAGAGCGATGATTCTTCTAGCTCATATTAGTGACAACAGACAGCGATAAGTTACCCTCAGATATTCAGCGTGTGTTTGCATGAGAGCTTTATACTATATAGGCTTTATACACTCTGTAACACCGGCTTTATCGCCATTACCATCTAATATGAGCAGCGGGAAATGATTCATCGCGTTTAATTCAGCCCCAGTCCTTTCGTCAGGATGCTAACATTAGCTCCTGCTGTGTCTGCACTGTGGGTGGAGAGAACATTAAACCCACTTCTGTATGTATAAGTAAATAAATGTGAAACTGTACTCGCTATTAAGGATACTGAACTGTTGAGGGAAGTTGTAGCTCGTGATTTCATTAGAATTAGCTACAGTAGAAATTAACACAGATTTAAAAAAACAGTTTTTTCCTCATTATATTTTAATAGGATAAAATAAACTCTAAATATAGAAATATAAACAGATTTGTTTTTAACCTTGTGGATGCAGTTTCACATGGTTGTTATTTATTTGGACATTAACAGCTGATGATGTTTGCTTCTGTGGAGACAGAGGCAGTTACTTATTTTGTAAAATCTCTAGTTTGGCACAGTATCTTGCTCTGAAGGGTGATATAGTGGAAGTCGCCCTATTGATTTATGTAGCTTCATAGCTCATTTTATTTGTGGTATAAACAGTGCTGTACGCCAAGACAAGCTTCCTAGAGGGACACATTATTTATAATCAGATAAATGTTGTGCAAGTTGAGGTAAATAAAGTTTCAAAATAATTAGACATGTTAATTTCCAGAAAACGTATCACAATTTTACCACAATGCTTTAGTTTGTTGTTTTAGACATATATTAAGTGTCAGGGCAAGCATCTGTTAAGCTTATTCAGAGATTTCTGCATTTTAGTTTTATATTGGCACAGATTAAGTAATGACATTCACACAGGCAAACGTCATCGCCTATGTGAATGTCTTCATTTGCAGATACCAATAAAAACCTTGGCGGCGGTGGTGTATGTGTTCTTGTTGACAGATATTAACCGTGCTGTTGAACTGCTCGATAAGCTCCAGAGGACAGGGGAAGTGCCTCCCCAGAAGCTGCAGGCGCTGCAGAGGGTCTTACAGAGTGAATTCTGTAACGCTGTCAGAGAAGTGAGACACTTTTATTATTCTTCTTAAAGCACTTAACTGTGAGATGGCATTACATCATCTTTTCTCTTCTTATGTTAATCTTATGTGTTTGAATTTCTTTGTGATCACCTTTTGGGAATGTGATGAAAAATTGTCCAACAATGTCTCTTCAGGTTTATGAACATGTGTATGAAACAGTGGACATCAACAGCAGTCCTGAAGTCAGGGCCAACGCCACAGCTAAGGTAGATCCAAGTCAAATACCATCTAATACACAAGCATTTGACTTGCAAACAGTTTAGTTCTTAAAGATGCTCTAGTACCACTCATCACATTGTGCTGAGCTCAGGAAACGCAGTATATTTGCAAAGGTTAAACAACACCACTTTGTTTATTTGTAGGCTACTGTGGCAGCTTTTGCAGCGAGTGAGGGACACTCGCATCCACGTGTCGTGGAACTGCCCAAGACGGAGGAAGGCCTGGGTTTCAATATAATGGGTGGAAAAGAGCAAAACTCACCTATATACATCTCACGGATCATCCCAGGAGGCATCGCTGACCGACATGGAGGCCTAAAGCGAGGCGACCAGCTTCTCTCGGTTAATGGAGTGGTACGTTTAGTTTACAGAATTATGACTTACTCGTTAGGTTTGAATCCTCGGTCTAATGCCATGTGCAGATTTTGCAGGTAATTCATGCATTTTCATACATTTTCGTAGACTCAGCTTCATTAACCACCAGCTCATAAAATAAAAACTTCAGCAATTAGGGCAGATTAACAATTTAAAACCTTTCAAATTTACTTCTACGCTTCAAGTCAACTCAGTTTTATTTATATAGCCTAACATCACAAATCACAAATTTTAATCTTGTCATTACGCAACCTTTGAAATGTCACATAACATTAGTACTGTCTCTCCTCCTGAGCTTCCGTAGCAGACTGCTGCGTTGAGCCACAACTCCTAACTTGTAATTTTTAGTATGCTCACCTCCAAAGAGGACAGAGGTCCTCAGGAAATCTGGCTATGTTGGTTCGTTACCACTAGAAGTTGATAAACAACGTCCATTTGCCAGTTAAAAGATTTTCAATTCATTTTTGGCCACTAGTAGAATGTGTTTGTCCTCAATTTGTCAGTGAGGACACTTAAGTGTGCACCCATGCACAAAGATGATGCATGCTCAGTCTTGCCAATGGTTTTACGCTATCCCACTGATCGACAGTTGGTGGTTGTAAGAGTTGTCACCAAGTAAATGCAGCAATGCATCAACAAAGGTGAGAGAGAAGAAGGCTGCTAGCAATAAAATGTGGATGTAAGTTTCAAATTCTTCCAAAAATGGTGACTGAAAATGTTTTATGAGAGATAAAATGCATTCAGCACCCTTTATTATAGCTCAAGAATATACTTACTGTTAGGTGAGAAACTGTTGATGTAAACAATTTATTTTGTTTTGAAAAAAGATAAATGTCATGGGGTACCTTTTTAAAGACTCTACCACATTAGCTACAACGTTCACACAGCTGTGATCGCTGCTTGCTGTGCTTAGGTTGCAATTCCGGGATCAGCCAAAAACAATCATCCAATTGACTTTGTTTGTTGCTCAGTTTGTTCTCTCATTAAAATGTCCAAATTACAAACTTTTATAAGGTAAATTGAACCAAGCTGCCAAAGCTTATGTTATGTTCACTCAAATACCTATAAAATCCATTCCAAAGTTCCCACATACCTTGTGCTTGATTATTATAAACCTATAAAAACTGTAGACTTTACTACAGTTGTTATGGCCCTTTGTGATAAACTCTTACAGTACATTTCTGTGTTTTTTTTCCAGAGCGTGGAAGGTGAGCACCATGAGAAAGCTGTGGAACTCCTCAAAGCAGCTCAGGGCACAGTGAAGCTGGTCGTAAGGTACACACCCAAAGTCCTGGAGGAAATGGAGTCGCGCTTTGAGAAAATGAGGTCGGCGAAGCGTCGGCAACAGAACAACTATCCCCAGTAGGATTTTTCCGTCATGATGCCCAGCTCCCATGTCTCTCCTGCTCTAGCCTTCTGGCCATTTGTCCTGGTCTCTTTCTTATCTCCCTGCCCCCAAAAAAATAACATAACAAAACATACTACAAGTTTAGTTTTAGTTCCTACTCACACATACTGTATATTGTGCTTCTACCCTTTTCTGTAGCATTTTTAATATCTGCCATTGTTACACTGGACACTACAACTCTAGACAAACACTAGAATGAACATGATTGTCAGTGTAGGTGGTCACTCACACGTGTGCATTATTTTTGAATTGACAATTTGAATGCAACCAACTACACAATTCCTTTGACTGGAAAGGTAGTGTTTTTAATTCTTTTATCACAGCCACTACCAAGTGCCTCAGGGCAAACACGTTTATCTTATGTACTGTGTTCACCGTTCTTTCTTTTTAATGGTTTAAAGTCAGGTATTGGTAATGATATGCTTGTGGCAGGAGTTACTACATGCTTTTCATCTGTTATTCTCAACAATCATTTTATGTTATAGAAGTACACGCTAAACATATGTAACACCTTTAATTGTGCAAACTTCAAAAAAAAAAGAAAGATGCAGTTTAATTTGTATTGCCGCACTACAAGCTTTGGGGGAGTTGAATTTGTTAAGAAGGGATAGTTTATATGTTTGACGATAAGGGAAACCACTGAAAGGACACTTCAAAACAAAAGTGATGGATTATACTGGTATTTAAGGGTTTTCTCTGGGCTTACCCTTTTAGGTTTTCTAACGTCATACCACACTATAAAAAGCCCAGCAGGTACTGTAACTGATGTAATGGGGTCTCAGCAACTTTTGAACTAAATTCCTGCCACCACCGAGACTTTTATTTAAAGTAATTAATGAGAAACATAACTCTTGCAAGTCAGCATGACATGAAACCTGTTCAGCTTCTGATTCATTTGTCTTGACGTAAATCAGGAATGTTCTGTATGTCATGATTTTTCCTCTTCCAGGCACAATGCTTGAGATGAATGAGAATGAGAAGTCAGTTACTTAACATTTGTCTTTGATCTTTGCTAAAAACAGCCTGTGAGCATTGTTTGCGTCATTCAGTGAAAAGTTCAAAATGAGGGAAAAACAAGACACTCTTGATAACGAGCAATCTGATAATAAGAAACAATCCACGTCACAATAATGCCTAATGTGAGCTTTCATCATTGTTTTGATGAATGAAATGGCAGATGTTGATTCACACATATTGTATTTGGCTACTACGTATTCATCAAGACTTTACACAGTGTTTAGAGGATTATGCCCTAAATCTGTTGCATTGGCACATCTTTCACTGTTAGTTTCCTGTCCGTTTTTAACATTTTAATAATGAATGTCTTGCAGAACAACTTCATTTGAACATTTTGATCCTGGTAATCTCTGACGTCTTTTAAAGGACTTGGATTAAAGATCTAAGATGACACAGGTGCTGGGATAAGATGTATAGAAGAATGTCTTGAAATTTAAACAACCATTTACTTTAAGGATGCTCGTACTTGGTGCAAAGACATGGGTATGCACACACACATTTCAATAATGTAATTAGTCCAGACTTCTTCAGTGTGTCACTACAGATATATTTCTTCTTCTTTTATCTTCACTAACAATAATCTTTGCTCCATTAAAGCCAAACATTTAGTGGCACCCATTTACTCTGTATGTAATGTACAAACTGCATATCATGTTAAAATAAGAATGATGACAAACATTTTATTACTAAATACTGCCAAAAAGTCAAGTTTGTTCTGATATGAGGTTTTAAGCAGGCTAATGTCATACAGTGTCAAAAACACCCGATATACTGTATATGTAGGCTCTCCTACTACGTTTACATATACAACACTTATAAACAAAGTCTTTTTATAGATTTAAAGTGTTTGCAGAATGCATGTTTAACTATCATATTAATATTCCTCATATCAGGAGAAAACGTCTTATGCTGTGGAATATTGAAGCTTAAGAAAAACTGATTAAGAAGCCCAAAATCCAACCCTTATGCCTACATGCAACGTGTCAATCAAACAAGTTTGCAAGTCATGCTTTTCTTTCACATACTTTTATTAGTCAATATAAAACAACAAAAGGGAGTTTTTAAAGACATTTCTTGCTTGGATAAGTCAATTTCAATATAAATGACTGTCCGTTATAACCCGCTCATCATTCATTTCCACAAAATATGCCCCAGAACAAATTTAATTTCAGATAGTTATTCACAAAAGTGTTCCATTGTAGATGCAACATCATGTGTATATAGCGTAATGTAAACTAGGCTGTAGCTGACTAAGCCTTACTATCGTCCAGTCTCAGGATCAACACATAGTTGAGACAGGAAGGTAGTAACGATGTAGTGATTTATCTGGCGGAAATTAGATTGGATGGTGGATAAAGTGACAGAAACACATGGCAGTGTATGAAAAGCAGGAAAACTTTGCCTTCAGTTTGTTCTTCATAAATTAATTCCTTTTTAATGCATTTCAGTGTTGTACACAGGCTTATGCTGTCATGGCTGACATGACCTAATGCCTGTCACTCCATGTTTCTGTTTGCCTGTGTAGCTGCTTTTATGATGTCGTTACTCAAACCCTTTTCTGTTTTTCATTTGGTGCTTTTGTTGTTTTATCCACCATCTCTAAACATACAGTATGTTTCAATAAGGTTCAGCTGCCTATGACATTAATCGCTCCAACAGATTGTAAATAGCTCATTCAAAGGTTTTGGTACTTTTTGGCATAAAAAATGTGGAATTGTCCACAATCAGTGATCAATCCTTTTAGGTGGTAAATTTTTCCTTTTAAAGAAGATTCCTTAACATCACTAAATGCACTGAAACACATGTGTTAAAAAATACAATTATTAGTGTAAAGTTAAGGAAAGATTGGATTTTTTCCACAGGAATATCAGTTGGTGATAATGTCATATTTTTTTTCTTAATAATTGGAACTAAAGTCAAATTTAGAGCAAACAAATCTCTCATGTGCATCTTGTCCGTTACAGTCTATACATACATGTGTCTATAATTACCCTCCATGTCAACTCAAAGTCTGCTGTTCCTCCCTCAAATTGACTTGCAGGACGGTTCATTAACTTTTGCCGAACTGTATGTTACTTAGTAATATGATGATACATGATGAGCACATTGCCAAGTCGTATTTAGTGCGCGTGCTCCCTGTAATCCATTACTCCCTGTAATCCATTACTCCTTATGAAAAATGCCGAATTTTGGGACAGAGTAATAAAATAAACCGCATTACTGCAAAAACTGAATGCAAATCAATTATCTATGCAAGGTCATTTAGAAACTTTGGAAAAATCTTGTAATGGTGCAAAACAGCTGTCATTTTACAGCAGAATGTTATTTAAAATTACTACTCAAAGACTATGTAGACAAATGTCTAATGTAATACGACATGTTCAACACTTTCGGGACCGCTGCACTCTGACACATTGGAGTTACGTAATGTTATGAGACCTTTACAATGTTTGTTATTGTAACATTCTCACATTGATCACCATTGATTGTAGTTGCAGTGAACATTTCCACATGATAATTAGCCTTGCTATTTAATTAATGATTGTCAGGATGCATGTAGAAGACTAGGCGTATGTGAAAGTGTGGTTAGCAGTAGACCATCCCATAGGCTACTTCAAGCATACTTTGGTTTTGAGGCAGAGAATTTAGCAGAAGACTCGGGGTGTACATAGAAGTTTAAAGGTCTTAATATAATGTATAGTATGTCCCTTAATTGTGTTTTATCCAGCATTAGCTAGCTAGACTCGACGCTTACACACATGTATAGTAAATCAGGAAAAAATGTAATGAGACTTGGTATTGATATTGCACAGTCACACTCACCACTGAATGTCACTGACCATTGTCTAACTTAGTTGCGACATTTTGTGAAGTACCCTTCAACTTTCTACCCGTTTTCCTTGTCTATATATTGGAATGGTCAATAGAGTATTTTTTATAATACTTTTCTTTTGATATTTTTCTCAATTTTTATAAGTGATTTTCCTAAAAACAAATACCAGGAATGATTGGTACTTCCATTTTGACTGTGTACCAGGGCCATATCAGCAAAGCCTCTCTGAAAAGCAGTGCTGGTGTAGGATGGTCGCGGAGATCTCTCGACTGTATGAACGTACAGACTTCAGAGAGAAACCGTCCAATATCAGCACTTCCTTTTCTCAGACCTGAACTGATTTTTCTTTTCTTTCTAGTACCAAGACCAAACTTGCAACATTTGTGAAAACTTTGATAATGTTTTGAAAGTCAGTGCTTGTTAAGGATTATTACTTGTAGATTGTGTTGTCTTATTTTGTGTTTTCTGGTTTTCTTACCTAATTTACTGTATTACATTGATGTGGAATGTAAAATGTTGTGATGTAGAAGATAATAATTGGACTGGATGCTAAATAAACAGTGCTTAAATTTATGGATTTTAAGGGTCTTCTTGAAACACACACACACACACACACACACACACACAGCATTTATTTTACTTTAAAGCTCAGTATCATTAGGAACAACCATGATAGGGAATCCTGTCCCATGTGATAACATCCCTTCATAATGAAAACAAAGAGATATCTGTGTGCATGTCTCTTATAATTTCTTCAAGGGTTTAAAAAAATGTACAACTTGTTTTTACTCTTTGTACTTATGTTACATACAGGCTGCATAGTCGTCGTAATAACTGTCAGGCCTGATGCATATAAGGTATGTATGGTAGATGTTTGATAGAAATTCAGCATCGAGACCATGCTCACGACACACACTTGGAGCTCTTCTTGATGGAAGTGTAAAATCCTTGCTGTCAAATGCTGTTGGAAGAGTGAACCCACAATGAACTTGAATTTGCAACTACTGAGACTTAACAGTTTATTTTCTGACAAATCTGACATTTTCTTGTTGACGCACACCGCAGTGGCTGCCAGTAAATGTTTTCCCTTTCACATCAACGCTCCTCCTTTACTGTCTTGCCTTAATTGTATGAAAAGCAAGAAACTAGTTCAGAGATGGAAACAGAAAGTTGGTGAGAGCCTCACAGCAGTTTCAATCTAATGGATGTGACACATAGAGTCTCATATTTTCTAAAATGAGTTTAACATTTTCTCTTAAACCTGCAATAACAGTATGTGGTCATTAGGATGTGGAGGCATTCAGATGTGCAGAGATTTTCTTTTAAGCCAAAGAACTGCTTCCTCTTACATTGATCATGAACAGGAGAGCAAGACAGGCTTCTTTATAGTGGGGATTCTTCCCTGTCTCTCCATCTTGTGCTTTATATGTAGACACTGTATGTTGCTGGTTATTGTGGCTGTTGTGTATACACACTTTCCACCTGCTGGTATGTATAACATAGGTGAAAATAAACATATAACTATCTTTGTTCAGCTTTGTTGCGCTTGTTCTAGATGTATGTGTATGTGTATTTTTGTATTTTTAGTCCTCCATTTCTACTGAAACAGTCTAACACTGAGTGAAAAACCAACCAGAGTCATATTCCTTGTGTGTGTATGCATACTTGGTCAATAACGCTGATTCTGAGTGCTAGTGCTACCCTTGTGAATGTTGTTACATTTTTAATCAGACAGATTGATTTAACTTTAAAACATTTCTTGAGGCTGTGATAGTCTTGCTCGTTGAGAAATAGAATTGGGTTGTATGTTCTTAAAGCTTTCCTACCTTGGATAGAGCTATGTTTAAGAGGTAATTTCACCCAGATGCATCCATACGTCTGAGAGGAGCTCTGTAACAGGAGCTTAGTGGTAGATCGGTGGCTGGTTGCCTGGAACCAAACCGTGCATGTGACAGCGATTCATTAGAGCTGGTTGTTCACACTACAGCTTGAGAGCAGAGCACAGCTGTTGGTTTCTCATGGTGTGGATCCAATCCATTGCAGAGTGTTGTGTCACTTCGTCTTTTCTGGCAACCAAAATCAATCACGCCCAGGAGCGAGCCCGGCAGCAGCAGCAGGGGCCGAGGATGAAGCAGGAGGCCAAACTGGACCAGGAGCCAAATCAGCAGTAGGAACAGACAAGGAAGAAGGAATTGATTCATGTTAATATACTGTACAGTAAAACACACATACACAAAAAAAGCTGCCGTCGGTGCTGAAAGGTGAATGGAGAAATAAAGCTGCGTTGCATCTTCACAAAACAGCAACCTTACCACAAAGAAGAAGTTAATTCCAAAAAATACAGATGAATTACAAAGTATACCCTCTGATGAGAAGATTTAAAGATTCCTGTCTGAAAAAGCATCCTCTCCACACAGATACTGCGGCAAAAATATCAAGACCCAAATGATGGAGTCACGACGTCTAGCAGAGATTAAATGTATCACAAGAAGACACAAAACCAGAATGCTGACTCAAGCAGCATTTACTGAGATGGATCAATCTTTTGAAAATGATTTGACAGCGATTGGGATATACCTTAGAATACATAGATAGATATAGATATACCTTAGGAGTGACATGATTTGGAGTGGCAATACCCTACCGGAAATGAACACTAGGAATCAATAGAAGAACATCTAATCAGTTAGTTGTTTATACAGTGGAGATGGTGTCAGTATGGGTTGTGTTAAAACAAATTTAAAAAACACTAGATGAAGTAAGGTTTGAATTTGATCAGATTCATCCTCAGTTCTGTTTTAGGTCATTCCATTCAAACAGCCGTTCTTCAATCAGTCACTAGAACAACAAAACAGAGAGGACATTTCTGTGGCTTCTAGTGCATGTAGAGGTGTTGGGAAATGAGAGAGTGGATATATTGGCAAAGAGGGCATCAAGGAAAGAAAAAAATGGAAGAAATAGAAGTTGAACCTGTAATAAAAAAACCAACCAAATGTCTTAAAGATAATAGAGACGGCACCGGGAACAGGAGAGAGGAAACAGGGATGTTAATGTGAAGATTGGGGCACTGTGAACTAAATAAAACACAGAAAACAGAAGAAAAACACCAGACAGGGTTGTGTGAGGGAGGTCAGGAAGAGGAGCCGAGGGACATGTAGTTTTAAGTTGTAGGAGGTTACAGAGAGAGAGAGAGAGAGAGAGAGACGATGAGGGGAGAATTGATGGAACGAGGGGTGCTTGAATTCACATTAAAGGGATTACTGAGCATTAGAGCACAGATTTGGGTATTGTTGGCCTTTTTAAAGGATACAGTGGTTTCCTATTGGATGAGAGAGATAAACAAGAATGTGTGAAAGTTGTAAAGCACAGAGGATAAAGTACAGGTTAGATCATAAATCTATTTTCTGATTCACACTCCGAGGCAGAAGGTGGCGCTAATGCACCCATAATCTGGATGCCTACCGCCTTAAAAGATGAAGAGGAGGAAGAAGAAGAAGCAGCGCGGTGTCTTCCGCTTTCATCCGGTGACGTAACTTCCTTTCTGTCCGTGCTAACCTCGACGTGAACACGCGTTCGTCTGTCTGACAAGTGAGTGTCTGTTTTATACTTCAATAAATGTGTAAATCACGGAGAGAACACGCGTGTTATACTAAGAAATAAGTAATCGTCCGACCCTGGTAGCCGAAGCAACCTTAAAGAGGAATTTTAACTGTATTTTTTAGCTTTTAAGCTCCGCGGCGTTGACGGCGGCGGCTAGGTTAGCTAATGTTAACGGTGCTGAGGAGCCACATGGGTGTAAAGACTGTAGCTGAGGTTGTTCTGCTCTCACATTGTACAATATTTGTCCGAGAATATGTAACTAGTGTTTACTACAGCAGGTTTATGCTAAATTCTCGCTAACATGCGGTTCGCGGTTCGCTCAGAGGCTCAACAGATGGATGCCTGTTGATGTTTCCTCTTTATGCTGCCTGAAAATCACACATGTGTGGTATTGTGTTATAATTGTGAGGCTCATTGTTCAGCTCAAACATTTGTATGTTAAAATCTCTGATAATAACATGTGATGTGCGAAAAGTTTTACCGAAATATCACTTATAGCTGTTGGATTAAGGCAAAAAAAGTTAAAACAAACTATAATATAAAACTAAATATACTATTTGACAGTGTCACTCTTTGTGCTTGCTGGTAAAATCCTAAAAATAGATTAAACAATTAAGAAGCTCAGCCTATAGATGTTTTTCCCTGTAATTTGCAAAGCAAGATTTTTTTTCTGATACACTATGTGATTGAGGTTAACCCTAAATAAATCTTAAAATCAGATACAAGCCACCAGTAGATGAAAAGTAAAGGATTTGCCTCCAGTTGCCAAACTTATAAATTATATTTTAAATAAAAAGCTTTAGTTAGAATTGTGAAATGCAAGGAAGGAGAAAAGATCCAGTTAGAAAATCAGATAAGAAATGTTGGCAGCAATGTTTGGTGTGATTTTTGGTTGTAGTGGATCCCCTAAGGACAGTGTCTGTATTTTATAATATATTAATATATTCCTTCAATCTGTCAGTATGTATTCAGAATTGCAGAACTTAGTCAGTGTTATATCTTATTTTTACGTAGAAAATTGAGAAATATGTTAAACGGTGGGTCTTTGTTTCTGGTTGTTTTTCAGGATGCGTTACGTTGCTGCTTACCTGCTCGCTGCCCTGGGAGGCAATGACAACCCTGAGGCCAAGGACATCAAGAAGATCCTGGAAAGTGTTGGTATTGAGGCCGATGACACACGTCTGGGCAAGGTACAGAGCAGTCTGCTCCTCGTTGTGTTTCTTTAGCAGTTCTACCAGCAGATAGTCATCTTCTTTGTGATCTTCACAAATGTCCTCTCTCTCTCTCTCTCTCAACAGGTCATCTCTGAGCTCAGTGGCAAGAATGTGAACGAGGTCATCGCCACAGGTGAGTGTACCAACGTGCCTTTTGATTCTTTGCTCAAATTAGTAGGTGTTAGTCTCCATTTAAAGCAGCATCTTTATACTGATATTCCTGTGAATTTATCCCAATACATCTTTAAGGATTCAAGGTTATTTTGTCATTACCAACGCATGGTTGTCGATTGAAATTTAGATATAGTTCCCTTTTAAGCTACTTTAAAAACAAAGTCTTTACCAGGATTACACAGTGGGGCCTCCTTTCCTTTAAAGAAAGTGATAGTTGACTTCTGTTGGCACACAAGAACAAAAAATTAAGAGTTTAAATAAACAATATTTACAATATTAAGCAACTTTGCTTCTCATCACTGGTTTCACTGCATGCTAAAAAAAGATGAACAGTGTTCTGACATTAGATAAGGTTGGAAATCCTAAAACCATAATTATTTTGTGATTAGGGTTATCTGTAAATACAAAATGGTTGATTCACGAACAGTTGTGAATAACAAGATACACTTCATTGTATGTGTGGATGTAATGTTTCCACCGGTTTCAGGTGAGACAAACAAATCACAACTTTTGACTGTATATCGTAGTATTTGTACTGTGACAGATTATCAGAATCAGAAATACTTTAATAATCCCAGGGGGAAATTATTTTCATTACAACACTCCAGATATACTAACAACATATATATATATATATATATATACATACACACAACATTCAGCACTATAAATAAATATATATACATACATACATACATACATACACACACAAGATCAAATGTACAGTATTAATGTGCAAAAGAATGATTGTCTATGTTTTGAGTCAGAATTACAGAGGGGGGGTATCTGACCCTCTGAGGGAGGCGTTGTAGAGATTGATGATCACAGGCAGATTATAAACTTAAAGTGCATGATAACAGTAATTGAGACAAAATTCTGTATATGATCGCAGGCAGGAGCAGTCTGTTCACTTAACTTAGCTAAAATGGTCAAATAGATTAAAGATGTTCCCACATTGAGGCCAAGAAAAGACTATTTAAGCTATTTCAGAGTACTAGTAGACAACTAAATTTCAGATTATATGTAATAACATAGTGTTTCTGACCTCTGTTTTGTCTTGTTCTGGCTGCTGAGTGTCAGTGTAATCACTTGTGTTTGTCTGCCAACTCGTGTCTCCTCAGGTTACGGTAAGCTGGCCAGCATGCCAGCAGGCGGTGCCGTGGCCGTTGCCAGCTCTGCGGCTGCTGGCTCAGGCGGAGCCGCAGCCCCTGCTGCAGGTGAGCATTGCAGCTTAGCACTGTGTTTGTCAGCATCACTGACACTTGGCAAATGGTGCTGTTACCTTCACCTTGTATGTTAATATGATTACACGCAGCCAAACCATTAGTTTTTGACAGAATTAAATGTTACAAATCTACACAATTTAAACCCGACAAAATGTACCTGATGGGTATAAGTCATGCAAGTAATCTGTTATAGATATTATTTCTTATGTTGGAGAAACTCATAATTTGTGTTAGGAAAAGTATGTGACCTCATATGAATTCAATTCATATTAACACCAAGAATAGTTGACCAAAGGTCAATAAAAATTATGCACAACTCGCCTTAAGTGACCTTTTATCAGAAAAGCTCTATTTCCATATTTTATAGTGATTATAGCAGGAAATTATATCAAGTGCTTCTTGTTTTGCAGCTGCTGAGGAGAAGAAGGAAGAGAAGAAGGAAGAGTCTGAGGAGTCCGATGACGACATGGGATTCGGCCTGTTCGACTAAACTTTTTCATAAGATGAATAAAGTTTATAAAAAAACTCCAAACTATTGAAATGTCTTCTGTCGAATGAAAGTTATATCTGTATTTAGTAGGGTGGGGAAAAGTGGTAACTGAGGTACAATGTGTGCTGCTTCCTGAAATAAAGCACAAGTAGCTGCTCATATCCCAAGGTTTTAAAATAATTAATTTGACTAGATGGTACACATTAATTTTTGTATATATTCAAAAACAAAATTTAAAAGGCCCAGTGAACTGCCTATTCTGTGTTAAATTGTAATCCTGCAGTAGTTGTGCTGTAGGACACCAGAGCAACTTAAATACTGCAGCTACATCTAGTTATTGGCTCATGAATGGTGTAATTGAGCCCAGTAGTCACCAGATGGCGCTGTTGAGTTCTGCACAGCTCACAGGAGGAAACGAGACACCGTCGGTCCTTAATGTCGGCCACTGTGGTTATTGTTGAATTAACCATGAGCATGAGCGTTGGTCCTCAACACCAGACCGTAGCCATGCCAATAAGCTGCATTATTTAATGCCACACACCGACCAACGGGTGACCAGCTGATATGCGTGTAGCTGCACGTAGACATCTCTAGGTGGTTCGTCATGTGATACGTGACGTCGGTTACGTTAGAGAGGCAGACCGTGAACTACAGACCTCACAGCGACCTTTAGTGAATATTAGAAAGTATTTTATATTTCATTATCAGTGATTGTTTCTATACTTTATGACCCTGTGGTAAAATTATATGACATGTACTTGGTTTTTGCTGTGTGTTATGCTATCAGGACTAATACTCATATAGGTAGTCTCTAACAGCCCTTTTAGACCCTTTCCAAACCCCCTTTTTACTATATACTCATATCTTTTAGTTTAGTGGCAGTACCACAATGTATAAATACTAAAATCCTGAATTCAAAACTTAACTTAAGAACAAGAAAAAGTATTAGAAACAAAATATCCTCAGAGTAGGCCTACTGAAAGTTAAATAAGTCATACAGAATGGCCTATTTCAGAGTAATGTGTATTATATGCCTATAATTTACAGGGTTATCATTACTGATACATTATTGGATTATAATTATTGATATATTGATGTGTAACCATCACTTTAATGTGGAAGCTGTTAAAGGGGTGGCTAATTTTAATTACTTTATATAAATCTTGGTAGCTTATGAATTATACCCCCAGGGGCCAACAAACTTGTATTGTAACCTACTATCATAATGTACTTATTGATTCTATTTAGTGTCAATAATCTGAATCTGCAAAGTAACCAGTCAATAAAGTTATCAAATAAATGTAGTGAAGTAAAAGGGGAGGGGGAAAACAAACGTTATAGCTCATTACAAAAGAGCTGTTCAACTAATCGAATGTTCAAATTCACAGTCAACATCAAAACCAATGAATAACACAGGCAACTTATTTCAATAGTGAATTCGTTATTACCACTTCCCTCTCAAACATCATTGCTTTGATTGCCATGGCAACCGCTAATGTCATTTTCAACCGTAGTCCATGAGCAGTGTGTTTTATTTGTTTTATTAGTGCCACGTCACTGTAACTGATGAATATTATTTACAACATCACAAATACAGATAGAGGATGACTGAACTGTCTACTTGCAGCCATCATTGCCCTATGAGAAAATGGTCTAATACACAAATCTGAGGTATAGTTTTTTTGTTGTTAGGGCAGCACTTTCTAATAGACACAATGCCTACAAATCCATGCTTCTAAGCTACCAATGCCTAGTATAACTATGGCCCCAAATGGAACAGCTAATAAATCTAATAAATGGATCTTGGGGGGTGACACAATTATTATTATTATTTTTTATTAACCTTACTTTGTCCCTCCACCTCCCTGTCTTGTTCAAATGCATCAGAGCTGTTCTGTCTGGTGACCTATGATCCTTTATGCCAAACTAATACAGTGTGTCTCAATAAGCCAATTGGTCATGTCCTGGTGTGTGACTAGTTTGTTACTTAATACACAACTTTTCAAGTTTTGTAATGCCACTAAAATACAGTTGAGTCAGTAGATGGAAGCTCTATGTCAGTGTTTTGGATTTTTTTGAGTTAAATGGAGGACAGAGGGTATTGTCTACTGTAGAGATTATTAGTCTTCTGATCTTCTGATTTTAGGTTATATAAATGAACTTGATACCTTTCTCACACTCTAATTTTCCTATTCTGCCAAAACAATTGAGCTAGGTTACCCATTCACAATCATGGGATAGGGGCACCACATTATTCTGTCTGGGGGGATTCAGATAAACAGCTGTATTTTGTGTGAAACCACAGATGTTTCATTTATTAAACTTCAGTCCATGACTTATCATTTCTTAGACTCATTAGACAATTTAATGATAAATCCCCCTTATACCAAAATGCAAACATAAAAGTGTTTTACTTATCAGCAAAATGTATATACAGACTCAAAAGTAAAAGGCTGTGTTAATTTGCATTATTGGATTATTTTTATTCAAGATTAAAGATTCAAGAGGTTTATTTATATTAATATATTTATATTATTTAGGTCATATGCCCAGTAAGAAACACACTGGTTTATACATACAATGAAAATCCTACTTTGCCCCACTCCCTTTACACAACAGTACAACAATAAGACAAATACACAACACAAATAGAAGAATAGGATAAAGTTAAAATATAACATATAACTTAAAGGGCAGTGTACAGTAAACCTATTAACGTAAAGCTGGTCGAGGTGGACTTAGATGAACTGCTTTATACACTGCAAGTAACTGATAGCTAAATCTATAATGTATTATATGTCATTCCCCAAATCAAATGGTTTGAATTATATTTATAAGACAAATAAGTATTAACTTTAGCTGTCAGATCAATCCAATATTTTGAAAAACGGAGGAATGTTAACGTGGTAAAGCAGCTGTATAAAAAAATACCCATGTACACAATTATTACAAGATTGTACTCGAGTAAATGTACTCAGTTACTTTACACCACTGCGGAAAAAACCCTCAGACCCCGAGGAGCTTACCAAAAACACTAGCCCCGCCCCTTTTCCGGTCAGTGACGTAACGGACCATACCATCTGCTTAACCGTCGACGTTCGAGCCGTTAGCCCGCAGTGGATTGTCTCGTTCGCGGACAGTGAAGGTTACCTGCTTCAACAGTGCTTGAACGGCAACCTCTCGTCTGTCTCCACACACCTCCAGGACCTTTGAATCGACAACATCAAATCAAATTTTTTAATTATCTTTAAAAAAAACAAAACAAAAAAACATCCGTTAAGCTAACGTTATCTCGCACACGTTTAGCCCGCTTGCTAGCTGTAACGTTGACTGTTTTGCTAACAGCGCCAACCACTCGGGACAGCTTTCTTTTCGACCTCCTGACAAGAAGAACAGATATTAGGTAAGAGTACACCTCCGAGTTTTCTTCTTATCTTTCTTATGTGTGTGTTTACTTGGTGCTGGGGCGGTTGTTTATCTCCTTGACCCCCACAGCCCTCCCTCCCCGTCAGTGTGGCCTTGGCGCAGTTTGCGCTCCAATAACTAAACTAATCTCTTCAGGTGTGCCACACAACAACAACAACACAGCAGTACTTTATTTAAGTACTTTATATTTTCGCGAGTTAAAAACATCCCTAATGTGCTTTTGACGCATCTGTAGTTAAAAGTGTGTTCGCTACATACAGCTGTTCAGGTTATGTCATGCTAAATTATATGTAACCGTGCCAAACAACGTGATACTTGGGTAACCATTATGTCTGGTATCGTGTGTGTGTGTGTGTGTGTGTGTGTGTGTGTGTGTGATGACTTGCTTTTATTGACGGAAAGGGCCTATCGATTAGGATACAGTCATATCATATTGCTTCACAGGCTCGGCAATGCAGTTATTGTAATGTTAGTAATAATAGTTACCCACTTAGTCACATTTTTACCTTTTTTGCATTTGAATTAAAAATAATTTTCACACTGAAGACTGACTTTGATATGATGCCAGAGTAAAGTGATAGATATCCTCTATAAAATTCATAATCAATTTAAATTGACCTTTTTGATTAATTGTTTAGTTTCTACTTTAAATTTCACAGGGTAATTTCTCAAGAGGTCTTTTTTTTGTCTGACCCAACAGCCAATATTTGATTTACTACGATGTTAAACAGAGGAAACCAGCAAAACCACACATTTGAGAAGCGTGACCCACACAATGTTTTGCTTGATAAATAACTTTAATGATTAACTGATTGTTATCGGTTGGTTGAATAATTGAGTAATGGACTAACTGTGTCAGCTCAAATTGTGATTTATACTGCGTGGACTTATATCAATGTCTTATGTTACACACACACACACACACACGTGAGTTGTAAAAATTTTTTTTGAATTGCGGTTCGTTTGCTGTGTTTCAGAACCATGAGTTCTCAGGTGAGACAGAACTTCCACCAGGACTGCGAGGCTGCAATCAACAGGCAGATCAACCTGGAGCTGTACGCCTCCTACGTCTACCTGTCTATGGTGAGAGTCCAATAGGTGGAGAAAAGTGTTCAAGTGATTGAAAACCAGTTGAGTGAGTAGAGATGAGCGGGTGGAAGAGCTGATGATAGTAAAGGTGGAACATGTCAGCGTAAAGGGGAACAATTACGCTGATACCCATTATTATCGAGAAGTAACCTCAAATAGACTGTTTTGCTGTTATGTAACTGCCGTGCTGAGTGGGCTTATACACCGTGTATCCTCATACACCGACTCAAGTGCAGCCAGTGTGCCAACATCCTTCACGATGTGAAAGCACGTGGGAAGTTTGGAAGAGAGTCAAGTGGCCCGCTGCCATTATATAGAAAAGACACCATCAGTACAGCCATTTTCATTAAACATAAACTGGTGAAAAATGTGGGTGACTTTTTAGGTGTCCGTTTGATATTGTGTGTGTGTGTGTGTGTGTGTGTGTGTGTGTGTGTGTGTGTGTGTGTGTGTGTGTGTGTGAGTGAGTGAACTGAGGTGAAATGAATGTTGTGTGTCCAAGTCATAAAACAAAGGTTGAAGTTCCCTTTGAAATCATTTGCAGGGACAGGGCAGAGAGTGTATCAGCTGCCCTTAAAGCACAGCGCTCACCTATTGATCCCACACACAGCTGTGTAAAATGTCTTACCCATGTTACATTAAAACTCCCAATTTTTTGCTATATTTAAGAGCAGATTCACCAGATTTATATTGCATAAATATAAATGTTTTGTTTAGTTGAGACGATTTTGAAAGTTCTGTATTTTATTTGCCATACCTCTAGGGGTTGAAATGTTTTTATTACCAGCACTGTTAATGATTAAAAACAAACAGCTAGGTAGTTGGGTTTTTTTTTTGTTTTCGGACACATTTCAGGACTTTTTTTTTGCTTCAGCTGAAGGAAATGGATGATGTTGAAAACACCATGATTCCCCTCTTTCCCCCTCGCAGGCATACTACTTTGACCGGGATGACCAGGCATTGCACAACTTTGCCAAGTTCTTCCGTAATCAGTCACAGGAGGAGCGCGAGCATGCCGAGAAGCTGATGAAAGTTCAGAACCAGAGGGGGGGAAGGATCTTCCTACAGGATATCAGGGTATGAGCTCATATTTGATCCTATACATTTGTTTATTTTAATTTTGTGTGTGTTTTTAACTTATGCCTTGGGTGTGAGGTTTCTTGTTCTGGGCTGTCGTACGTCCCGCGTTCGGGAGGGCAACATAAGGACGTATAGATACAGAGGGCGTGGGTGTTCTGTGCTGCTTATCTTTCACTGACACACAAACACAACCCTTTTAACGTTTGAGTTAAACGTTAAACTGTAACCCACTTTGAAATAATCGGAAAGCTTTCTGACCAGGTTGTCGTTGGCCTCCTCATTTAGTAGGCGTCTCACTGTTTTCCTGACCTGCTTTGTATTGCAGAAGCCAGAGAGGGACGAGTGGGGCAGTGGCATCGAGGCCCTTGAATGCGCCCTGCAGCTTGAGAAGAGCGTCAACCAGTCCCTGCTGGACATGCACAAGCTCTGCTCTGATCACAATGACCCACATGTGAGTATTAAATCGGGAGCTTGACGGTTGCACAGCGAGGCACTTAAAACATTTTTGTTCTTTCATGTCACATTTTAGTTTTAGACAACCGTTAAATTCATTGAGTGTTTCAGCTCCTAATCCGATTGAAACTCTTTCTTTCAGTTGTGCGATTTCATTGAGACACACTACCTGGATGAGCAGGTGAAGTCCATCAAAGAACTGGCAGACTGGGTGACCAACCTGCGCCGCATGGGGGCTCCTCAGAATGGCATGGCCGAGTACCTGTTTGATAAACACACCCTGGGCAAAGAGAGCAGCTAAATCCCTCCAGATCACATTTACAAAAGCTTTCTATATATGTATATTTGTATCTTGTTTTCAAAATATCAAGCCATGTGCATGATACTGGCTAGTCACTTAAATCTCTTATATTACTCATGTAGGTCATTATTGCCATTTCCTCCACATTAGTTATTTCTGTAATCCGGTTCTCCGAGCTGTGAGCTACCTTGCACCTCTCTCTCTGCTGCTCTCTATGCCTATATCATAACTATGTATCTGCTGTGTTTTATGCCAGGAACTGTTAATCCAAACAAATAAAAGGAACCCTCTGGATTCTGATTAGTCTCATTTTTTATTTATGTTGTCTAATATTAAAAACAGAAGTTTCATTTCTGAAAAACTCCCCCACTTATAGTATTTGTAATCTGTTTCACTTCCATTTACAATTACAGAAGAAAACGGAACTAGGCAAACACCTGATGCATTTAGTAAAATGTTCCTATGTCGCAATAATAAAGTCTCTATTATAGGGTCAGTTTTTATATCTTCCCAAATGATGTTTTTAAAGATCTGGCTATTGTAGAAAAGGACAACCTTTTGGTATTTGAAGACTCCGAAGACTGGTCATCAAGACAATCACAATATTTAAAACTGAATGTACAGCACATAATTACCATTTGCCTCAGAGCCTGCGGTCTCCAGAAAATATACACCAGCAGCTTGTTGTGAAACTAATTATGATCATCTGCCCTTCACGACTTAAGGCATTAACAAATTGCCAACAGTCTCTTTTGCTAAAAAGCAATACAGTACTTATTTTATGATATTAAATTGGCAAAGACCTCGGAACTTACTATATTTCATAGACCGTTTTGATCTGCTTCAATCAATGCTTCCAAAGGAGGAAGTATAATTAGTGATCAGGGGATTTCCTGATGTTTGAGACTACCTGCGTCACCGAGTTCCTCTCCTTTTGTAATGACACATTCCCGTCATGGATACAGATTATTGGCACCGACGGTTGTCACTCCCTCTAGTTGTGACTGCCAATAACAATAAATATATTAAGTGTATTTTGACATGCTTTAAAGTGATACGCCATTAAGAATCTACTTCAATACAGGAAAAAAACTTTTTTATATGCACTATGCATACTGCATACCAAGGAAAAACACTGAGTGAATGTCATCTGCATCACACATGGATGATTTAAGATTTCTGGCCAATTTGACTATTTCCTCACCTTAAAAAAGTTTCTAATATTTTATCTTTTTATACCTTTGTTGGAAATAGTGTGCCATACTATTTGAAAACTTGACCCATACAAGTTACAACTGCATGATTAAGAAAATGTCCTTTTGTAATTCAGTACAGCCCTTTTCATTTTGGAATCTGCATCAATGTAGTGAAATCATGTAAAAGTACACAATATCTGTAAATATACACCTCACACCTTAATTTATTCCAAACAAACCAGGATAGTCAAGAACAGAACTGAAACAGACCTAGAAGAACAACTTTGAGGCACCTTTCTGAAATGACAGGATCAAAACCTAAGTACTAATATTACAAAATCAACCTTTGTTATCCCAGTGATCATCACATTGACTGGGGAATATATATATAAATGTGAATTAACAGCTCCCACAATCCTTGTCAGACTGAGCTGTTCACGCTTCCTCAAGCTCCACCAGCACACCGTCACAGTCTTTAGGGTGGAGAAACATCACTGGTTTGCCGTGAGCACCTATTCGAGGCTCTGCTGACAGAGTTCTGATGTTCTTCGTTTTCAGGTCGACTATTGCAGCGTTAATGTCATCTACCTGCAACCAGGAGGAAAACTTAATTATTAATCTAAATTTGGTTAGTCTGATTTACACTCCATTCATACTGATGATCTTTAAATGCACAGTAAAGTGTAAACATGTAATTTATTAGCTGTATTAAAGTGTTACACAGAGCTGAGGATTTTAAACTAAGGTTTAAAATGTGCAACTCGTTATACAGAAAAAACACACCACTGCACACTAAGCTGTCCCTTTCAACCCCAAACACAAGTGTAGTTTCAAATAGCACTTAGACTTATGCACAACATGTTTGTAGTGGCTTTATTGCCATCATTTGCCATCAAATTAGCGACTGATTTGTTTGACAGAAACACATAAAACCACATAATACGTTGCACATTTCACAGTTCACAAATAAAACTGTCAGTGCTCTCTGGTGGACAATATTGTTTCTGCTATTGGTTGACTATTGCATACATTTGTTTTCTCATCATTGCTTGTTACTTATTGGTCGATCTGTAAATCATCAGTGATTTATCAGTTTAATAAAATAAATGTGGTTTAGGATCCCTAAAAAAAGGGAACCAAATGCACCAATATTCCCTTAAACTTCATCAAACATGTTTGTTTCTACTTCTGTTCTTCTACTAAAAGGTAAAAGCTGATAGTTTAAAACTGCAAAGTCTCCAGACTTCAGTCCAAAATAGCACATTCGGGATAAATTGGAATCTTGCAATTTATCAAATATACTAAACTATAAAATAAACTATAACATTAGACCAGTTTTTATCAAATGGGGGTACGTCTACCCCTAGGGGTACTTTGGAGTACTTCAATACTTCAGTGCCTGACATCTAAAACAAAAGTTAATCAAAAAAAATATCAGGCATGTATAATTCCTAAAATAATTATACAAGTTTAATTTTAAAAAAATGTGTTTGATAAGCCACATTTTATATTCAATATTCCTATTTTTAATGCCTGTCGTAAACGGTCAGTCGCAGTTCAATGCAACTACCATGCGGTCTTAGTGTTAATGCATGACAACAAAGTGATGCAGTGATGGATTCTAAACATTTGAAATGAAGTATACATTTAAGTGTTTTTCTTAATAACTCAGACACTGATGGTGCGACACTGTATTGAACCTATTTAAGTAATGAAAAAAGTTTGAGAAACACTTAATTAGAAACTTGGACTCTTTAAACACAGAAGTCTCTAATAATATATGAATAATACATTCCACTCAGGTGTGTCAGTGCCATCGGGGCCTTGGTGTCGAACTCGTTCACAAGAGACATTTTGAAATGTCACAGTTGTAATTTCAAAAAAAGTTCTCGCACACAACAAAGCCTTGCTGACAGTTGCTTAAGATAAAAAACTCCTGACTTGAAAAGACAGTGGAAGAATCTTGGACACTGTGTATTTAGCTACTTTGGTTTCAGGATCCTGGTATGGTGCATGCTGGCTCACTGTCACGGCTTACTGGGACACTTGAATAAGACAGAGCCATCAATAATGTAACACTTGTGCTTTTCCAAGATGGACAAGTGAAAATGTCTGCAGTGAACATTGCTGGCTCACTTACACAACTGCTATGACAAATAACAATGTTTTCTTCTCAGGCTTATCTGAGGGTTAGGGTGAGTGTCATCAGTGTCAGTCTCACCTCAATACAAATGTGGTGCATCCCTCCAGACTTGTTCTTCTGTAAGAAGCCGGCGATAGGGCTCTTCTCCCCCAGAGGATGGAGCAGCTCCAGCTTAGTATTGCCAAGCTCCACAAACACTGTGTAGACGCCGTGCTCGGGCAGGGGCACCTTGTCGCTCACTGTGGCCCCCAGCACGTCCCGATACAGAGCCGTGGCCTTCTCCATGTCAGGGACGGCAATGGCAATGTGGTTCAGCCTCCCCAGCTTCCACAGCGACCCAGGAACACCCTGATGGAGGGGTGCTGTGGTTGAATGTGCCCTCATGAGTGTGATACGAGAACATCTGGAAAGACCTGCCACTGAATAAACAGATTCAAATACAGTGAGATTATGTCAAACTAGAGCTTTAACATACAGTTTTCTCCTTGTTTGAATTCAAGTAGCATCATGGTTGTAAGAATAATTTTATTTGAGGATCATGCAGTATGTTCTGCACCAGCTTGTTCCAGCTGTTTACAGTGAAATATTTAAAGTGTATTGTGCATTATTATACAAGCATTTTCCAAACTTTTGAATCTCAGCTAGCCTTAAAAATAAAGGTCTTTAGGTTTGAACAATGTTTGCCTGCATAGCATTAGTTTAACGATACACATACAGTGGGTTAAACGCGGATCAAATACTCCATTAGGACAGTACAAACTCAAAAATGTCTGTTTCAGAGTCTCGTTTCAAATCGTAATTGAAGGAAACATCTGTATACTAGTGAATAAGACTGGACGAAGATCAAGACAGAATCAGATTAAACTGTATTCATTCAAGTTATCTTTGCATGCTTTCGGATAAACAAAATACAGTCACTTTTTGTTGACACGAAACACGAAAAGTACCATGTACCCAAACGCTGCACCCATAATGTTAACATATGGTTTAACTAGACAGTGAGTTACTGTCTTACAGCTAATGTTCAACAATAAATCAGAGGTTGAGGTTGATAATTACTATTGCAGAATACAGGACAGAAAAGCATGTGTTTGTTAGTTAGATAATTATTGACACAAACCAACCTGCAACCTTCAGCACGGCGGACGCCATGTTTGTATCTCGGAACCAAAAACAAGCAGCGGAAGAGTTTCCCGGAGAGCCTGTTTACTTGCGACACAGCCAGCCACACATGTGAGGGAAACGATGGCTAGTGGAGAAGTGTGGAGCGTGCTGGAGGAGTGCGTAAAGAAAATAAACGTCAACACAGCACATCCAGAAAACTTTCTGAGGCAAGTGTTTGCTGTCTTTTTGAGTTTTTGTTGTTGAAAACTTGGTGAAATGTCGTCTGCGCATGCTTAAAGAGAAGCGGTTCAGCAAGCTAACCCTTAGCTGAAGCGAGCTAGGTGCGTGAGCCGATAGCTTTAGCAGCATCATGCTTCGTTTAATGGGTAGCAAGCTGTCACAGTCAACTGCTTGTATTTTCTTTAAAGATGGGTAATTCTTATTTATTTGTATTTCAGGGTGGGAGTTTGTATCGGACATTACACAAGGGCTCTCTAGTCTACATTTAAACTTGGTGTCAATGAGGAAAAGGCTGAGCATACAGCGTTAACATAGTTGTGTTTACATCGGTAGAGTAAACAAGTAACAATCTGTACAATACTATTAAAGGCTGCACGTGATATAGTTGGTGGGATTTTGATACATGGTGTATTGATAAGTAGCTGCTGTGGTGCATCAAAATGTTACATGATCAACACAAGAAGGGCGAACTTGAGTCCTAACTTTATTTATTCAATATATACCATATAGATTTAACGGTGTAATGTAGGTTGGGGCTCTTTGATGGCGACTACAAAATGTTTCCCAAGTTAAGATCAATGAAAGATGTCCTAATATAAACTCAAATCTTGTTGGTCTGTATTAATTCAGGGTTCAACCCAGGAAATTAGTAAGCAGAGGTGGCTCTCCACCAAGCTTCTGATGCATCTCGATCAACATAATTAGTAGATTAGTAGAGGTCTAAACAGTCAACATACATTAAACTTATTTGATATATTAAAAAAAGACATTACTCCATTACAACTAACTCTGTACTTCTAATGCCTAACGCTAAAAGTAATTTTTGGTACCATACATACATATATCCTAGTATTTAAGATCGCAAAGCATTGATCTGCACCCAACTTCATGGGTGTCTTTTGGGGGAAAAAAAACAAAACAAAACAGTCCTCTTGCTTTTAATAATACACCAGACATGCCATACTGATTGTGTGTTTTCTACGTTTTCAGCCTTCAAGATGGAGTGGCAGCAGACTTTACCTCTCTCACTAAGACCCTGTATGACCTCCACAAAGCTCAGGAGCCTGCAGATTTTAAAGGAAGCCCGTTGGCTCAGCTGGTGGTGGAAAACTTTGATGAAGAGCAGATCTGGCAGGAGCTGGAGCTGCAGAACAATGCTGTACTGAAACACTTTAAAAATGCTACTGACGAGGCTTTGTCAGATGCAACATTGATGCTGCTGGTAGAGGAGGAGGAGGAAGAGGAGGAGGAAGAAGTAGAGACTGATGGTGAAAGTGTGGATGAGGAAGAAGATGAGGAGCAACCACCAGGACAGTCTAAGAAAATGGCTGCGAAGGCAGAGGATTACACGGATGAGGACTCTGATTTAGACTTTGACGTGGACGCTCTGGAGAAGCGAGAGAAACAGAAGAAGGAGATCGGAAGGAAAGGCTCCAAAACAAAGGTGGTTCCCTCGGAGGTTGATGATAAGTTCTTCAAACTGTCAGAGATGGAGTCGTTTCTTGATGATATGGACAAGCGAGAGGGAAAGGAGGAGGATGAAGATGCCCTAGACTACTTTCAGGACCTGCCCTCTGACGAGGACGATGATCTTGACCTAGAGCAAATACTTTCTACCAAAAAGCAGAAGAAAACCACTGTATGTATTTCACCACTTATTCTCACCTATTTTATTCTGTTTAATTAAATTGTTTATTGTGTCCTAATGGTATATATATTGACAGGAAAAGAGCTCCAGGAATCTCAAGTACAAGGACTTCTTCGACACTGTGGATAGTGAACCAGCTAAAGCAGATGACCAGTCAGATGGCGGAGATGACAGCATGGCTGAAAGCCAGGAAGAAGGTGAAGAAGAAATAGATGACGAGGAAGATGATTATGATGGTGAAGAGGAGGGTGACGATGAGTAAGTGTGATTAAAATTATGTAATCTGTATAATTCTGTGTGGGAGATGCACATTTGGTTGAGTATGTTTGTGTCTACCCTTTGCCAGGGTTGGCGAGAGAAGTCAGTCCAAAGCATCTCATAAGAAAGTGGCCTTTAACCTCTCTGGGGACGAGGACAGTGAAGGGGAGGACATGGCGGACATTTTTGGAGGAAAAACTCCAAGCTCGGCGAAGTCTGAATCAAAGTCGTCATTTGAGAAACGGCAAGAAAAGGTAATGAGGTTTAAAGTAAGCTTAGTTTTACACTAACTGTAGACCACAAATATGTAAATGTAACAGTGCTGTTTATAGGGCTGGGTATTGTTTGAAAAGTTTTGATACGAGTGGCAAAAACATACGAGTTTCAATACAAAAACAATACTTCATCAACAGTATATATACACAATCCCCTTTTATGTTTAACAAAATAAGCCAAACGACTCCAATGTAGCAGTGGTTATTTTTGTCTGCAGCCATTCAAGAACTATAAATAAATGAAATGCAAAACGTATGCATCAAGCAGGAAATGTCTAATCAATGAATACGAGGAAGATGAGTACGAATCTGACCAGGTGTTCGATGCCAAATTTTGTTTTTAAGTGTTCTTAAAGGGCAGTACAAGATGCACATTTCTCTCTGCATGTTTAATCTACTACTGCAGACTGAACGTTAATCTGACGTCCTTCAATTCAGACTTGTGGTGGTGACTTTTACATAACAGTGACCAGCCCGCTTATTCAGACAGGTGACTGACTTGTGAAATTGCCAACTTAACTTAAAGGTGTGCATGTCTGAAATGGTCTTGAGAATCCTTTAAATCCACAAATCTGTTACTTCCTTGCTTGTGTTTTCTGCCAATAGTGATTATGATTATACCCTATTATTGTTTTAACCTACAGATGACAGAGAAGATCAAGGAGCTGGAGAGCGCCGCTCTAGGAGAGAAGCCCTGGCAGTTGTCAGGAGAGGTGACGGCACAGACTCGTCCTGAGAACAGCATGCTGGAGGAAGATGTGGAGTTTGAGCAAACATCCAGGTTTGGTGAGTGACTCCAGCGTTTATGTTGTTTGATTAAGGTTACTATTAAAATGGCGATTATTTCTCTCTGTGTGCTGTTTCAAATCATACAACAACATTTTTTCTTTTCTGTTTTAGCCCCTGCTATCACGGAGGAAACCACATTACAGATCGAAGACATCATCAAACAGAGAATTAAAGACCAGGTTAGTCAGAATAACTTTTTAATAACATAATATACTTTTTATATTTGGTGTTTTTTTTGTTTTTGTGTTGCCTGATTATAACCCTGTTGCTTTGACTTGTGTTTTCGTAAGGCATTCGATGATGTGGTCCGCAAAGAAAAACCTAAAGAGGAGGTGTTTGAGTACAAGAAGAGGCTAACATTGGACCATGAGAAGAGCAAGCAGAGTCTAGCAGAAATCTATGAGCAAGAATACCTCAAGCAGAATCAGGTTCGACTTTTATCTTGCTTTCTCTGTTACTCCAACACACAGGAACCTGCGCTACATCTATTCTTTTTTTATTTTTTTCTCATTTCAGCAAAAAACAGAGGAGGAGAACCCTTCCCATGTAGAAATTCAAAAGCTTATGGACACACTCTTCCTGAAGTTAGATGCTCTCTCCAACTTCCACTTCACACCTAAACCTGTAAGTATTGCTTCACAGCACTGAATGAAAGTCACATAATATGCCAAAAATACTGAGATTGATTGTCCTATTAGAAAGATTCAGAAATATGTAGAAGTTACCATATTAGCACTCACCAAAATCACAGGCTTATTTTTACCCTGGATCTAACTCTGGTTAGGGACATCTTCAATTTAATGTGATTCTTGCAATAAAAAGATTTTAAAAACTAATAATATGTAAAACATAACAGGCCAAAATAGAATTGCAATGAACTGATGTTCATGTTTCCCATTGTCTACAGCCTGTTCCTGAGGTCAAAGTGGTGTCTAACCTGCCATCCATTGCAATGGAGGAGGTGGCTCCAGTCAGTGCTAGTGATGGTACGCTGCTCGCACCAGAAGAAATCAAGGTTTGTTATAAATCTGTTTTTAAACATCTATTTTGATCTTGGTATATTTAGTTACACAGCATGTCTAATAATACTCTCCTCCAACGAAAGGAAAAGAACAAAGCAGGAGATATTCTGGGTGATACTGAGAAGACGTCAACAGACAAGAAGCGTGAGAGACGTCACAAGAAGACGGTGAAGCGTCTAAAGATCAAGGAGAAAGAACAGAGACAGAAACTTAAAGAGGCCAGTACAACTGGGGAGACCAAAAAGCTATCAAAGGCTGAAGTCACAGAAAACCTGAAGAAACTCACAAAAGGAGGCAAAGCCACGATACTCAAGGTGAGTGTTTTTTCTTATGTTCCTTTTTTCATTGCTCAGATCTGTATGCATTCAGTGCCGGTGTTTGTCTCAAAGCAGGAAATCAACACATTTACATTTATACATTACATTTACTGTAATTATATTATTATAATTGTCAATATTTATTCATTATTATTATTATTATTATTATTATTATTTGATTATTTTATTTGTTTTACATTATTCAGTATGTTATTTCATTGAGCAATTCAGAGAAAATATTGTACTTTTTACTATTTATCATATTTATTTGACAGTGACAGTCAGAAGTTACTTCGGTGATAAAAGTACACACCAGGCTTCATGAACACTATAAAATATGATGCATTGTCACATATAAAGCTACACAAATGTATATAAAGATTTTTACATTAAGATTTTGTTTACATATTAAAGCAGCATTTTGCTGCATAAGAAGTACTTCATATACATTTAGTTAACAATACTTCAGTATTTGAATGCAGGACTCAGTACTTTTTACATTGAGGTATTGGTACTTAAGGGTTTCTGTACTTCTTCCACCACTGACTGAATCAATAAAATGTGTAGATAAATAGTTAGAGCAGTCAGTTGAACCGCTGCTGCATATTGCCATCACAAATTATCTAGTTTAAGTCGTCGAACTGATTGTGCTGTCTATGCTTCCACTACCACCATATCACACTTTTGTAATGCCAAAATAAACATTACATTAATTGTTAGATAATATTGTGTATGTTCCCAAGGAGACTGTACTAACATGGTGTTCCTCTATTTCAGGACGAAGGAAAGGATAAGGCTCTGAAGTCCTCTCAAGCCTTCTTCTCTCAGCTGCAGGACCAGGTCAAAAGTCAGATCAAAAGTACAAAGGACCAGTCTTCAAAGAAGAAGAAAAACAAAGAAGTTTCTGTCAGCAAACTCAAGTTATAGAAACTGGGTGTTTGTTGTGGAAGATCAACGTTTTATTGTACAGATTCTTTTTAATGAGAAAGCTGCAATATATTGCAATCTAAAAGTCCTTGTTAAATGTTTCCATTTTCATTAAAATAAATCAAGTGCCCAGATTTGTTTGTGTCTGTTTCACTATATGTAGAGTAGTAGTAATAATAATAATAATGCATTTTCATTCACATGAAAATATAAAAGCACTCTCTTTTGTGTAAACATAATTTTACAGTGCCTGTCTGAAGACCCATAGTTGTTCATAACACCAGTGGAAATAAATAAGAATACACTACACAACAAAACACTAGGTACTCATACATGTTTTTATTTGTTGTCTGTGTGCGCACAATTGGAGAAAACGTCAAGAAGTCATCAGAAACGTCTGACTGTAACAATCTAGGTGAGCGTATGCATTAGGCTGCTAAACTCCAGCTCTTTAATGTTGTATCTAGTGGAGGTAAACCTAATTTTGTACTGTAGGGTAGTTAACTCACGTTTTAGAGGCTGGTAATATATTGTATGGAAAAACTTTTTATCTGCCAAATAACCAGCAACTGGCTGTCAAATAAACATAGCTGATTAAAAATAGTTGTGTTTTTTTAATGTGTAGATGTATCAAGTAGCATAAAATGGAAACCATACCTGAGAGCAGTACTTGAGTAAATTACTTCCTTAGCTTGTGCAATGTTTTGCCTGTAGTTTAGTACATGTAAGTACATTTGAAATACAGAAACATTTAAGGTAATAAGTAGAACTACTTAAAGAAGTCTACCTACCTATAGTATATCAGTACGGTGAGCTATTTTGAGTCACACCTGTGGTTGACTCCTGTTTGACTCAATTCAATTAATTCAAATGGCTTTATTGGCATGACGTAACACTGTATATATTGCCAAAGCAAGTGTTTGGAATTAAAAATAACAATAAAGGAAAACAACATTTACAACAAATTAATTATAATCTAGTTGGTAATACTGTAACTGATTGACACAATCACAGTTACAATCAATCAATCTCAGTCAATTAGTAATTAATTACAATCAATTAAAACAGTAGTAAAGTAACAGACTACAGTTAAAACAAGTAGTCTGTTGTCAATATAACAGTAATAACAAATTATTAATTATAATATATATAATATTAAAATATATTAAAATTAAATAGATAGATAAAACTGTAAATTGTGTGTGTGTGTGTGTGTGTGTGTGTGTGTGTGTGTGTGTGTATTAAAAAACAACAACAACCAAAACAATCAATTATTTTATACATTTATCTGAGTTTCCACTGGTCGTCCTCAGTTCGTGGCATGAGGAGACATATTTTGCTGCAATAATTTGACTTTTTGGCATTTCTCCCAGTAAATACGGGGAGTTTCTGTGTGTCGCATAATAATTTGAAGTCGGGGTATATTTGGGAAATGTTTGCGAATTGTTTTTCTCTTAAAGTTTTGAATTTAGGGCATGAGATTATTGAGATTAGAAAGTGCAGCTGTGTAAAGTGTGTTGACTCTCTGGCCCCGCCCCCTGACATACAATCCCCATTACGTCACTGAAGATCATTACGGAAGTGAACCGGGCGACGACACGGACAGAAACCCCCAAATAAGTTGGCGTGTACGCTTGACCAAATACCGACAGGTGAGTTTCTGACGCTTTATTATTTATATATTCTCCAGACTACTTTGTTGTGTGTGAGCAGTTTGTTTCTGCTGGCGTTTAAACGAGAGCTAGGTAAGTTAGCTAACGTTAGCGTAGACCACGACTGCCAACAAAACAAAGGCTAGCTAACAGGTTTGACGACGCGGACACGGGTTCTGGGTTATTAATGTTTGTATAATGGTATATTTGTGTAAATAGGTGACAAAACGGAGGAAAAAGAAATAGAGAAAGTGGTAATGTTTAAAGTAGCACAGCCGCGTTAGCTGTCCGTCGCGTCAGGCTAAAGCTAACGTAACTGTTTGAGCTCTTTAAACCTTTAATATTAACCTGTGTTAGTTTTGTCTAACAAGCTGACCTAATGTTTTGTTGTTGTATTTGTTTGGAGTAAATCTGCGGAGTCATTCTGTTGCGATGGGTTGGTCACGCTCACATGATGAAGTGAGTCACTGGATCAGAGGTGGGGTCGAGGTTAGATGTGCTCCAGGTTGGTTTCGGTTGTGTGTTATGCTTCTGTGTGGGTTTTAACTCTTCTCATGCTCTCCTGCTCACAGATAGTCTATCATCATGCTGGGAGGAGGATTCAAAGCAGAGAGGCTAAGAGTCAACCTCCGGCTGGTCATCAACCGACTCAAACTCCTCGAGAAAAAGAAAAGTAAGTCCTGGGCTGACTTTTAAACCTGGTCCTCTTTTCCTACAGTCGATATGGATTCAGTGGGTTCATTTTCTGTTCTTATCAATAATGACAAGTTTACCTTTTTTCGCTCTCCCTTTCACAAATTTAAATGAAGCTGAGCTTGCTCAAAAGGCGAGGAAAGAGATAGCAGATTACCTGTCATCGGGAAAGGATGAGCGGGCACGGATCCGCGTGGAGCACATTATCAGGGAAGACTATTTGGTGGAGGCCATGGAGATCCTGGAGCTTTACTGTGACCTGCTGCTGACTCGCTTTGGCCTCATCCAGTCCATGAAGTGAGTAACTTAGCCAACAACATGCACCAAAATCACTTTTTTCACTTTGTTATTAAATGTCTCTGTGGCCGTCATTGTGGTCTTTCTTATTAACCCCTTTTCTGTTTTTCCTATTAGGGAACTGGACCCAGGCTTACAGGAGGCAGTGTCGACTCTTATCTGGGCAGCGCCTCGTCTCCAGTCAGAGGTGTCTGAACTTAAAACTGTAAGTACTGTCTAACAACAGCATTGAATAAGTTCGGTCTTAGGCCACAGGTTCACAGTCTTATCTCTAAATGTTTCTTTCAGGTATCAGACCAGCTGTGTGCAAAATATAGCAAGGAGTACGGCAAGCTGTGCAGGACAAACCAGATTGGCACAGTCAACGACAGGGTAGGCAATTCTTTCCACTGACTGCTTACGAGTCTGTTCAAGAATGCGTGAACCTTTAGCCTTGCAACTTCTCAGCAGCATCTAATCATATATCTGATGTGTTCACAGCTGATGCACAAACTGAGTGTGGAGGCACCTCCCAAGATCTTGGTGGAACGCTACCTGATAGAGATCGCCAAGAACTATAATGTGCCGTATGAACCTGACGCCATGGTCCGGGTGAGCATTATATAATCAGTTATCACTCACAGTGAAGGATGATGTCATGCTTTGTGTTTGTTTTAGGGCTGCGAGTAACGATTATTTTCCTCATGGATTAATCTGTCAATGATCACTGTTTGCTGTGACATCCTCAAATGTCTTTTTTTGTCCAATACCCAAAGAAACAGTTCGCAGTCATAGAGGACTAAAGAAACAGGAAAGGAAGCTACATTTGGAAATCTTTTCCTTAAAAAAAAAAAAGTCAATTACCCCTTGATCAAAATAATTAGCGTTAAATTTAGGAGTTCACTAATCGACTGATAATTGCAGCTCTAATTTATTCACCCACTCTTGTCTCTGGACAGCCTGAGGTGTGTTGCGGAGAGGAAGCAGACCTGATTGACGTGGACACTGACAAGAAGCCTAGAGGAGGTGGAGGAGGTGGCGGTGGAGGTTTCACTGCTCCTGCTGCTCCTATGCCTATGGGAATGCCTATGCCCATGCCTATGCCAACAGCTTTCAACTATCCACCTCCCAACATGGCCGTAAGAGTTTCCCCTTTACAGACCCCATTCTTTATTATTTTGTTCTGAATTATATAACCTGGATAATGATTAAATCTTGAAACAGAGCTGAAATAAACAGTACTTTGGTGATTGAAAACATGTTTATAATGAGGGCTGCACAATTAATCAGAATATTATTGAAATTGAAATATGGCCAAGTGCATTATCCAAATTGTGGAAGCTATTTCATTCTAAAATCTGATTTATTTTACTTACTTTGAGTGGCTTTAAAGAGATGAGAATATTTACTGACTTGTGCCTGACTGATGTTTTTATCTTCAGGACCAGTTTCATGTTCCCGTTGGAACCTACAACAACTTCCAGCACCCCATGGGAGGAGGGCATCCCCCTCAGTTGCCCACTTCTCCCCCGACATATGAGTCTGTAAGTGACCGCCCCCCTCCCAACCATGCCCCCTTCCTGTTCCCACAGATGGACAGACGGACAGGGCAGGGCACCACTCAGGGAAGAGCAGTTCATTAAACTTGCTTGCAGTTTTGCCCTTTCCTCTACTTTTTTTTTTACACTTTTACTCAGAGAAGGCCCAGATTCTGCTTCATCCGCATTGATATCACAAAAAGTTCTAACACCGTAACCACTAACTTTGACCCGATCAGTTGCTCTGAGTGGGATTCAAATGAACAGAAAGTGAATTTTGTTTGTTTTTACTTCTGCACCATTGAGTGCATGTTATTAATTATTTCTAAATACTAACATATAATATTTTGATTTCAATGTGAAGATTTGAAGACATGATCCTTTACACATTTTCTCTGGGTTTCAGATTGATGACCTAACTTCAAACAAACCTTCTGTTCCTTCGCAGGCCGTAGGTGAGTTCTGCCAACAAGAGTTAAAGTTGTTCTATATTTTTTGTCAACAAATCCAATTAAAAGACCAAAACCAACAGTGTGTTAGTTGTCTTCTAACACATTTCAACTACCTCACCATGTCTGTGGTACTCAACACCAATCTCATTCATTCCATCTCAAGATTGAAGTCTTTAAAAACGGTCACAGATGTATAGTTTTATTTTTAACTGTTAAATAATTTCCTAAAACAGGTGGGTACTGTAGTTTTTGGCAAATGTAGCAGAAAAGAGTAAATGGTGTATTTGTTGGGAACTATATTCAGCAGCAGTCACCCAGTGCAACAGTGTGGCTCACAGATGTTTTTAAGAAAATAGTTTTCGGACAAAAATGGAGCTCTGTGGCACAGAGTAATAAGCTATGAGGCCTTGGCATCACAGGTGATACTTTAGATTAATTCATTGTTATGTAGTTCTGCTTTCTGACTTTCCATTATGTGCTGTTTACATTTTCATAATCACAAAGAAAGCCGTTTTCCCCACTGCTTGTTGGAAACTCACCACTGTTTTTTGCTTTTGTATAAACTACCAGATATACTGCTGCATAAATTATACTTCATGCCATATATTCCTCTCCAGCTCCTGGCCCTTCATCAAAGCTGTTTGACAACAACGCTCTACCAGAACTGCCCTCCGTTCCCGACACACTCCCTGCATCGTCTTTTGGCGGAAACACCACCACCTCAGATGACATCGACTTTGACGATTTGACGCGGCGGTTTGAGGAGCTGAAGAAGAAGACCTAATTGCTATATCCCTGGTCTATACACACATGCACACACATACACAGGCCCCTGTTGTCACCTACGCAGCTCAGAACAACAAAAGGAAAATGTTCAAGGCTCTCAATCAGATTGTAATAGTTCTCCTTCCTCTTCCACGGTGAAGTAATCTTACATACATTAAACATACATGTATTCTTACCTCATTTATATAAATATATGACCAGCGTACTGAGGTGAGATGTGGTTTCTCACTCGACCTTATCATTTAGCAGAAATCTAATTTCTGTTTGCAGTACCATTGAATACCACATTTTAATTTTTCTATACTGCACATTATATATATATATATGTATAAAATGTTGGTGTTGACACATGTTCACTCCTGCTCATTTAAGGTCACACTGACTTTTAACTTTTCCCCTTTGTCTGAGTGACACTTACTTAGATTTTAATTGTTGCTTTTCCTGGGCTTTTGGGTCTGACAGATCTTTACAGTACATGCCTTGATTCTACTTTGTACATGCTGTGTCGCTGTGATCTTTGCCACTGTGTCACTCAGTGCTATCTCAAACCAGTCAAACAAGTGCAACTGGCCGCCCCACTTTGGTGGATAGTTGGCATTCATACTAACAATGGCTACAGATTGTTTCCTAGGCGAGGCTCCAATACCCAAGTTTTTTTTTTTTTTTACATAAAGTTATTTCGGAACAGATAGAAGCCATATTTTCAGTGTCTTGCACAGTCAGTTTTGTCACTGTGGAGAGGAGATTTTGAAACACACTTCAAGGTTAATTTATACCAGGAAAAAAAAGGGTGTACAAGTCCTCCAGGAAAAGCTCATGGTGACACATGTTACAGGGGCACAGATGTATGTAAAGTTATAAAACAGTGTATCAAAAATCTGTAATATAATACATTTACAATCATATAGATAGACCTATTTACACGAATGATTGAACTGTACAGCATAAAGAGTTCGGTAGTAGGGAGTTGACAGATCTGTTTTATATACAGTATCCAAATAATTTTTTTTCCCCCCTTTTGAATGTCAGTTTTACCAGATACCTGCACTTTCTTATCATAGAAGAACTTAATTTACAAGTAAAATGTGTGCAGACAAAAACAGGCGCACAACAACCTTATTTGATTAGATGTAAATATTGGACCCAGAGGTTTGTGTTGTCCTCTGTGATTGTGTGTGCATGTGTCTTATACTGTATGCGTACCACTGCATTTGCCTTAGTTACCATCTCTCATCAGAGGCCTTGCCAGTCTACAGTAGGATTAGGTTACACTTTGCTTTATTTGCTGTACCCATAAAACAATTCTCTAAATACCTTTTTACAGTGGCAATTTGCGTAACAGATGGAAAAAACTGTCGGTACTGGCAATATAGGTGGATGTTTTCCTGTAGCAAGATCAGAGTGAGAGGGTTTCTGTTGCTGCAACCTAACCACACCCAGCTCTGCTTGCATGGCAAATGGATGGTGGCCTTGAATAAAATGATTCATCAGTCTCTAGAAAGCTCATTGAAAAGCTTTCCAGCTACACAATAGACAGTTTAATTAATAGGTTTTACACATGTTGGAGAAGGTAGAGAGAGATTATTAACACTACTGAACTGTGATCTGCTCACTGTCTTTTCTATGTTGGACTGTTCTTTCATGCTAAACCTTGAGACACAAAATGGTGTCTTGTTGCAAAAAAGGAGTTTTTTTTCCACTGTATACTAAACAATTTAATAAAAGATTATTTGGAACTGGAAACTGGTTTGTACACTATTTGTGTGTGTTCACAACACAATGCTGTTTCAAATTGTACCCAGCAGGGGTCCTCAGTGTAAAGCTAAAGAATTATCCCTAGCAGTGGTTTACAATAAACTTTATTTACAGATGCAGTGTAATGTGTATTGTCGAGGTTTACATTTTTTGTCTTTCAGATCAGTGTACTCTGTTTAGCTTCTTCATGGATCCTAATAGTTCTGTCTTGACTGTCCTGCATCATACGGAGATACATTTTACCTGCTTCTAAATGCATTAAGATAAATGGCAATTTCTTTGACAGGGCACAATCGAGGGCAGCTAGCAACCATTTGCATTCAGGCCATTAACTTCCATGCTTTTAGAGATAATCAGAAATGGCTTGAAAGGAGAGTCCATTGAGTAACACAAAATGTGGCAGATGAGCCATTTGAAAAGGAGAATCTTAGAAAACATCCATTAGCAAAATCAGCTGAAGAGTGAGACTGAAAACTGGGAGTCATTTTTGTAGAAATTGTATTCTTTGTGGACTTATAAGTGTCACCTGAAAATAAGAACCGTTGTGTTTTTTGTTAGAATGAGCTGTTTGAAGGCAGCGGATCCTCTCTCACAGAGGCCATGTTCCTAGGCCTGAACGCACAACCAAATACTGTCTCTCGATGGGGCCTCTTTTTTTTTTTTTTGGGTAGTTTTTGCTGCGTGCTTGTAAGGCTGAGCTGTATTCAAATGGTTGCAGCTTCACCTCTAGATGCCACTGAATCCTACACACTGGTCCTCTTAGGTCTTAAAGTCGGTATTAAAAGGAGAAGGACATTTTAAGCTAGGTCAACCATTCTTTAGCCTCACTTTGTTGAATAAACAAATCATATTTTCTTACATGACATGCATTTAATGGCAGACATATTCGTCCTAATTGGCTTACATAAAGTGCATTAAAGAATGCAGGAACAAGAGCTAGATGTTATCAAAACTGTTAAATATGAAGTATTTGGGTTGAAGTTTTTAACAGTAATTTAAGCCTGTGTTATGTCACAGTGATACTGCTGGCTAGTATGTCTGTATCAAGGCCAAGCAGCACAAAGGCATTTTTGGAGCTGTTGGTCACGCCATATTGCTGTGTAGTTTCTCCAGGCCTGCTATAAAACCTTAGTGTACACAGAAGTATTGACGACATCACCTCCTTTTTTCTGTGAATCCGCCATTTACTGTGGCATGAATGTGGGTCAAGCTATTTTGCTGTAGTGCTGTGAATAAAACGAGGGCTGCTGGACAAAGCTGGTATAACTGAGTTTCTTTCTCATACTTTCAAAGGTTATTACTCTGACAGAACTCATTCTGCAAAGGAAATAATCACAAGTTTTGTTGTAGTGGTTTCTGGTGTCATTTTCTGAGGACTGATCAGTATAGGCGATGTAAGCCTCGCTTGGATTGGCCAGACAGTCAGTAAAGAAGGTCAAATTGTGCTTTTTCAGATTCTAAATCAGTTGCAGTTGCAATTTGCCATTGTATATTAAATGCAATTACTAGAATATGAATCCAATGGATCTGCTCTACAAGGACTAATGTAAAAATAAACTAAATATCCACTTGCAAACACATCATTTTAGATTAAAATACCTGCACAAACATGTCTATTGAGCATCTAAAAGCTTATTAGTTTAAAAGGAGTTTACAACCACTGATGCTAAAGCTCAGTTTATCCGAAAAGTTGTATTATTTAATATTGTATAATAATAGTGATGACTGTGAGGCACAAAACGGTGCTGTCAGCTACTGTATGTCTGTAGCTCTATCAATTAAAAGGCACTAATAGATATTAAAGACATGAAGATTTTAATAGAGATTACTTTATTCAAGCTCACACATACATACAGAATCAATAAATCAAAACAATAAATAAATTATTAGTCATCGTTGATTAAATAAGCACACAAAGCCTAAGACAAGACATTAATGTGTCTTCAGACCTGCTTGTATCCCCAAACCAAAAGCACAAACTTGAATGTAGTAACATCTGCTATATAAATCATTCAAAGGGCAGGACAGACTGAAGTACATAGAAGTAGGCATGTATGATGAAAATGTATGACATGCACCTTCAGCTTGTATTACATTGAAGGAGGTGAAATGAAAAAAGTGATCAATTAATAATTAGCTACCATATGTGAAATTACATAAAATCACCTTCCCGTGCCTCTAAAAGTAAAAGTCCATGTTGGTGTGTAATCAATGGTTGGTCATACACTGAGATGACAAGTCATGTTGACAGCAGTAGCTGGCTGTTGGGAGTCTTTGGATGTTGACCATATTGACATTTTCAGTGTTACTAATAACAAATAAGCAATGAATATGGTTATTTTCAGGCTAAAGCAAGAAGGATTCAGTATTTTGCCTTTTTGGTGGGGCACTAAAATGCTCCACTAAAATTAAAATTAGCTTGGTAAGTTTTTGGTAAATTTGGATAAAATGAACAAAATAAATACACATTTTCTTTACAAATTGTACAGACTTTTTAGTCTATCTGCACAGGCATTCAATAATTCTAGCAGGGCTTCTATTACATTACTTGATTATGTTTCTTGGATTAAAGACATTTTTTCACTCTCCAACTAACTCAAAGAGCTCATGATAGGTAGCTCCTGATGACATCTAAATCTGCTTCAGTGATTCTTGAAGCTGTAAATGAATCCTACAGATTTTGTATATTGACATGAAATTAACAACATATCCACGAATGATCAAAAGCTTTTCAATACAAGCAACCAGATAATTTATTTCTATTCACATACATTATAATGGAAAGTAAATGCCTTGAAGAAAAGCAACACTTTGACATGCAAGATCAATTGTTATTTAATTACAGATTTACTCTGACTCTGACTAACCATTTCAGAAAGGTTTCCCCAGCATTGGAAATTCTGCACACATACAAAACACCAGAATGTGTGATGCAATTTTCATGTTCAGAAAGTAAAACTTCCAATAAGTGCAAAAGAGTGTTTAAGAAGCGAAGGTTGCTGTGGATTGCAGCTGTGCCCGTCACAGATGACAGCTTATCCTGTTAAATGCAGCTTCCTCACATTGTGTCCCTGCCAGAGTACCGTCTACACTTGTCTTGTTGCTCTGTTAAATGGAGAAGACAGTGCAGTAAGACTCACAGTACTTTACTGCTCTTTAACTGAAGAAAGGATGCACTGATACACTTAAGAGAGAGAGAGGTCACTTGGGAGGAGTCAAAAAACTAAAAGGGTCAGTAGTTTATAGTTGTCAAAGCAAATATTTTAACTGTTTCATATGCATCATTACATAGGAGCTCTCTGCAGTCAACCTGAAACAAAATGGAATGGATACCTCTGTTTTATGAATTATGAATACGTAGTTTGGACTAAACAATTTATGTGATAAATTAAATTTAGAGGCTGTTTTTGCAAATCTGGCAATCCAACATCTCAGGCTTAACCTAAAAGACTAAAATGTTTTTGCATGTTTGAACAATTTCAGTTATTACGGATATTATATTCAATTTATAAAAGTTTATTTTAAGTTTTTCCCCTTATGGTCACAGTTTTGGACAAGGTCTTTAAACCAGCATTAACTGATTTATTGGCCACTTAGGGGCACCAGAAACAAGCTCTGAACTGATTTGGCAGTTAGCAAACAATTGCTTATTTACACATCCGGTAAACATGTTTCTGGCCACCAAGTCCAATATTCACTCTTTTAGCTCCTTTTTTCGTCTCCACGAACTCCTGAAGGAAATATCTGTCTCTTTAGCTGCTAAATGCTCCACTATGTTCACCAGGTAGTTGTCAGCTCTGCATTAGTAATAGGAAAGGTAGTAAACAACAGCTTTTTTGCTTAAAACAGCTGCCTGCTACATCTAAAAACGTCTCTATGAGTGTGATGAGAGTGAATCAAAACAATAAAAGAGTCGGGCTGTAAAACCTGTAACACTGTAATGCTGTTTAGTGCTGAGGGGAACTGCAGAGTCAGTTGATAATTCTCAGTAGGCTCGGCACTACGAGTGACACACTTTTGACCAATTGTTAATATAGAAAAATGATTATACAAGCAAATTAATGTATGTATTATTGTACATAGAAACAGACATGAAATATTTTGAACACAGTACTTACTTTTGTACACCCACCACCTGTTCTGGTAACAGGTGGGCTGCGTAATGTTTTTCTTACCTAACAGCACTTGCTCAACTTCTTCACTCTCCTCCACAGCTACAGGTTTCAGCAGCAGGGCAAAAACCACAGCAACGCCTATCACCTGTGAACAAAAACAGGCCAGAGGAAATCTGATAAATATAAAAAAACTATCTTGAATGTTTAAAGGTTATTATTCCATAACTAGTGTGAACTATTGTAGAAAAAAATACTTAGAGTAAATGCAGAATTTAAATCAATAATTTGATACTGTTTAAGTTTTCTCATCTTTACCCACCTTGAGAGGCTGCAGTATAAAGATGCTCTGGAAGAGGGAGAGGCCCAGAGACATAACCCACTTGATGGACTTTTCTTTGCCATACTCAAAGCCGTACAACAGGGTGAAGAAAGTGGATATTCCACTGATGGACAGCAACAGGAACCAGCCCAGGAACACACACCACCACGGCAGCCAGCAGCTCGCCGACTTCTTCTTCTTCTTCACGGGACGTGGGCTGCGCCAAGAAGAGGGAAGGAGGAATGACATATGAGATGTTCCAGTCAAATAAAACCAGAGGTGTTTCTACTATACACAGTGTTTTGGTCGGAGTGCTGACCAGTAGACCAAGTGGCAGGAGAGGACCATCTCAGCCTTGCGAACCAGCAGGTTGGTGATGTTGAGGGTCTGCTGGTACTCGTGTGGACTCTGGAAGTTCTTTGCATCCAGTTTCTCGAGGCACATCATGAGGTGACAGAGACCAGCTAGGAGGAACTTGCTGCAGTACACCCAGTGGGGGTCGCTCTCACTCTCCCCTTTGACAGAATTACATACAGACTAGCAAATCATCATCAACCATCACATTTCTCTAAAAGCAAGACAAGCTGGGGAAGTTTTGAAAGATAAAAATAAACACTATCTGCAGCCTTATCCATTGAACCTCAGGATACATCTGTGCCCTAATAGCACACTGTCATGCTTTTTGTATCATTGTCTTATTCATCCACTAGCCCTTTTGTATTTTTTGTTTCTGTATAGTTGTGTTATAATCTTTTTACCTTAAGTGCAGTGCAGACAGTACAAAAACAATGTTTCTTCTTTTATCAAAGCTAACTGCCAGTTATCAATACTTATTTTAAAAAACTAAAATACTACCTTGCATAAACTGGATGAATTCATGGACCCTGTCCAAGGCAGGGCCGAGGTCAGTGGTGGACTCCAGCCTGGGCATCTCTGACATCTTGTTCCTTGGACTTCTGCTCACCAATGAAATCACCTCCGCTGTATCCTAGGAGGGATGCACACCAAATACCAAATGCTGTATGTATACTATAAATGTATAGTATACATGATCTGATCAAATGCATATAAATACACACAGTACATATTATACAGTAAAAGGTCAGCAGAAGTCAAAGCCACACAACACTTACAGTAACTGCAACATAAACTGAATGGAAAACACGAGCTTACACGGTCATTGATGAGGCAAGTATGATGCACAAAACACAGCCAAAGAAAAAAGTGCTGGACACACTCTCCCACACATCCAAATAAGATCATGCACAACACACCTTTAGTATACTTGGTACGGTAACTGCAGGAGGTCTCAAGTTCTCCTCAAAGTCTTTTTTAGACTTTGAAATTATGCGAGGTCTGATGCTTCGGAAGATGGTGATGATGAGGATGTTGATTGGAAACATGAGAAGACCACTCTCTACTCCCACCATGATCTCCTGCCAGGTGATCTGCAATGAACCTGGAGAGAAAAAAACAAGAACATAGTGTGAGTGATGAGAAGTATCTGATATCAGGCCCATTCAGGATCATCCAATACCAGAAAATCACAACAGGGATTTTATGGCTCTTCTAAACCTCTGATGAACTGTATTCTACCTGCCCAGCAACTGCTTGTTAAGAGGCAACTGAAAAGGTGGCGATATGTTATTGTGTTTACACCTTGTTTCCACTTCCCCCAAGTGGCCAAAAATCACTTAATGCAGGTTTTACATGAAAACATTAGAAGCTAAATTTAGACGTTAAGAGCTATAGATCTAGACATGCCAATGAGTCTCATTTACAGGCAGGAAAAGTATCTACTTCTGCAATGTTGACACTTGCAGGCAATGAGTTTCACAACTGCTGTTTTTTTCTAGCTCTAATTTGTGTGTGTCGTGCAATCTTTCATCATTTGGTAAAATGTACCAAGTTTTGTTAAGTGGAGTGCTCTGTGTGTGATTGTACGTCCTCTGTCCTCTTGCTTACGTTTGGGAGGAAAAGGGTCCTGATCAGATGTTGTTTGTCCATAGGAAAAAAGTCTAATGCCAGGTTTATATATTTTTGGGAAATAAAATAAATAATTATTTCATAAATTCTGTTCATTTACTATTGTAAAAGCACATGCTTCTCATTCCCCAAAAACCATACAATTTATCCACAGGAATGTGAATAATTCTAGTTTCTGGTAACATGCAACCACACACATGCGCACTGTATAAAAAAATTATAAAAAACGACATTAGTAATGCTATTTGTATGCTTTTCCAACCACCTGCGACCTCAGAGAGGCAACACACAGGTCAAAAGGTGACTCTATTCTCTGACTGTGTTGCCACCTCCATAGTTGCACATGTGGAAGCAGAGGTGTTGAAGATAATACGATATTTCAAGAGACGACAGACAGCCAATTAACTTGTTTCTCAGATTATTGCTTCTGCGCTTGTGCATATTGACTTCAACCTTTTGACCTTTCATCCAAACCTCGAAATCTGAGGAAAACCTCTCATTATTTTACATTTTAGATATTCATTAGTTATTTATGATCAATACTCTTACTCCTTCTTACAAAACTGTGGGTTTGTTTTGCAAGTGACCTTATATTGTATATACCAAACCCATGAGTTCTTAAATGAAAAATAGGCATCTTTTTCTTTTAGATGCCTATAACACAGATATTATAAACCCACAACAACAATGACTCCATTAATATAAAGTATAGTTTTCTCTTTGGAATAAATCTTTGCTCTTCAGGTCATAAAGCTATAATAATTAAATATTTCATAATTCACCGAGGGAGAAGAGTACGGGGGAGTCCTCATCTACAGGAATGTTCCAGAAGGCAATATTGATGGCCATGGTGCAGAGGAGCAGGCTCATGCAGCAAGAGACCCGTTGGGCACGTGTGAATGGACTACGTGAGGGAGGATCCACTATGGACACCCAAATGTGTTCATCCCTAAAGCCTGTCGAAGTTCTGCTCTGGAAAATATTCCTGACCAGAGAAAAACAGAAATCCAAAACGACACTTGTCAATTAACATGACTTTCTCGAGATGGCTTATTCCAGCAGTGTAAAGTGGTCCGACTCTGACCTGAAGCTGGCAATCTCGTTGTTCTTTGCAGCATTGAAAGTCTTCTTGGTCATGCCGTCTCCATGGTCAGCACTCAGCCAGCAGCCACAAAAGTAGTGCCAAACCTGTCGTGTTTGGAGGTCTTGTACGGTCACCTTGTTTATATACCTGTTTTTAAGAGGAATTCATAAAACAACAAACATTATACATTTACCATAATGGTTTATTTAATAAAAGTTTTATGCAAGTAATTAAAATGTTAGATGTAAATGTAAAATGTAGTATGAGCAAAATGTTAATATTTTTCATATAATGAGTATGTGTGCATGTGTACAGTATTCTCAAAGTGGTATTTAATGAGAGTGATAACAAGGTAGTGCTAAATGATGAGGCAGGCCTGACATTTCAAAGTGTCACTGTGAAGAAGCCTATCCTGCAGAGAGGTGACAAATGCTACCTGTACACAGCTCTAACAACCATGTTTACAGGTTGACACCCACCAATTATCCACAAGTTCTGCTGAATCAATCCAAGCATAAAAAACACACTGCTATTTAAGTATCACTTCAAGGTGCAACCTAAAAATGACACAAATCTGCAAGTAAACTACTTTTATACTGGGTTCAAAACACATTTTCATTTTCAGATATCTGCCATAGACAAATTTGGGAAACTGATTAATTGCTGCTGAAATATGTCCTGTCTAAGCATTCAGTACCATGATGGATGACCTCCAGAGTTGTCGTGCTGCAACCTGACGTTTCGTACTTCACCCAGTGGGAAGGGTGTGGACAACAGGAACATATCGAATGCCCCTCTTTCAAACACAGGCTTGTCAGGATCTGTGAGATTTTGTGTGTCACTCTCTCCCTCTGAGCCAGTCAACTTCACTGTCACCTACAGGACAGAAACAACATGCTGAGCATTGGGTTCACACATCAGTGTCCCGAACCAAGATTTATAAAAGACTACACTAGTGTTTGTCCATAGTTCAACCCATTTAATACAACTTGTGTATCATCTTGACTTATAAATGAATGATAAACCATAGGTTGATCTGTGCATTTCTCACACTTTCTAGGCTGGTTTTCATTCATTTTAGTACCTTTTAGTTTTATCTCATAGTTACAACATTGTTTGATAATACAGTTGCGGAATGCATGTAATATTAAGAATACTCTTTAAAGTTATAATTGCTCATATTTTCATTAAATCAAACCTAATTTTTGTTATTATCTATGATTGACATTTTTTCAGCACTAGAGTGGATGGGTCCGCCATTCCGATGGCTTGAAGTATTAGTGGGAAGTTCAAACAAGTCTTGTGTGTTTGCCAAAAAACAACTTTACTAATTTAAGGGTAGTTTAAAATTTTTTCAAGTTTGTCTAAAAACCTAAATGACTACTGAAACAGGTTTAGCTTGGAGTCCTTCCTCCAGTTCATATTGTTCATGTAAGCACCTTGCTATTGTTTCAAGACAGACTTTAAGAATTGTGAATCTATTTGTTAATGAAGTTACAAAATTCATCTTTTTCACAGTGTCTGATGATAAGATACTGCTTTTCATGAGCAAATATTTTCAAACAGTCCATATTTTGAACATCATTAATGTGACTATTATTGACTATATTCATATATATAAACATGCTGTATTACTCTTTTGGTATCTTCAGTAAAGTGATTATTCTATGAGCTAATTCATTCATCTGTTAAAAAGATTAAAAAGAAACAAAAAAAAAAGAAGATTCGTACATTGGCAGAAGTTCCAGCATTCTTGCGATGGCCAGTCTGGACACCGATCAGATAATTGTACAGAGCGCCTGGGTGATTGTCCTCCAGCAGAGTCATCTTCCTCTGAAGGGTTCAACATAAAACATTGTGGTGCATAAATATGAATGACTTATCAGGAACTAGAATGAATAGTAAGTGTTTAAACAAACTACCCACCATTAAAAAAAATAAACGTATAAGATTATAATTAGGAACAGAATATACATTTTATTAATGTGGACTAATGAGTTTAATAATAAAATTATGATATAATACAAAAAAACACAAACAAAAAGACCTGTTTCATGTGTGGAGAGACTGACCTTAGAGCGTGACCTGCGGTCAGCATAGCAGGCCCACAGCAGAGTGATCAGGTAGAGGCCAAAGAAAGCACACAGCAGTGCCAGCACCACATAGTTCTCAGTCACAGTGGCAAACAACTCTGCTGTGCGAGATATGTCCACGTTGTTCGGCATCACAAAGAAGGAGCTCCCAAAGAGAGTGAGGTGGTTACACAGACAGTGTGCCTGCTCTGGTGTGGTTTTCTCTCCCACCTGAAAGAGAGCAAATCATTGTCTGATATGCAACTACTGGTGTTAGTAGAACATTACTGCCCATGCAGACACAAAGCAATCATACGACAACGTTTATCAGACTTTATCCAGGTTGAAAGTCACCTGGCAGCCGTCAGTGTTCCATGTCTCCAACTCTGTGTGCCAGTACAAGCACTTGGTGGTGAATGAACTGATCTTCAGTGTCAGGCCTGGCTCCCAAGTGGAATTGAAGAGTCGGATGTCAATATACCAGACTCCAGGAGTCCACTGTAACATCTCTGGGGTTATCATCCAGCGATAGCCTCCTGTTGCAAAAATCAGCTAACATTTGATTTCATAATCCCAAAAAAAAAAAAAAAAAAACATCTATCTGATATTAATACATGAGAGAAGTGGGAGCACATAGTAGTCAGCACATACATCATGGTAAATAGGTGCGTGTTACTATTTTGTGTTATTACTACTCTGATCACACTGGACATATTGCTACGCAGTGTTACAGTAATTTCTAAACCCAGTAACTTTAAAATGACATAAATCAGAGGTTAGGGTATGAAGCAATAGATCAGTGCCTGTTGGTAGTGACAATTACCCGTTTGGCTCAATATGGTTGTGGCGATGGTATTTGTACGATTGGGAGGTGACTCATGAGACATCGCAAGAACCAGTGACACATTGGCGTTAGGCTCCACGCTGAAGAAAATGGTCATATAGGGGTCTTCGACACTGACTGTGCTCAGCACTTCAGTGTTTTTCTCCAATTCAACAGTACTGTTAATCAGTGTTGTAGCAATTGGGCGAGACAAAAAGATCTGGAGAAACCATAGAAAGAAAGTTTGTATTACCATTAAAATCAAACTTAGGTACATATATGTTAATTAACTAACAAATATAGATAAAATAAAGATCTTTAGCTGCACAGTTAAGAATAGGTATTTTCCCCTGTAGCCAAAAAAGCTCTGTGAGGATAAGTGAAAAGCGAATAAAATACTTTTCTGGATTGTATATACTACAGTGAGCAAAGATAGTTAATATTTCATGAAAAGGCTCAAAAAAGAGATATAAATTTGATTATCTGAAAGAAGGTGAGATAGACGGACTATTTAATGAGTGTACCTCTATCGGTTCTGTCAGGTTGGACAGCTTTATTTCTGAGGTGCCATTACTGATTAGAAGGCTGCAAACAGTTCCTGAGATGTTGTCGTCAGATGTATGGGGATTCGATGAGAATGTAGACATCTAAGAAGGAGAAAAGCTAAGTTAAAAATGCTGTAGATGGCAACAAAGATGCAAACACATAAATATGATAATAACTCACGCTGACCTGAGCAATGACGCTGTCGTACCCTACAAGCCAAGATTTAAGTGCTGAAAATGAGGGGAGTTTGATGAATGTACCGTCTTTCTCTGAACCGAGCACACCATGGTCGAGCTCAGCAGGTTTGGAACTGGGGAGAGGTAAATAAAATTTAGAATATACTGTATTGCAGTTTTTACATCTATTGTTTTTGCTGACATAGTTATATAGTTAAAAATTAACGACAAGTTACAAAAGTGGTAATCTGAAAGAAAATACCAACCTCCTCTGATAGACTACGCCTGTTGGGTGCTTGAAAATAAGTGGCTCTGTGGTTTCCAATCCCACCAGCACAGTGACTTCCCGTAAGATCTCAAACACATTCTCAAACAAACTCTGGAAAGGGGGGGGAGATGCAATGTCACCTGGCTGTAATGGTGACTAAATGTGTATGATTGCTTTAACGGCCACAGTCACACATTCTTTTGAGCTTACCGTGGGGTTTGGGTTAGCCTTGATGTCACACTTTTTCATTGAGAGAAGGAGGATGGCGTTGCTACAATTGAGGATGTGACTGATTGTGTCATTGTTTTCCAAAGCCAATTCTAGAGTCAGTTTTTGGGTGCCATTAAGCAAATACTTAATGAATTTGTCCTGTGAAAGGCAAAAACAGACAACAGACAATTGCAATACTGCAGTGGTGGACCCTGGCTGGGCATCAGCTGCATGTGGTGGGGCACCAGCACACAGAGAGTTGTGACGCATTACGGTGAAAATTGTTTTATTACTTGACTCAGATTTAAACTACTACACCTCTGTAATAAAAATACACAGGGAACTATTTAACCATGTAGAGGCCCTTGGGGCCCTCTTATCCTATCCAGCCTATCTGGTACTTCATCACGTTTTCTCCACTTGGAGGGCACCTTTTCCTGCACATTGGTCCACCTTAAAGGACACTTTATCATGTTTAATCTTCCATGGGAGAATCCAAGAGGGCACTTTTACAGCATTTATTTTATTTTTTTTAAAACACGGGAGCACCAGTGATGGGGGCAATCACCACCAGTGCAATAATAGAATTCTTCCCACAGGCTTTCCTGTGAGTGAAGGTACCCACCCTGTTGTCATTTGTCGGCTCCCCTTGTGTCTCTTCCATTCGCCGTAGTTCTTTATCCGCTTCCTGTCTCAGAAAAATAGCACTTGTGAACTCTGAGGTATAATTAACAAAAGGCCATTTACTGCACTGCTCAATAGCCCTTAAGATTTGTGGGTCAAACTCACAAGTCTCTCTCACCTGGAGAAGTTTTCTAATGTCTCTAACATTCTCACTCATGCCCTCTACAGACCTTTTGAGCCCTGAAATAAAAGTGGGTTTGAGAAGAAGAGAAAGAAAGAGAGGCAGATACACATTCTCAGTTTTATGACTTCTGTTCTTCACTTTCATTGTAGATTGAAATGATGAGACACGTAATACTGAAGTCTAACTTACGGGATCTGGTTGCATGACTGGACACTATTGTCTTCTGCAAAGAAAAGATGAACAAAACTAACATGACAATTCAGTCTGGATGTTTATATGGTCTTACTGCCTGTAAAATGTATATCTTACCTTTGTGTTTGATAAAGACCACAAATCTGTAAAACAAAGAATGGCACTTTTGACAAATAACATATTGCAATGTAAAGTGAAATGAAACTGTAATAAAATGTACTCAGTTGTTATGAATGCAAGAGGAAGAAAGGAAGACAGAAAGGAAGGAAAGAAGCTGTTGTTGCGTACTGTGGGTGCAGAGGAGGCCTCGTCTCTCGTTGCAGTCAGATGTTACGACGAGCTGAAGAGGATTCAGCTTTACGTATGTGCAGTTATCCTTTGAAACGTTAACATTTTCTGCGCATAAACACACAAAGACACACTATTAGGAGAGCTTACTTTTTGGGACCTCAGCTACAATAGCATTACCCTACACCCAACAACCACCAGGGTGCAACTATTGATTAATCTGTTTCTTATTTTTAGGGCAGAAAAAATTAGTCCATAAAATGTCAAAAGATAGTGAAAAATAAACCATCACATCAAGTTATCAGAGTCCAGTATAAAGTCTTCAAATTGCTTGTTTTGTTTAACAAATAATCTAAACCCAAATCAATTGAAATAATATAATAGAGACAAATGCAGCAAATCCTCATGTTTTAATTCAATTCAATGTTATTTTTTATAGCGCCAAATCATAACAGTTTAAACAAAGCTGGAAGCAGAGAATTTTTTTGGCATGTACGCTACTTAGAAAGTTGAAAAGTTTGAATGTTGTAGTGAAATAAAAACCAAAAACTCACAAATGCCACTTTCATAGGGTTAGGGTTATTCAGGGGTATTTCCTGATTTAAATACATTTTGTTCACTTTCATACTATATGCCGGTAAAGCTCTTGTACATGCATGTACCGTATTTTCCGGACTATAAGTCGCACTTTTTTTCATAGTTTGGCTGGTCCTGCGACTTATAGTCAGGTGCGACTTATATGTGAAATTTAATATGTTTTTGAATATGAATATAATGAATAATGACACAGAGGACGAAGAATTTAATGGATGGTGAACTTGCTACCGGTAACTTGCCTGTTGGACTCGGTGGCATGTTATGTTAATTTCTGTGTGCTATTGTGTTTAACTTGCATTTCCTGATTGAATGTCTGTTCTTGGTCTTGGATGCTGTAAAATAAATTTCTAAATAAGTTTGCCTCCCGAGTATTTGCTCTGCTGCCGGCGTTTGCCTATAGACATCGCCCAAAATGCTTGATTGCATTGCATTCTCCACATTTTTAGCTGAATGTACCACATCAGCATTTTTGTTCAGTGAATCTTTTGTAAATTGGCCGCCTTCATATCGCCCAGCTCACCTCATTTCACTCCTCTGTCTTCATTAACATTCCCAGTAGAATTCTCAATCTTTTTGGCCTCTGTGTCCAGTTACATAGTCTCTGTCTGTTCTTGGTCATGGATTTTGTGAAATGCATTTCTAAAAAAAATGTGCGACTTATATGTGTTTTTTTCCCTCTTCATGAGGCAGTTTTTGACTGATGCGACTTACAGTCTGGAAAATAAGTTACTGGTGCCTTTGACAAGTTTGTCCTATAGGCCTATTGTTAGATGAAATCAAATAGTTAATTTTTTTTAAACATTTATACTCCACAAAAAAATAGAGAAATACAGAATAACTTCTACTCATTGGTTTTTAATCAAATCAAACAACCTGAAAAGAAAGTTTTTATTTTTTATTTTTCTTGAACTGTCCACCACTGTGCATGTAAAGCCTGTGACAGTAGGTATCAAATACACTGCTTAATTTTAGGCATAACAAGTCAAAACACAGAAACCTATAAAAGAGATTCTGTGTGTATGTTTCACTCACGTTTGGCAGGTCCCTGGTACTTCCCTGGGACCCTCTCTCCCAGCCACCAAGTGAAATTGCTGATGCTTCTCTCTCTGGTGATGTTCTTCAATAGGATTTTGATTGGGGTGTTCATCACCTTCAGGAGTTCCCCTCCTCGCTGTTCACAGCTGCTCCTGGCTTGGGACCAGGTTTTGGATCCCCTAACAAACTCAAAACAGACATTTCTGAAAACAAATTCACAGTGCACGGGTAAATCATTGCTGGGACAGGCCTCAGACTTTTCCGGTAAAGATAGAAATCCTACTGAAATCCACAAAAAGACAGCGTTTCGGAAAAACATGTCCATGGTAAGTGAAAATGCAGCTAAATCACATAGTGCTGTAGGAACTGTGGCAGGAACAGCATCTGAGCAAGATCACTTCCATCTGTCACATGGAAATTAGGGAGCTTTCTCCAGAAAAACTCTGCATATGTTCTCAATAGATTAGGAAAATCACTGCAGACACTCAAACAAGATGCAAAGTGTGAAGGAGCCACTTGTTATCAATGAAGGTCATGCTGAGGCTTCCTTCAACTGACCAAACTGACTCTACTACTTTATTTTCAGTTATCATGGAAAAAATACAGTATATTGTTATCATATATGTATTATAATGATGGTTTCTTTAAAAATAGATATCTTATTCTCAAATGAAATCACCCTATACATTCACTGCACTTATATAGCCTCTCGAGAAGCACTTCTGCATAATTGAATGGGCAACATCTCTCCCCCTGCCACAGCCAGGCAGGGAAATATCGCGAGAAGATGTGTAGGAAGCGGTAACCGCGTGTGTTTGTGTAACATGTTAGGAAACGCTTTCAGTGCCCTTTAATGCAATGACAGTACTGCATCCATGGCGGGACATCTGAAGGTATTTCAGAGACAAGCTTATATGTTTTTGGGGTTGTTGTTTCAGAATGAGAGGATTTGAAACGTCGCCAATAAACGTGTGTTTCCTCTGTGATAGCTCGGTTGAGCCCATTGACAGCGTATAAAAGGTTAAACCAGGAAGCACTGCAGGTTAGCTTTGCTGTGTCTTATGTGGACACAGAAACACATGCAGTGGTGTTGTCTTCGCGATCAGCTTTACTTTCCCTTTGATAATCGGCACGGTCATTAAAAAAAAACAACCACACAAACAGATGATTTTGATTCATGTATTTAGATGTATGCTAAGGGTTCAGCTGTCACACAGAAAGCAGTAACATAAGTCACTATAGTCTCCTCCAAAGATTACCTCTAAACCATTGACAGTATATATTAGCTCTAAACACCAGCTGATAGTATTGAGTCAGTGAAGATGATGGACAGTGTCAGTAATCTTCATTCAGCACAAGCAGACGTGGGTCAAATACTGTGCTTCCACTTTACTTATGTCCAGTTTGTGCTATTTTGTACTTGCAGTCTAATACAATTCAAATGTAGATATTGTACTTCTTCATTTCATTACATGTATTTGACCGCTACAGTTACTAGTTACTTTGATTTCTGCATACAAAACATATGATCAACTTATTAAATATGATGCATGAGACGCCCCACAAACCCACCCAGGTGTTTTCAGTACAGCAGTGCAGTGCTGGGATTTATGGGACGTCATTGTGTATTTATAAGAATGATAAAGTTGTAAATTGTCATGCAACAAAACTAACAGGAGGAAAATCATTTCTATCTTGTTTCACACAATAATAACTTGTACAAATGATCTTTTGGCATTTTGAAGTCTCCATAATGTAACTCTCTGGGCCATTTTGTATATGTGCACTTATATACTTTAAGTATCTATATTTTGCTGGTATTACTTCACTCGAGTAGAGTTTCAAATGTAGGACTTTTACTTTTAACTAGAGTACTTTTACTCTGTGGTACTATTAGTTTAAGTTAATTAAAGGGGTCTAAGTACTTCCATGGCTTGCAGGTTTTCTACTTTGTTTGGCTTTTCCTGTTTGTTTTGAGGCATTCATGTGGCTAAGCTTAAGATTAATTCAGATATAACTAACTGCCTCCCTCAAAATCTTAATAACCACAAACACTGTTTTACCATTTTTCAACTTTTTAAACTACATTAGGCTTCATATTTCAGCTTTGATGTAGAAGTTTGCTGATTGCTTGTGAGTATGTGCTGTAAGGCAGATATCTGCAGGGAAAGTTGATTGAAAGGTATTCTTTTAACATCAGTGACAGACTTGCTTAATCAGCATATCATTTATATGCCACTTTCCTGAGTTATATTACACATCACAAACCGTGTCAATTCACCAAGCGCATTTAAATGTCCACTGATTATGCTGGGGAGGATAGAATTCCACTATTGTCATGTAAATGCCTCAATCTTGTAATCTTTGAAGCCCCGTCCATCCTAGTTCCATCCATGCAGGTGTCTGCAATTATTCTGAATGATTACACCTCTTTGAAAGAAAGAATGAACCCACAGAGAAATAACACTATAGCTCTCTTTAAGCTCTATGGAGTACTTTATCATCCATTAGAGAATGTTTTCCGACCTGTAACACAGATTTAGTGTAGCAGATTCTTTCCAGCGAGCCAACAGTAGCAGCACCCTGACTCGGTCTGAACTGAATGGAAACGGAGCATTAATTGGTATCACTAGTAACACCCTTGTTTACGCCACCATTTCATGTCAAAATGGCTGCTGTGAAAAACGACTATTGCGGGTTTAAACTCCTCAACTTGAAGCACAACAGACACCAACAAAGTCCCTCCAGTGGACCGTTTCTGCAGCGGACATTTTGACTAGTCAGAGCAGGAAAAGCACAGGTGTAAGTAATTAGCGTTAACAATGGCTCAGTTCCATTGGTGTCCCATTAGCCTTTCTGGTGTCGCATGCACAATGTGGTGTGTAATGGCCATGTGGTTTGTTTCTTTCAGTACTCTCCAAACAACCGCTCTAGATATTAACCTGATATTTAGGGAAAAAAACTGCATACAAACTCTGGTTATTGTGGAAACGTTACAAATGCTGTCATTGACCTATTACCAGTATATTCACATTAATTAATGCCTGACGTGAGTCCCTTTTGTAAACACAGTTTTATTATTTTTAATGCTCCTGTCAACAGAAGCAATTAAAAGATGCAGTGAAGGTCATCAGCTCAGGAAGCCTCCTGTTTGCCTCCTACCTCACTGCGGTTGGAGATGAGCGTTTCTATGCCAACCAGCTGATGCCCCTGCTGCAGAGGATTGTGGGGGCAGAGACGGCGCATGTGTTGGCAGTGAAGATGATTGGTCTGGGTCTGGTTCCTCTGAACCGTTACCAGGACCCTGCATCATTGGTAATTGTGTAAACTTACTTTCAGCTCAGAGATATGTCCTATTGATTCTAAACACTGTTTAAAGACTTTCTGTGTCTACAGGAAGTCAACGTCCTGGGATTAAAGTTCAAAAACCCTATTGGGATTGCCGCAGGCTTCGACAAGCACGGAGAGGCTGTAGACGGGTTGTACAAAGTGGGTTTTGGCTTTGTTGAAGTGGGCACAATCACTCCCAAACCTCAGGAGGGGAACCCCAAACCACGTGTGTTTCGACTCACTACAGATCAGGCAATTATTAACAGGTAAGGTTGAATAGACAGTGTATTTACCCATCTCTAGCTTTATAGTAGCAATTTATTACTTTTTTTTCCATCAACGATTTTCCGTATCTTAACGCCTGACTTTTCAGTTGCATATCACAAAGGATTCATTCAATTTATATAACTGTAAAGGAGCCATATTACTCTTAGTGTATGTTAAAATCCTTGAGGCTGGAAAACAAAGGAGCAGGAGGCGGTAATGTTACTGTATAATGTTCTCTTTCACATTGCTCAGTATGTGCAAGTATGTGCAAAATGATAATGCGCCTGCAGGGTTTAACGGTTTCGCTTATTTTCTTTGCTGTTTTAATTTGCAACACAGACTTTGAATGAGCTAAATGAAGGAAATCTTTCTTAACAAGCTCTTTCTTTATTTAATTGATTTATGTTAATTTGCTTTTATGAGTTATTTCAGCAGTTTGCCTCTGAATTAAAAGCTTGAACAATGTTTTATATTCACATTCTATAGATGTTTTTATAATAATTTTGTATATTTAGGACGCTTGATTAGGTTCATTCTAAGCATGACCTAGTTTTAAAGTTAGATATCATTTAGAAAGCAGTAATTAGTATATGTGAAAGCACTAAAGCAAATGTGTAATGCAAAGACAACATGATAGAAAAATATGGAAATAATCCGGCATCTTGGATGTCACTTTGGGTTCCACCTCTGGCTCTATGGGAGATGATTCATGGAGCCACAATCATACAGAATCCACTTGCTCATAACAAAATGCTATGTATTCGGGCGTTTTTAATGGTATATCACGTTTGTGTGAATGGGCTTTTATGTAGGTTTATAGTGGCTAGTTTATAATGGTTTATAATGTCAGGAGAACCTAGAATATGAGAACATTTTAATGTCATTATGTATTTACTGAAGGCTTTGATTACTTTAGGGTTTTCTTGGCCCCAGAATGTAAACAATTGTAATGGGAAATTAAAACTGGTTTCCCTGTTTGTCCAGTATATCAGTATTTCATCATTATCACTCAAAATAAAGTGTAAAAAGTGGTAAAAAAAAAATCATTATTTTTCAGTTTGTTTTTGAGCAGCCTCTCATATCTTTATCTGTGTGTGTTTCTCACCAGATATGGATTCAACAGCTGTGGTTTGGCCGAAGCACAACAGAGGCTGAAGGCCAGGGGAGGCACACAGGAACAGCAAACTAAAGGTTAGCAGGCAATGTTCTGTGGATTACTTATTTCAATTTCAACCTTTATTTTTCTAAAAATGGTGTTGCTTTCAGTTTTATTACTACAATAGGTCTGATATAAATCTGTCCTTTTTTTTTTTTTTGTGCATTTATTATTTACTGCTCTACTTATTCTGTTCTATTTTATTTTAATGATTATGACCTGTCCTTGTTTTATTGTGTCTGATCCATACAGCAGCCTCTGCCCCAGTTGAGTCATGTGTCTGATGATGCAGCCTGTGTTTGTGCTTGTCTGAACTTTCCTATTTGTGTGTTTGTATGTGTTTTTGCATGTGTGTGTGTGTGTGTGTGTGTGTGTGTGTGTGTGTGTGTGTGTATGTCTGTGTGTCTGTGTGTCTGTGTTTATAGCTGGCCTTCCCCTGGGCATCAACCTGGGGAAGAACAAGCTGTCCCAGGACGCAGGGGCAGATTACTTAGAAGGGGTGAGAGTGCTGGGCCCGCTGGCAGACTACCTGGTGGTCAACGTCAGCAGTCCTAATACGCCAGGTCTCCGGAATCTACAGGGGAAGGCTGAGCTCCACCAGCTCCTACAAATGGTAAGACTGTCCGAATGTTCATGAAACTACCCAGAGACCCAGAAGTGACAAAAATACACACAATCGTCACCTGGCCTCATTGCTCAGCCTTTACCCCGCAAAAGTGACTGAACTGGCCTTTTAAATTACAAGTGAAAGTTAGTCCATCATCATATACAGTTGATCTTAAGTATAAATAATTCTTTAAAGTAATTTGAAAGAAAATAGCCAGCTGTTGTGGAATTTTCTGGAATAAAGAGAGATTTCTACACTAAACATATACCTACACTTCTATACAATTACCGTCAGCAGTCACAGAGAGCTGTCTCAGGCAAAGTACAAAGCTTTATTCAGGTGATTAGGTTTTATACAAGATGTTATGTGGCCACAGTGATGTGGATGACTGTAACCCACAAAACAAACAAAAATCTGTCACAAAACCAAATTATGTTATTCAATATATAACAAGATTCAAAATTACACATTATTTTTGTGTTTGTTGGTTCCACATATTGCAGTATGAATGTAATTGTATTCCCACACAACCCCCAAAATACTTTATTATTAAAATAACTTCTTAAAGGTACATAACAAGCTTGGCAAAATTAGGTACCCAAATCAGAAAGAATGAAAGAACTACCTCGGAAAACCCTAAAAAGGACGGAAAATTCTTCTATTCTTGCTTTGTACTGACAATTTTCTGTTAAATTGATCCACTAAACGCTAAATTCAACTTCAGGTAACATCACACATGCAGAACAATTATTTAGTGGATATTTTCTTAGTGGATATTTTCTTAGTGATGAAGTATCAATTATTTAGATTCAATTATTATTATCTCCACTGTGTTATTTTTACAGCCCACCGTCAGCGAGGAGCAAATGCCCTCGCAGCGAAGGGAAGAATGAGGAAAGGGTTAATGAATGTCAAAGAGCAGTGACAAAATATCTGACGAAAGCCCTGCATCCTTTCAGCAGAGTAGAATACCCGAGGTTTAGGTATGATACTGCGTGAAATAAAAAAAGGACATATCCCCACCAAACACGCTACCTAAAAAGATTCGGTAAGGGATTCGAAAGGAAATGTTACCCCATCCCCAGGTACACGTCATGGTGTGAAAAAATGTTTTAATTTGCAGAGGCTTCTGAAATGAAGTAACTATTCTGTATTATTTGTCATTTGTTCACTATCATCCAGTACACTGGTCTTTCTGTGCAGTTTCCAGTAGTTGTAGCTCTCTCTGCCCCCTCACCTGATGTACTCACATTCTCATACAATCTGCTCAGGTGTTGAAGGAGCGTGATGCCCTGCAGGGAGAATGCAAACCTCCAGTCCTGGTGAAAATCGCTCCTGACCTCACTGCACAGGACAAACAAGACATTGCGGATGTTGTCACTGAGGTAGAAAGTTATTTTTTGTTATTTAATTTCCTATTTGTGCCTTTTTGATTTTATTTTCTTGCTTGTTCTTTATTTAATTTCATTATGCTCTAATTTATTTTCATCCCTTTCAATTTGTATTATTAAATTCTCTTGCCTGATGGGATTGTTTGACTTTGAAGGAATAATTGTTTTTGGCAATCTGGCTAAATATCAAAAGAAAAAGTACACATTCTGCTTTTATTGAATTAAATATTGAATCTGTAGTGTTTTTGAAGTGTCCCTTCTGAAGAATACAGTGAAAATCATACAAACTCTTTGCAAGAGAAACCAGAACTCAAGTTCAGGTCCTTTCCTGAGGCGACAGTAGAGTTACCCTTGTCAGATGCTCGTATGCAAACTGCACACACCCATTACCAGGGTGCAGCCACCTTCTTGTTTGAATGACAGTTGCGTCGCTGGTCAGATAAATGAGACTCAGTTCAAACAATTGAACTTTAGCATCACTACAATCACCCTTTAGGTACTACTAACTAAAAAACTTTAATAAACTTTAAATATACAGCATCTGTGGAAAAAAAGTGCTTTAAAGGGGACATATAATGTAAAACCAACTTTTTAATCGATTGATTATGTACATCTGGGAGAAACAATTTGAAACATTTCAGCACTACAATTAAATAGAAGTACAGGGAATTAAATAAATGCACACATTAAAATAATATTTAAAAAAGTGTAATCAAGTGTTGAGGAAAAAAAAAAGTGTTTACCAATTCTTCTTAGATTCTCAGGCAAAGTGGCTGCTATACAATCCAATGCAACTACAATGATAAAACTGTTACCTAATATAACTTTAGTTGCATCTTTGCTTTGCACAACAATCTTATGGTAAATAAAAAATATGTAAAGTGAGACCTGTTGTTGTCCAGTGATCAAATGTAAGTTTGGCTTCACCATGTGTCAGATGTCTTTAGTAAAAGGGGATTGGTGAGCTTTTCAGCATGATTCAGTAAGTCACAATTGTTATTTGCTGCTCCATACCTCAGCTGACTGTTTTTACTAAGGGTGCTCGCTATTACAATTGGCTTGACAATTTTCCACCTCAGCAGAACATTGTTTAACCACACACTGTTAACCGGGACCATTTAAAAACATCTGGCTCCTTTCCTTCTCTCTGGTAACCTAATCACCCATTCAGTAGGTTGTGTTTTTGGTATTTCTCTTTACTGGAGCGGGAAGGAGACAAACCTTAATGGAAGAGACATCAAGGAGGACAAAGAAAGCCCAATTTAAACACCACTTTCTTTTTGTCACAGTACATTTCACATTAGAGGTCTGTGTGCCACATGTATACATACTGTACATACATCAGCTCTGCTCCTGACATAGACACACGCGTCGCTCACTTCCTGGCCTTTTACATACATTCTATGTTTTCAGCTGGGAGTGGATGGTTTAATGGTGTCTAACACCACAATTTCCAGACCAGAAACTCTTCAGGATCCACATAAGTCTGAGGTTGGTGGGCTAAGCGGCCAGCCTCTCAAAGACCTCTCTACTAAGACTGTGAGAGAGATGTACAACCTCACTAAAGGTACGTATTTACACACCTGTGTTTTCTGTCCACTTCTATCAAGCCAGTGCATATAAAATACACTTGTAATCATTTTTTTGTAGGTAAAGTACCAATTGTTGGAATCGGTGGTGTGGCCAGTGGACAGGATGCTATGGATAAGATCCGCGCTGGTGCCTCACTGGTTCAACTTTACTCAGCTTTGACCTACCAGGGTCCACCCATAGTGACGAAGATAAAGCGAGAATTAGAACAACTTCTTAAGTGAGTATAACTGAATGGGAATTAAAGTCAGGGCAAATCTTTCAGTTGAGATTTAAGGATCTTTACATGGGTTCTTTTTTAATAATGAAAGGTTTGTTGTTTATTACAACATTGGAGTTATTATTGAAAATATCATCCAATGATTTGCTGAAAAGTCTGCAGAGCAAAAAACACAAGCACTCAGACAATCAGACGGGTTTTAAGCTAACCTCCATTTATTATTCTTGGTTACAGAATAGTCAATTACGATGTATATTTCCCAGTTCAGCTTTGACCTCACTGTAAATGCTGTAATTTTATGGGATATTTACCGGCCCTTTTCAACTCTGATTTTGCCCCATGTGACTTTTTTTGTGTTTCCAGATCTCAGCAATTGCTTAAAACTGCTGGCAATGATAGCCCAATCTATGTAAATAAGAGCATAATAAACTGTATTTATCCTTTAGTGTTGTTAAAAATGTTTCTCTCCTGAGCATCAGCCTACTCGTACAGTAGTATTTGACAGCAACACTAGTTCAACTCTGTGCTTAATGAGGCAGTTGTGCTCAAACTGCATGATGAACTGTTTCCACAGTTTTCCTCTAGTGCATTCATTGCCTTTGTGTTTCAACTCTGGAAAACATTCTTTCATTATCAGCACTATATTCTCCTTCCCTACAAACTATATATATATTTTTTATTTTTTACAGAGAACAGGGTTTCAGCAGTGTATCAGAGGCAGTCGGGGCAGATCACAGGGGAGCAGATGTGTCGACTCATAGGCCGTGGCTGCTGAAAGAGATGGTAAACGTTAACACAGACACTCCACCTGTAGCTGCCATCTCCTCCAACTAGGCAATGACCTTCAACTCTTCCTGAACTGTTATGAATGCTGAATATTTATGATTGTCCGTTCGTCCTTCTTGATTTCCAGGATGAGATATGGTATGAACGTTGTTAAAACCATATTTGTCAAATGCTGAATGCACCAAATCTCAGCTTCTCACGTTTTACTTGAACATGATGACAAAGTTAACAATAAGGCTTTGATGTTGTATCTCCATCTTAAGAAGCTGAGGTTTATTTATAACCTCATTTCAGATGTGTATGCTTTGTTACAGTGTAACAGCAGAAGGTGAATCTCAAGTGCATACTGACACCAAAGTGCTTGAACTCTTCAAACACAAACCTGTTAACAAACATAGACATAAAGAAAATAATGTAACCTGTTTTATTATTTTATATGCATAAAATAGCAACTATTGTCTAATAACAAGAGCTGAAACATACATTGAAATGTTGATGCATTATTTGCTGATGTTATATGTTATTCTACTGCAGAAATATACACTCAATCGCAATAACAGCAACTAAGTGTTATTTGGTGTGTGAGAGAAGATCTCATGGTGAGTCTTTGTAAGCTCTCTTTCAAGGTCCTGTCCCTGGCAACTGAGATACACTACATTACCCACAAATGTTCTCTTATTCACTTCCCTGCTCAAAGAAAATTATAATAAGAGATGTCCTGATCCAATTTCAATGATCCGTATTGCCACCAATCAAGGCATAATTGGTATTAGGATTGGCTGTTTTTACTCACAAAGCTTACATGCACAGTGCAACTCTCTCGCACCTCCTCCTTTCCGCCGTATATCAGAGAGAGCAGGTGCAGAGCACGGGTAGCCCCGCCCACAGTAAAACTCCACACTCAACACGCCTCTGCAAGTGCAACAAAAGTCCTGCAAACAAAAGCCAATAAAAGTAATTAGTTAATGTAATTAGCACAAAAGATGTGGAGACAATGGAAATAAACACTCCGCTGAAACCTGAGTGGGACATCCCTAGTTATGATTTGACTCCACAATAGAAACGTTCCACAAAGCTCATTGTTGCTGGGTTGATAAATATAAAGCCCCTTGGTGTGCTTTGGTATACCACAGGAGAGCATTGTGCCATTTGCAGATGTGACATTACATAATTTCTATTGACATTTCTGATGTTTTCAGTTTTACTGCTATCTGAAGCTGACATTGTAGAAAGCTGCCTAATGTAGCGATTGATTCAGTATTGTGTATATAAATGATATTTGTTGAAGTGTGGGAGATTCGCAAGTGGAATACAAATACTGTTATAACACAATTAATAAATAAATAATGGTGCTTTTTAAAGACTTCTGGGTAATCTTTGAAGATTTGAGAGTCACTGAGTCTGCTCTAGTCATAGACCCCAGAGGATGGACCATACCGACTGCTTGATCTGCTATGTTGTCACCTTTGGTCAGGTTGAAATTGGCTGTTTGAAACCAGTCTCTTTTTCCTGCACCAAACAACCTTGAAGCAAAGATGAAAGAAACCTGTACCTTTTAGAGAGATTACATTAATGTTTTGCCCCTTTTCTCATTGTATTACAGTTATAAAAACTCAGGCTGTGAGAGCAGGGTTGGAATAATGCACTTGTGTTGAATATAAATGCACAGTGTAGCATCCCCACATCTCAACAAAGTCGCTTTTCTTCTTGTGTAAATGCGGAGAACAGAATTTGTTCATGTGAATGATTCACACAGACTGGAAGATATGCTTTAAGGTACAACTACACAGTGTAAAGAACTGCAGTAGCTTTTACTTGGACGTACAATAATAATTTTTCACAGTCCTGAAGAAAAACTTAAGCAGAGTAGTCAACTGGTCCTTCCTAATCATCTGTAGCAGCAGCGAACACAGCAGAGTTCTGATCCTTTAAGAGATTTTTTTTAGCCTTGAAAGAACTAAGATGACTTTGCTATGTTCCCTCCAGCAATAGAGAAAGCCCCTCAAGTCCTCTTCACCTCAACTGAACTATCACTCCCCTCCTCTTATTAGCTGTGGGTATTGTGGTATCATAGCCTCCCATTGGTGGAGGCTGTTGCTTTTATTGTTATTCTTGGGTTTTTTTCTCACTCGTTGACACATTGAGATGCCTTCCTAGCCTATCACAACACCGCCTGCAGTGGTCATTAGACATACCCAGTGAAGGCAGCAGTACTGTGAGGATCAGCTGTGAGCTGCCAGGCGCCTCCTTCTCCCTCTCCTGGGGCCAAGCACAGACTGGCTTGTATCCCGTATGTGGTGTCACAAGGGGAGGAGAGGTGAAGTGAGGCCTGGCTTTCAGACAAGCAAAACTTTAAAGCTGATGGCCACATAAATGTACTGTTTCCTCATATAACATTGATCATAGCTACGAGGCAGCACTGAGTCCTGAGATGCTATCTGTGCCGTACTTTGATACAATCTAAAAGCTAATAGGAAAAGGAAGGTCAGGACGGGTATAATATCTATCTACTATTTATTCACAAGGTCAGTATGAAGGCTTTAGAATTCAAGCATTGTTTTTCTACCACAGACATGGTGACTTACCAGCACACTAATGAACTGTTAACTGTAGACTGCAGATGTCTTGGGAATACACATACAGCCAGTAAGGAGGAGGGAATTAGTTGTTCGACTGCAGAGGGAGAGAAACGAAGAAAGAAAAAGAATGGACAAAAAGGCACATTCTGCCTTTGTAATATCTGTACGCAACACGTGTAACCAAAACAATGCTAATGCAGAAGAACAGAGGAGGGAAAATGGACTGATTGTCTACATGGCTTGGCTTTCTTCCTCACTAAGTAATGAAGCTACATCAATCAGCCAGGGCTTAGTAATTAGTTTTTTTTAAATAATTGCTCAGTTTATAAAATTTCGGCAAAATTGCAAGTTCCCAGAGACCAAGGTTATCTCTTCCAATTGCTTGTTTTATCCAAACAACAGTCCAGAAGCCAACGTTTCAAATGAAACAGAGAAAAACTGTAAATCGTCACATTGGAGAGAATTGGAACCAGCTGTTTGTGTTGGTCCATCACTTTGCTGCAAACTAAATATTTCAACTGACAGAGCCGCTAGCATGGCTATTTTCTGGTGATTGATTTATCTATTAATTGACCAAATGCTTCCTGTCTACATACTGTTGTTATTCAGCAAAATCAAACGTGGGATGTTATCAGAACATTACAGGACTTTTTCTCCCACTCAATCCACTGTGAACCCAAATATTTATTTTGACATTTAGACTCTGGGGCAGTTTGTCTTTTTACTTTATATAGATGACATTTACAAACATGATTTGTGGGTTTTTTTTTTCGGATATTTGTGTTTTTTTTCAGATGGCGAAGCTAATGAAGCTATTGGAGATTTTATAGGCTTGAGGAGGAGGAGTCATCCAATGCCTTCTGGGTCTTTGGTCTCAAAACTAATCAACCCTGAATGTTACAAGGTAAAGCAAAGATGGTTTCTGGGTCATTGGTCAAATTCAAGAACATGATTTAAAGCTTTCCCTCAAAGCGAGAAAATACTATTTATAGGGGCCTTTTTTAATAAACATAGAAGCCCAGTGAGTGCCTCTTAGTATAATTAATAAATAGATGTGTTTAAATGCTTGAATTTACCATTTTGTCAAATCTTTCATTTTTAATTTCAGTTAAAACATGGACCTCAGTAAAGAAGATAAATATAGATAAATCCAATGCTATGAAGCATTACACAGACAGATAGCGAAGTTACTAAAGGGCTTAGAATAATAATTACTGTTACTCACAGGTAGAACGTAACTGTGTAGGATAACTCAAGAAATGCTCAAATAGATTTAGTACGTACATTCATTGGTTTGCTCATGTTTTGTTAGTTATATGACAACAGTAGATTTCCCTTTTATTTATTTTTATTTCATTTATAATTCAAATATAATTGTCATTTAGATACGTAAACTCATATCTAAATTTGAAAGCAAATTTCTTTTAGTTAAATTCTTTTGACAGATTTATTGAAATTGAAGTCTAACAGCCCGAGTTGAGTTACGTAAAGCCTTACCAAACATAATTTGTTTGTTGTCAGTAGGTCTAGGGAAGTGCACTTTCACTGTCGGCACATCAGCAGACCTATTAATTTAGATATGAATAAAACATGAGATTACCAAAACCTTTTACATGTTAAAAGAAGAAAGCAACCCCTGGAAAAAAGGCATATAACAGCCTGGAATTTGTTAAAAGGCATTTCATAGGGCAAGAGATAAAAAGGTTCTTGAGTTTGCTAGAAGCCAAGCATTTCGAAGCTTTCTCTGAAGCGTGCTGATGGCAGCATTATCCCATGGGGGCGGCATGTATGGATCAACCCGAGTGAATTAAGACAAATATAGGGAAATTCTTGAAAGGAAACCTGCATTACACTTCCTGATAGACCATACTAACAGGACTGTGACTGCTAACACACAGGAGACATCAACACTGGAATAACTTCATAGCAACATCATGAAAGCCCTGTAGACACACATGCCAAAACTCCGACTTAAATCTAATTGAAAACCAGTTAAATGACCTGGGTGAAAAAAGCCGTTTACAAACCTGTGAAGAAGGCAGAGAAAGACCCCAAGTGCTTAAGTGATACAAATTTTATCCGCTTTTACTCAGCGTAAGATTGGCTGCCAAAGGCATTTCCTCTGTGCAAGGTGGTGCAAGGCTTCTTTACTCTACTGTATACAGTGCGGTGCACATACTGTATAACTGTGTGTAATTTTAACCTGCATATGGAAACTTCAGGAAATTGTGGCACTATTAACTGTGTTATGTTATGAGCAGGTCTTGCATAACCTCACAATAACCTCACAATAATCGGTTGTGACTCCTATTTGGTATACAATGGTGAGGTTGCGTATGCCACTAAAAGGGAGTACAAACAGAAATGGATTTACATAAAAGTTAGTAATTATATAGCCATTGCTATATATATTGCAAGTGTTTGTTCATTCTCATACTGTGGTTGATATAGATCCTTATTTTGAAAATGAATTTATAATAAGACAATTAGAGGTATTAACATAGTTCTTATTAACCTGATGTAGCATATAACATTACTTTCAGTATGTGTAGCAGGCATTACATGTCGAGCACAAACCTCCTGATTCACATAATCTCCGACTAATCTGTCATTTTATTCCACCAGTGAAATGTGGGCAGAAGAAAGCGTACTCTCATTTCAAGTGGCAGCATAATGGGATTTATAATATTGATACATATGGGCATATCATATCCAGTGTTGCATAACAAACAAAACAACAGATGTGACAGTTTGCTTTCTGCAGACGCCAGGCTGATGATGTGCAGTGATTTGTTCAGAAGCAGGTTCAGTTTTTCCAGGTTTGAATTTTTTGATAAGTGGAGTTCAGAAGTTGCTCCAGCTGATTGTTTTTTATTTTAAGCTGCTTGATGTCTCCTCTGCCATATGCTGTAATTCTGCTGTCAGACTTTGCCGTTTATTCATCTGTCTAAAGGGGACGCTGGTGCTGGTCACACAAAAAAGAAACGCCATCAAAATCCTAGTCAAAATAGCCTGCCAACTGGATTGCAATCTCCTCATGAAGTTGTTTTGAGTCTCTCCTCTGCCTATCTCATCTTCGACTTCTGTGGCAATTTTTTCTGGTCCATCACAAGATTTTTCATCTGCTAGAACACTTGTATATATAATAATATATAAGTATATGTGGTGCTAAATGGGACTAAAGCACAACCAAGAAAATAATACCAAATATTTGATTTGAAAGCTGTTGATTTTTGCCACCAAGTTACCATAGCAACCTTCTATCATCCTCATCCTGTGCTGAACATTGTGACTCTGTATATTGAGGTGTAGCATCATCAGCTCCTCAAGGCGAGAGGCAAGCAGCTGACGGCACTTTTGCAGTGCCTCATCATGGTTTATCGTCATCCAATTTTCCACAGCATTTATGCTATACTGTCAAAAAATATTTTTATATTTTATATTTTTGTATATAATTGAGGTACACAGTGGGATGTTAGTCTTGAATGAATCGTAACTAATTCTGAAAAATGGGTGAAACATATCAATGGACAGTAGAGTGATGTCAGGCAGTCTTGATTATGTAAGTCTGAGTGCTGCCTGTGCAGTCGGAGGTGTTTGTTTGCCATAAGGAGGAAGAGGAAGGACAGCTGTGAGCCTGTCAGGTCAGGTCAACCAAATAGGCATAAATGTTCTTCCTGAATCCTGATGGTGATGCAATCTTATTGGGATGTTTATATTAAATTAGTTTTAGACAGAAATAAACATAGTAAGATGAAAGTGGTGGTGGAATATATGGGTGTGATGAATTAGATGCATTATTTTGCATTATATATATATTATATTAATACCCTAAAGACATGTGCTTAAAGGTATGCATGCAATATTCCTCAAAATTGTATAGATGTTGTATAAACAGTGGCAAACATATGTACTCCAAATAATTTAGACTCAATCATTTATATATATATATATATATATATATATAAAAGGAAAGTACATTTCTGGTTACCACAATACTGTAGCAAACAGGTATATTTATTATTTCTTAAGTTTCTTTTACACATGTAACCTTCAGCATTGTAGGTTTTAACGTCCATCGATGATCCTGGAGTCAACACCTACTTTTCTTATTTCAGAATACAAATACATGAATGTAACATTTTGACCACACTTGCAGCATGAGGACAGGGCTTCAGTCTTCACTTTAATATGCTAGAGAACAATGCTATATACATATATATATATATATATATGTTATATACCTTCTGCTGCCTATTCTACTCAGTTCTATTATACTCCAAACCACTTGTTTGTCTAAACTCAAGTGGAATTAGTGGCTCACACTAAGTTCTAATGGCAGGTAGTATTTTTGGCTGGTTATACCTCTTTTTCTGTATGTTTATTTTTAAAAATCTTTCAAATACAACAAACAAGAACACCTTTCAACATGACACTCCCACTTAAATGTCATAGAATATTTGTGGTGAAGGCACCGACATTATTAGAGGAGACTGTTTGCCTGCATGCTGCCTTGTGGTTTGCTGATCCTGTTAAAGATGAGAATGTTTTCAACCTCACTTACCAACGCACATCAGCAGTGGACACCAGCGTCACCACACCCTCTTTGTTTTTCATGCATCACTGTACTTTATGCAAATATGAGCTGAGTGGCACCAAAATGACTATGGGACCACATTTTTTTTTCCAATATCAGAAGATTGTTTTTTGGATCTTGTTGAAAGCTTGGAGGATAAACAGGCATCAGCTCAGAAGTCTTGTGGAAGCAAAATGCACAACAGGACATGTTGCCCAAATGTTTAGGTCTGAACATATACCAAAGAAGATTAAAGCCTAGAAGACAATAAGCTGAATTTTGTGTCACTACATCTGACTTGTCGTATATATAAATGAATACACTACAATAATGTAACAGTGAAAAGGCCTTAATGCATTTTGAGACCTGAAATAGCTTGAGTGCTGCATGTCTGTAGTGCAGTGTGACTGAAGTATACAGCCCACTGTCCTTCTGCAGATGGCTGTTATGAAAGCAGCCTCTGGCTACATGAAGTCACAGGTGTGATGGAGGCAGACAGAGCCATAAACGACACACCACGCTGCCGAAACCGATTACCACTGATGGGAGTGTGTGTATACATTCAAGACAAACAGAATGCAGGGGATAGATACATCCGTATAAATGTTGTTAGAATTCTATTTTCCATTAAAAAAAAAAAAACATTTTAATGTATTTAATATGGTTCCCCTTTTATTTCATAGTACATAATTACATCTATGACAAACAGTAAATGGTAACATGGTACTGTTGTATATCCCAGCCTCCACTAATAAACACTTAGCTACATCTGCATACAACTACAATATAGTGTGTTTCAAACCATGTATTAAATGTTTGTATAGTGCTTATGAATGCAAAATAGGGGAAATTAAAGAAAATTATTGTATTAATTGTATAATGCAAAGATAAGAACCAATGCAATGTTGAGTGCATTCTTTTCATGCAGTGCAGGTTGGATTCTCCAGATTTAAGTCTGTGAGTATCATTAAAAGTAAGGAAAGGCTGAAAATATAAATTTGGCCGTGACTTCATTTTATATTTCTGTACTATCCTTTCCTAGCTGAGAAAATGTCTTCTTACCAAGTAAGCGAGTTGAGTTTAAAATGCGTAAAACCCCTGAAAACCTTGTTGAAAAAGTTCTTCATAACATTAATCAAGCTATTTATGACTAAATAAGCAACAATCAAAGATAAAGTTTTAATCTGTTTTTCAGGACTGTGGTTTGATCAGATTTAATTGACAGTGTGGACAAAACAAGCAAACAAAAAAATGAAGTAATTTGATATGTGTGACTTATGCCGCTACAAACCAAAATCTAAATATATAAACAAAGTAGATATAATTTTACTGTCTGGATCTGTAAATAATACGTTTTACAGTTTGTATCAAGGCAAAAGTGCAAAGGTTTGACTAAAGTTTCTTCCCAAATATTAATATTTCACTTATTCTATTTTTAGCATTGTCCTACAGTTGTTTCAGGTTTTACATAACTTCGACTTGTGATAAAGTAAGCAAACAACCACTCACTCTCAGCCATGCAGTATAGCCATATGGGACTTCAGCTCACATTAGCCCAAGACAGCGTGAGATAAGTACGCTGAAAGGCATCAGAGATAATCATCATTCCACCCTGCTCTACAGCTTTTAATATATCATATATATATATATAAAACCTAATGAACTCTAAGTCAAAAATACAGAAAACAAAAAACATTCATGTTAACGTAGTAAAGATGCCACATCTGACCTGTTGTGAGAAACACTTTATCTTTATTGACACTTGCACTGAATTAGATTGAAATATATACAAAGAAAACAAAATGATAATTAGTAAGTAGGAAGGTGCTCAATATTTTTATTTATGCCGTGTTTATTGGTCATGAATTTAGCATTTGTTTGGACAGATGTTACAGATTGACAATGCATTTTTAAAGCCTTAAAACTTAAGAAGTTCGTATTGTGCCTCTCGCTTGAAAACGAATGATTTTAAGAGCAATAACAGTTGTGTTATTATGACACCTTCTTCAAACCCAGTAAAACCCTTGTGATAAATATTACAGAGCAACCTCTCTGTTTGAGGACAGGCTGCAGTGACAGGACCACTCAAGTTAAGTGCAATAGTGAGTTTATTGAGGATCCTTTGAATGAACTGTGCAGGTGGGTGTATTTATAGAGGACAATGTCAGCACAGGCTCCAGGTAGACCTGACACCTGACCAGCAGTCTGTACACTCGACTGAGGCTTGGTCTGCTGGGCGGTTGGCATGACTGCGGCCACACTCTGATTATGGGTAAATAATCTAGCAGACATAGTGTGGGGCCGAGCAAGATGGACCATCTGTGTTTCTGGACTCTCAAAGGATCTTCTGCTCTTTTCATCACATCATATGAGGGTATTGAGAGATCGCCCAGTACCAATTACACACTTCAATCACGCCAACCCAACCCCTTTTCAATTTTCCCTGCACTCCATCTATACACAGCAGTTCAGCACTGAAATGATTGACATATTTAATATTAATGAGTGAATTATTTCAAAATTGGATTGCTAGCAAACAGAAAAGCACTTCACTTTGTAGAAACTTGGAAAGCAAATTACAGATACGAGGCAGCAGGCAATCAGTACATGTCCGGGACGGATGACTGAGTGAATAGCTGATCTGTATGGCCTCTCTAAAGCAATCTGCATGATATCTGGACAAAGATTTCAACTTACATGTCAGAGTTTTTATTTCCTTGTCCTGCTTGTCCTTCTGACCTTTGATTGGTCCTACTCTCCTTCAGAAAACACATAAGCATATTTCCCAAACTGTTGCTTTAAATATCTCACATGGTAATCACCAACTCAGTTTTCATGCATCATGAAAAAAACTTGTTTATTTATCTTACTAAACAATGTTTTTCTTTCATTTTTAACACTGAGTGGCAAAATACATGATCTCAACTGGTTGCACAGTTTTGGTTTAGTCTGTACATCATGAATCTCCGCAAACACAGTTCCTCCTAACAAATGTGTTTTAATCTTTTCATTATTAAGAAACACCTCAGCAAATTCACAGTTGTAAAACAAACTGCACATGTCTCTCGACAAAGATAAATATCTCTCTAGTCAACTTCTAACACTCGGCTTTAATTGTCAGAGGAAGAACACAATTTTTCAGTAGTAGATGATGGGATGAACAAGATAAAGAGATGTGGGTATTCGCAGTTGTTCAGTATCATTTACAGATCATTTTGACTCCTGCCAACCTGGAGTGGACGTGGCTTGTTGTGGCCCCTGTGGAGGAAACACAGCATCGCTCCCAAACCCAGCCCTCCGTGTCACCCCTCTCAGCCATCTCTGCCTTTGCCCTTTCCTCTGTTGAGCCAAAAACAGGCACCAGCCACAGGTGGTCTCTGTGCTTTATTGGTTCTGACACACATCTCTTGCCTTAAGAGCTTAGAGAGACAATTAAAAATTCATTAGGACAATGAAACGAGAGAGGATAAAAAAGAAATAGGACAGACAACAATACATAACCTTGCTGAGGCACCAAAGTGCTCTGACCTATCGTCGGCAATGTCTCTTGCTGGAGGCATTGTTGTGTGTGCGTGTCTGTATGGTTGTGTTGTGGTGTAACTATAGAGATACAGAGTCTGTCTAAAATAGAAAACAAGGCAGCCCTGCTGTTACCCTGAAAATCACACGACAGAAGGACATTTATTTGTGCAGCACTTAGTTGTTTGGTGCCCTGAAATTCACAGCCACTTCTGCGTTAAACTGCTGTCTTCAAGAAATTTGACCATATTAAAATGATCCTGACTAACAAATAACCATCATCCCTGTGTTTTGTTTACTTGCAAATTAGGCATTTATAAAGGATAGAATTTGTATTTTCCTTGTTGAATATTTCCTACATTAGAAAATACATTTGATTAAATTGCTGCAATGTTTTCAGTCACAAGCTGTTGTACATGATATTATATCCAATGCAGCATTATGCATACCGCTACAGCAAAGTCGTTGCAACACAAATGGGCTGCGGAAGCCTTTTTTGTACATTTCAGTACATTCAGTATGGAAAGTGGCTTTCTAATGCTTCTGAAGTGGCTGTGTGAGAGCTAACTGGTTTGGAGTCCCCTGTTTTATGCCCTGCCCATTAAATTACAAAATTGCATTGTTGTATTATCCCTGGAATAGTTATCCTAATATCTTACCTTAAAATATAAATTATTTTATTCTAGATTCTTTAAATTCCTCAATCTCTAAATTCTAGTCTGGTTTTCTGTCCTGTTCTCTGGGTTCTTATGATTATGTTAAAGACACCCTGTGTAGTTTTTCACCTCTAGCAGCACTATGGAGCGACGTTTTTACGAGCAGGTAAATAATTGTGCTTGTATCATGCAAGAGTGCACATATGCATGAGCACCTGGGCGGCATGATTTACATACTGCCATTGGTTTCATGCCATTCCGCTGATTGTCATTTGGTGGTGTTATGGCCCAACAAATGTAGCAATGGGCCAACAAAGACAGTGAAGAAGAAGACCGAAAGCTAACAAACATGGATGTAAACAGTGAATATTGTAAGTAAAACAAATATAATTTATATAACATATTGTCAGAACATTGCAAACATTGGATGTTATGCTGATATGTTTAGGATTTTTTCAGAAATGGGATGTTGGCGCTAACAAGGAAGTGAAGCAACTTCACAAACACATCAAGATGCTTTATCATCTTTGTAATTTAAATGGCTGGCTTTGTGAGACTAATTCAGCTTCAGACTTGCTTTATAGTTTGTTAGACAGTAATTCAATATATTAAAACAACAACAATAACTACAAAGGGACCTGGATTCTTCAACACAAACCCTTAGACGTTCATGGGGTTAGTTTACAACAAGATATATCTTGGGAAGTTGCCACCTCCCTGCAGCAAATATCCATGTTATGTGAGTAATTCTAAAACCTCAGTAGCTGTGTAATAACGCCTTTGGACAGTGAACAATGCTGTCAGCCAGTAATGTCCAAAGATGTAACACCACGGACGAGTATGATTCATAGGACTTTCAGTGTAAGGGCTTAATGTTCTGATTCATGTATGTATGAATGTACTGAGTCTGTACTGCAAATACAAATCAGGCTGTTCAGATGGATATGCAGTAATTCTTAATATGGTGTGTGACACATAAGCTTATTGGTCATATAAATTCATACAAGGATCTATGATTTAATCTCTATTTTTTATTGTTTCTGTCACTCTCCCTGCTCTTTCGCTCTGATGTGTCAGATCATCATTTCATGGTGGGACTGGACGTTGGGGTGCACTTTTATCACATGTGACTCTCTAATGTCTTCTCAAATTGCAAGATCACACTCTAACAGAGCAAATCATGAAATACAAATTATTTCCTCATCTGTGCCACACACTGCTCAAATTACTATTTGGGTCACTAGGTGTTGAGATCTCTTTTGCGTCTTTAGGCTTTTAAGATGAGCTATTTTAGATATTTGAGCGTAGAGGTGAGACCTCACTCTGCTTTCTTACCTGCACACTATCAAAGATTCCCTCATGCTGGGTATCCAGGTATCCTGCGGTATTACTGTAGCTCTTTCTCCACATTACATAACATGACAAATTTGTACCCGTGGGATCAAGCCAATAATACTCCAGAGAACATGGAGACATGCTGATGTGGTTTTCTAACAGCTTGTGTAACTGCTGAGGCTGTGAATATTACAGCAGTGAGCTGAGTGCATTACTGTCACACCGAACCCCATTAAATTCACAAATGAAATGTTCCCAAATACATTTATTTTTACCAAATCTGATGTAATCACCATTGATGGATTATGCACTACTGATACAACTCTGTACAGTGATTCAATATCAGCACAATAATAATCACTTGTTTTCTTACACTGAACCAACAATGATTAGGCTGCAGTAGATTACAAACTTTTCCATGATTGTGACAAATTTTTAAACTAGAAAAATAATGTTAAAGTTTTTGCTGGAAAACAGAAAATGCCTGTAAGTTTGTACATGTAAAATATTCATTCATTCAGTGAAGTTTGCACATGTTAACATATTATATTTCATTTCTTTTTGTTGACCGTTAAATTCCCTGATGTTTGTTTTTGGGTCAACTTGTAGCACATCACAGCACCCTTGATATTAAAAAAATGCTTCCATGAACATGCACTGGATTGTCAATCAGCTGGCTTTAAAGGAATAGTTTGACATTTTGGTAAATACTCTTATTCATATTCTTGCTCAGAGTTGGATGAGGAGATGGATACCACTTTTGTGTTTGTATGGTAAATATGAAGCTGCAATTAGGAGATGGTTAGCTTAGCTTAGCACAAAGACAGGAAACAGGGGCAAACATCTAGCTTTGGCTAGAAATGCCAGTGTTATCGACCTTCTCATCTAACTCTAGGCAAGAGAACAAATAAGCACATTTTTCAAAAGGTTGCACTAGTCCTTTAAAGGACCAGTGTGTAGGATTTAGTGGCATGTAGTGGTGAGGTTGCAGATTGCGACCAAATGATAACCCCTCCACTCAACCTCCCCTTCCAAGTGTGTAGAAAAATTTCAGGTGATTTTACACTAATGAAAACATATTTATGACTATTATATTTCTACAAATAGATCACTAAATCTCACACACTGGACCTTTAATGGGCACTTCATGGTAAACAGGACACAATGTTTTTCTTTTTACTAACTACATGTCAATTGAACAAAATAATATTTTTTGTAGAGTCACAAAAAATGTGGAATCAATTTAGAGCAATAAATGCCAAGAAAAACACCCTTGTTTATTGTGTTGTTTAGTTTCCTCTTTTTTTATTGATTCTCTTCCTGAATTGTTACCACATCAAAGGCCTGTCAGTTATGAAATGCAACCATTTTAAAATGAATGGATATATAACCGTTTTAAGGTGTAAAATGCTCTTTTACCTCATTTATATGTTATTACATTGTCAAATTGTACATTGTACAGAATTCCAAACAATACACAAGACTTATAGCTGACACATAGATGAGATAATTTCATGTTACAAATACATTATACCCTGAAAAGATAGTCCAGCACAGTATGAGGGTCTGCTATAATCTTTTTATACTAAATCTCTGTGGTTGGCATCCCATTCATTTAGTCTATACTGATTTAATAAATATACAGATCATTCTTTCAATTCACATTTGCTTAGACAAAAATAACCAAATATTATAAAACACTAAAAAATAAAACTTACAACAAATTAACATTGTATGACACAATGCAAATTACTCATGTAGTAACTGATAAAGTGCATTTATGATACTTGAGGCAGATTACTTAATCACAATAGATTGAAATTAGATGCTCAAAAACAAATGCCACAGAATCAAATCTATGGTAAGAACTTTTCCCTTTGCCAAAAAACTTGATTTCTGAACACAGAAAATCAACAGATGATAAACCCATTAATGATATAAAAAAGTGGTTATTGTGGTTGTCAGTGCAGTTCCTGGAGATACAGTAGGTTTGGTTCCTGAATTTGTTGAAAGGCTCATAAAAAGCCCCCTGATGTAAAACTTCAGGAAAGAAGTTTGACAATGAGGAAGGCGAGACAAGGACACCAGAGCAGAAGATGGGGATTGGTGGGGCAATCGAATGGCCCTTTTCCCTCAAAACCTACAGTATGTGTGTTTGGTCCGGTCCGGAAAACAGTTTTAGCATGCAATGCATAGATATAGGTTTGTTTTATCCAAAGACAAATGTGGAGGGAGGCCAAAATTCAGAAATTTGGCTTCCATTTACAATTCTCAGTAACAAAAATGTTCAACCCTTTTATGTTTGTAGTTTACATTTGAATTAAAGAAATTGTTTGGGACATGCACTTATTTTCTTTGTTGCTGAAAGGTGTATAAGACGATTGATACCACTTTCATTGATTTACGGTAAATATGAAGCTTGAGCCAGGAAACAGCTTAACATAAAGAATGGAACTCTGGCACATAACCTCCCATAAAACCAAGTTTTACACTCTTTAAATAGAGAGCTTTAGAAGTGCTAGTTGGCGGATTTTGTTACCTTTGGTCCAGGGCTAGGCAAGCTGTTTCCTCCTATTTCTAGTCTTCTGCTAAGGTAAGCTAACCAGTGTCTGGCTCCAGCTACGTATTTACCGTACAGAAGAGGCATCTAGCGTATCGGTAAGAAAGTAAAATCAAATTTACCGGAAAGCATCCACAAAACATATGCTTGCTGCATTTGAATTCATGTATCCCTCAGGTCTTCTCGCCATGTGGGGGGGACTGTTCTCGTTGGAAAAGCAGTGTCACACCCTTCCTGAAGCGGTGGTCCCTGACACTGTAGATAATTACATTACAGCAACTGTTTCCTGTCAGAATCCAGAAGGCAAAAAAGGAAAAGTTACACCAGGTGTATCCCACCACATTCCCGAGCACAAACACTGCGATGGGTGTGAAGGATGCTGTGAAGGCAAATGTTAGTATGCCAATTGTCTTGGCAGCTTTGATGTCTGAAAAGGAGGGCCTGTGAGGGCACCCTCCCCCTCCTCCTCCTCCCCCTCCGTCAGTCAGACTCCCCTCTGAGAGCAGTTTGCGTTTTCGGGTGTACCGTCGGATGCTAGTGAAAGACACAATGTTAACTGCTAACGTGCCACCGAGCAATGTGAAGTCAAATGCTGGGAACAACAGCAAAATGTTGGCATCAGGTGGCAGCTGGCTTCCAAACAATAGTGGGGTGTAGTTGCACATACGACTGCACTCATTGTACTCCAAAGTAAAGTTGCTGCTGAAGATGAGGGGCGCAAGAGCAAGCAGGAAGCTGGCGGCCCAGGAGAGCAGGATGAGGAGCAGAGTTCGTCTCCGGGTCACCAAGGCGTCCTTGTGGAGTGGCCGTAGGATGGCCACACTTCGCTCCAGTGTCATGAGGAAGATGGTGCTGATAGAGACAAAAGTGCATCCAGCGAACACTGGGCCAATCAGCATGCAGGGCTGCCAAGGGCTGACTAGTCCCCCAAGAGAAGAGGAGGTGGCTGGGGAAGTAGAACTACCCTGGTACCAAATGGGAGGAGTGCTGGTCACCATCAGAGAGATCTCGGTGTAGACAGAGAAAGGGACCACAAGGACACCGACCATCATGTCTGCTATGGCCAGAGAGACTGTCAGAGAGAGACAATACAAATTGAGCTAAGGGGACACATCCAGACTGTTTTCTTGTCAATACACTTTAGTTAAAATGTATTATAAAATGGAAACGCACATATTCGTGTTACAAATATTTTTAAAGCACTTGAGAAAAAACATTTTACTTGGATTGTATTAAATAAACTAGGTGTTTTGGAATAAAAAAGTGTGATGAATGAAATTATAATCATATCTAGTCAGTGCAATATAAGGACCATTTAAATTTGACAAGGCACTTTGACTAATAAGCATTTAGTCATAAGAAGGTGAGCAACATTTACCTTTCAGGTATCCCTGTGGTGTTCGTGACTGCCTCGTTTGCACAAAGACAGTAAGGGTGACAACATTTCCAACCACAATGGCAAATGCCAGGCTGACCATGAAAATCACTGCCAAGGTGCGATTGAGAAATCCACAGCAACAGTGTGTGCAGAGAGGGGCCAGTGACTGGCCTGAACCAAGTCCTGCCAGAGCAGCTGCTGTCAGGTTAAATGAAGAGTCGGTAGTCGGCAGCAGAACTGCTGTACTCCCAGGAACACTGACGTTGGGAAGCAGAGCAGTCATGGCCCAGGGTTGACTGGTTTTCCCCTTTGTGGTGTGTAGGCGGTAGGGCTGCTCAGGAAACCATGTCCTGGACTGGGAAATTATGCTGATGAAAGATAAAATATATATATATATAATCATCTGTCCAAATGATGATCCAGTCTTATAAAAGCAGCAAAAAGTCATTAATCTTGCTGTCGAGCACATTCAGTCACAGTATTCTGTTATACAACTTTCTCTTCACATCAACAATGCAGGTAAAACATTAGTCTTGACTGTTGGAACCAAAAGCCACTCATCATACATTAGTGTTCACACCCAATTTAAAATCCCCCTGGACAAAAAAATAACCTCAAATTTATCTAAATATCTATACCTGAAATATATCCTCAGATTGTCATTAGAGTTATATTTATTTCTAAACTTATTCAACCATAAAGGACATGGCAAGTTAAAATTTCACATGAACACAATTACTGTACAATAATGCATTATCGCCAGATTAGTTTTTTCAAGACGCAGATCCCCATTGGTTTGGTTTAATAAGGGCTGAACTGTGCAAATCTTTCTAATGGAGATTAAACCCTAGACCCTGTAAGGTATTCATCCCTGAAAGAGACCAAACCTTCCAACATCATCAATCAACAAAAAGGTGAGTCAGTAACACTTACTTACTGTCACTTACTCTCTGCAATGTGTTTCAGCTGTAAATGTCCACATGTAGGGTATTCATATATTCATTAATTTTTTTTTAAACTAGTCTTGCTGGTTGGGTTTTAGCTCAGATTTTAGCCAAAAAAAACCATGTCCCCTCAAGCTAGTGATTCATTTGGAGTAACTACTTTGTAAAGATCTTGTGTTTGACTGATATATTAACCTGTATCATTTGCATGAGAATGGCAGAAAGATTTAGATAAGTTTCCGGATTATTCGATTATACATTTTGAAACCCATCAGGTCACAATTAAGAATATTTCACTTTAACATACACCTAGCTGCTATTCAGTATTTCACATTTCATGGCTGTACAATGATTATCCCTCAAAAAAATACATTTGATTTATTGTTTTACTGTGATGTTGTGTCATGAGTCAAGCACATATTGTAATCCAATAATATATAGAGGGTGCAGAGAGCCAGAACTATGTAAAGATTTGAGAACACAAGGGTATCTGCCATGTTTTAAGGTAGAAAAGTGGTGTGTTTATGGTGCAGTTTTCCCTACAACTGTTTTAGATAAAAGGCAGGTAGGTAGTCTTTTTTCCAAGATTTCCAAACGGAATAAGGACAGGGGTTTTGCCTTTTTTTTCTTGTGTGTTCTGCTTACATGCTGTTCTTGTGCCCTAACACTGTTGGAAGCACCTCGATGCTGTCAGTACCCATGCAGAAACTCTAAGTTCAGTACCAAATGTCTTTCTCAGCTGACAACTAAATACACTGGTCCTTCAATCATTTATGCTGTTCACTGGGCTGGAGAGCAGGAAGGTACACACATCCGAGGAAACAAAGGGTAACAAGAATGGACATATTCAGACCAGAGCAAAACCAAACCAAATCCCATGTTCTCACTCTGGCTTTAGGCGCAGAAACACAGTCAACTTGAAATCCTCTAACTGTTATCAGCAGTGAATCAACCTCAGAATGATGAGAGGTTCTTGAGATGCAGAAAAAACTCTTGTGGGTGTCTGTCATTCTGTGACCAGCATATTGTTCAGGATTTAATGAAGAGTCAGAGGAATTGCATATGAAAGCTTGTCTGCCCTCCCAACTTGTTCACACTCACTTGATTACTTTGAATTTGAATATCAATCTTCCGTCCACAAATAAAATTCAAACACGCTAATGGTAAAAACACATGGGAGTTATCGCTACAGAAATCCAATTAATTAATTCAATGTAAACATCTGATAGAGCCTGAGAATTAGCATATTCACTCTTGAATGTAATCTTTTTTTTTTTTTTCCTTTCTTTTTCTCTCTATTTTATATTGTGAACTCCAGCACATTATTTTGTTGTTACTGATCATACTGAAGTTGTTATCAGTACAGTAAAGTTGGGTAATCTTATATATTTTATAGTTTGCTGCATTTAATCCTTTCTTGCTGTATTATTTTATTTTGTTTATTCACTTATTTTGTGCATGTTTATCATTTATTTAAACAAAGTTTAAAAATGTAAATATAATAAGATATAATAAAACTTGACAAACCTTTCATATTCAAATACAGTGTCAACAACATAGACAATTAAATGGCTATAAAATAGTTGATATTTTTAATCAAACATTAGTATACAGTGCTTATTAAAAAAAGTATTCACCTCCCTTAGAAGTTTACATGTCTCACTGAATCAAAGAAAAAGACTGTAATGTCAGAGTGAAAACAGATCACTACAAAGTTGTGTGAAGTAATCACAAAAACATTGCTTCCTCTATCTTTTTGTCATTCAGATAAAGGTGTATTTTGTGTTACTGTTCCTTACAACTTTAGGCAGCAGAGGAAGAAAGAACATCTCAGGTGAATCTTAAATTGTGTCATTGATGACCGTTTTAAGAGTAAGGGACACCTGCCTCCCCTTCTCACAGTGAATCTACGGCTGAATTTGGACATCAGTTTCAGTATAATGTTATTAAAGAGCAAATTTTGCTGCCGGTTTTAGATTTAGAAGCATTGAATGACGAGGTGATAAATTGTTATTGTCGTTTACTTCCTGTTTGCACACGTGCTGTATATAAAGTGTTTTGCTGGATATTCATTTATTCATCCACATCACTCACATGAATGAACACTGAAAATCTGTGAGATAATTCTCCTCTTACAACTTAAAATGGGCTCTTTTACAGTGTCTCTTAGTTCATTAAACTGATTTTATTTTCTTTGTGCATAAGAGAAGATAATTTAGATAATAAATTAATTAAAGTGATCTTAGAAGGGGGAACAAGGTGTACATTTCTCTCTGCATGTTTAACCTTGAAAGTGACATGGAAATCTTACTAGGTACTAGGTTGCTCTCCAATATGTGACAAATATTCACCCCCTACAAGTGAGTATTTACAAGATGCACCTTTGGCAGGAATTACAGCCTTTAGTCTGTGTGGATCCGCTTTGCAAATCTGGTCACACCTTTGTGGAGTTTAATTTAATTTCAATTTATCACTTCAGTCAAACCATATTTATGTGCAGACAAGCTGCAAAGGTACCAGAGTCTTTTAGACTCCTAGTCCTTTCTGATTTCTAAGCAAAGCTTCATGTTGTCCTTCATGTTGTCTCCTTAGAAAACTGTGACCACCAGTGTAGCGTCTAAATCTTGTAGTACCATATTCCTCTGCTTCCCAGAGGACCCCTCTGGTCCCAGTGTATCTGCAACCGGCTTGCCCACTTTCATCAGTCCATGGTCTTGAAATGAGCACACAGCATGGATCCCAGTTGGCTGTGTTTCTGCCTCAGGTGAGAATACAGCTCAGGCAGAGACTGTGTCAAATCACTGCCCGATTGCCTCATTGCTACTATTGTCTGTAGCCTCTACTGTTGGCTTGGTATTTACTTGGCCATCATACTAGCATTCAGAGAGTGCAACATGAATGATGCGTCTTCCTGCAAGAGTCCGTGCCTTGTCGTCCAACAGACAGTGACATCCATGTACAGTGCCTTTGATTAACAATGCTGCTCAAGCATGCTTAACTAAAGCTGAAGCTCCCTAAGAGTTAACCCTTGTGTTATGTTGAGAATGGCTTACTGCTGTATGTGGAAGACATAATAACAATAATTGCAAAATCAATTAGCTTTTTCCTTTTCTTTTGACAAATATGTAGGAAAGTACTGAAGTGATAATCTTTCCCTTTGCCATAAACATGGCTTTCACATTTGATGAAGGTGACATTACTTGTGTCTGTGGTAAGTCTTGAGAAGTCAACTTCTCTCTCTCTCTCTCCTAATTCTAATAGACTAATTTAAGATCTTTGTTATGGTTAATCCTGCATAAATAGTACTGGCAACCCAAATCACAGAAGTAAAACATCTAAAAATATAATGCATTTAACCATGTCTTGTCTCTCTGAGACCCCAAAAAGAAGATGAAGTATTAAGAAAGCAGTCAAACTAACACATAATACTGGCTTTTTTTTTAACAATGCCAAAGAGCGTTCAAGTAGCTTTTGTTGCCTTAAAACCTGTACAAGGAACTTTGAAATAATTTTTTTGTACTGATTCTGACCACTGTGGACAAGAGCTGTTGTGTAGTTACCGCCTTGTTTAATTGATTTTACAGGGAATCCAACGAAATCCGGCCCTGTGGCAGTCATAAAGAATAACTAAATAGAAATAGCCAATCTTCTCACTGACGGTCTTGCTTGTTATGTATCAGCATTAAATTGAGAATATTTCATAAAAACTCCTCGTGAAATGTTTAACCAAACATTCATTCAGCACTTTGATATTCAGATACGATGCAAATAAATCTTGTATTTTGCAGAATTGTCTCCTATCGTTTTGTTTGGTGAAAGTACGATTGTGACAAAATCCATCTGTCTTTGTGTTTCTCTCTGCACATCGGTATTCATGTCATACCTGTAACAGTAACTTTTTTTGTGTTTTGAGTGTTAAAGATTATGAAAGAATTTTGCTGAGATAGCTAAGATGGTTGTGAGGAAAAGGCAAAAATATTTTGACGTCAATCAGTTTATCCCTATGAATCTTCAACTTTTTATATGATCTATCTATCATTCAACTACATCAAGCAGAGTGAACTGAAACTATATCATGAAACGAGCACCTAAATCATACACATTTGACAATTCTAGCTTGTAAAATGAATAGTAATTTTTAACAGCTTTAGGCAATTGTTTTCATGTCATAACAGAGAAATTCCTTTTACTTTTAAGTTGTCTGATGGTACTGGTGCTAAAACAAAAGAAAATGTATTTTGGGGAGGATAGAATGAACCTCATTAAGGGGTTTTTTGCTTTTACCTTGAGTGAAGATGACAGGCGGAAGTATTCCCTGTGGCAAGACCTCAGGCGTAGTGAGACAAGCAGCTGACAGCAACAACAGTGCACGTGCGCGCGCGCGCACACACACACACACACACAGTTTTACTGTTAGAGAGATACAATCCCAACATCTTCCCAATCATTACAAATTGACAGATCTACCTGTGTTTTGAGCGAAGGGAAAATTAAATACTACACAGTGCAACCTGTCCTACATCTGTATTTAGATATTTCTTGAACTACAAAAGAAGGCTGAATGATAGCTCATTATTTTGTGTGTGTGTTCGCTGTGCTCCCATTTTCACCAGACTTGCAATCTCAAGATACCAGTCAATGTAAATTTTTTAGCAATAAATCAGTTCTGGATTATAAACAGCAGTGCCCCCCTCTGAAGACATAAGTGAGACCACTCAACACACTCCTCCTACTCCAATGTCAAACAAATACTGATAGTGCAACATGAAAAAAATAAACTTGGATTTATAAAATGGATTTTGTCCCCCCTGTTATCATGCCTGGTCTTCCCAAGATTTGAGGGCCAATCATAGTTAAGGAACTATCGTTCCCATAATGCTCTGGGAAATGCAAATAGGAAGTGTAAATAATGTTGCCTGGCGTCAGCTGTGCGCTACAACTTGAGCCCCTTTGCAGTTTAGCAAATTAAAAGCATACCGAATTAATTGTTAGCTGTTCCTGTTAACAGTGCATCCATGGATGCACACACAACTATCACTGGATTACTTTAATACTGAGGTAAACTTAAAAACGTGGTGATTTTTAGAAAAGTTCTGGAGTCATCGTTACGAGGATTTCTAGGATTTCTAAGTGGATTTATGGACGTTTGTTCACGATGGCGATCGGAGAAAACGACATCCTCGGAAAGGGTAAGAAACAGTCTATCTAAAAATGTGTCTATCACGTCTGTGTGCTCAGATCTGACCGATGTATGAGTAAAATAAATTGCATGAATTCTGACGCAAATTGCGACATTGAGGCGCAAAGATAATGAAAAACCTGCACCAGGAATTTCAACATGTCAGTTTACATGGTTTCATTTTCACTAAAAACTTAAGATCATGTTAATTTGTGGTGTTTTCTTCCTATTGTGGTCTGTTGATCACTGATAATAGTGATCAAGCATTCAAGGTGCAGCTCATCACTGATTGTGATAATAGGTCATCTTAGAATTACCAATTCAATGTTGATGTTAAATGTTTGGGGGATCTGTACTGAACATGTTTTTAAAAATCTGGTGGACAGGATTTGTAAGCCAGTGCATCTCTGCAGAACTACAGTGTTTCACTAAATGTTTCTGCTTCTGCAATTTGCATATTGCTCTTGGACATAATGTGATTGTGATAATATGTTGTTGAAATGTGCATCCCTAAAGAGTAGCCACATTACTGGGTTCTCATTGGCTGACAACAGTAGCCCCTTTAATTCAATACAAGCAGGGTGTTTTAAGTCAAATACTGCAGACCTGCCTTACAGATGGGAATATATTGACACTTTAATTGAACTGAAACTAAAGTTAAACAAAGTAAAGAGTCTACCACCATTCTAGCAGCTCTGTGAGGCTCTACATAGGCACAGCAGTGCTGTGAGCCAAATGCTAATGTTAGGATGCTAACATGTAAATAATAATAATGTTGGCATGTTGATGTTTACCATCTTCACCGTCTTAGTTTTTTTTAGCATGCTAATATTTGCACTAAACACAAGGTACAACTGAGACTGATGGGAGTGTCATTATTTATGCATACATTAGGTCATAAATTAAAGTATTGGACAAAAAGATATTTTGACTCTTCGAGTGTACCAAGATTTCATGGCAATCTATCCAAATGTTTTTACGATATTTCAATAAAAAACAAAAATATCGAGAGTTCAAGAGGATCACAAAAATCATTGGAATACATCCTCTGGGAATCATGAATGTTTGTGAAACGATTAATCTAGTAGACGTTGATTCACTGAATAAGTGTAAATTCTCACCTGATGTTGGCGCTAGAGGCATTCAAGATGATCAAAGTTATTAGTATTTATCCTAGGGGCCTTGAATATTTATAGCAGATTCTATGGCAACCCATCCAATAGTTGTCAAGATATTTCACTCTGAACTAGAAATTTCAACCTCATGGTGGCACTAGAGGAAGAGTCAGGGGGATAGTGCCCAAAACTCACCAGTGCTGAGTACCCGCACTTCTGATTTTTGTCCATATGAGTACCATTACTTCTTACTTACTTAAGTAATTTCCCCCTGGGATTAATAAAGTATTTCTGATTCTGATTCTGATTCTGATTACTGCATAGCGCCACCTCTGGTGAGTGTAGGTCCCCCTAAATGCCCATGCAACTGTGTCTGTGTATAAACACTAGCTTAATGCTAAGAAAACAACGCTGAAAATGTCCTTGAAATGAAATATGGTAAGAACAATTAGGGTTAGTAGTTGTGCTGTATTGAGGTACTGGTCCAATTCAGGCAGCCTCAAAGCCATTTTCGAGACTTCTCCCTATAATAACTGCTTTTGCTCCCACAAGTGTTCATAAACCAGATTTGGTCACATGTGCAAAAATAAACCTTATGTTGAACAGGGGCCCCCTTTGATGGTGCCTACAGTCTGTCGTTCTCTGGAGACCGAAGTTTAGGTTGTGCATGCATGCAGTGAATTTCCTTTGACAGGGCTGTGTCCCTGAGTGACAGGTCAGGCATATGTAGGAAGACCGTGGGGGCTTGGTCAGGGCTCTCAGGCCAGGTCGCCTGATGCACAGAAGGGTCATGTTCAGTAATAATGGACAGGCTGTCTCAGAGCCGCCTGAGGCTGACTGCCACAGCACATGAGCAGGAAGACGACTTTCTCCTCACATCTTGGCCTGTCATTCTGTCTGTGTTTGTTTCCCTTGTGTTTGTCAGATAAGTGCACAAGCAACACATTTATACACACACAAACACAGATACAAACACGTAAACAGTGTTACTTTCTTGTCATTGTTGTTTCATCGTCCCCTGTGTTAATGTCTCGCTTACAACTGGGAATATTTTTGTTCTTGTTTTTCTTTAAAGTTTCATCTGGCAACATTTATTCTTGCTGTGCTTCTGCCCGCCCAACAGTCACTCTAGTTTTTCCATTCCGTAATAATTTCTCCCAGTAATTGTAGCTTGAATAAAATTCCTTCACTTTTCCAGTTAAAATACACCAAGGGATATGAACACTGTAAATACGTCAACATTTTAAAATGTCTTTCTAAAATTGAAGGCAATACTTTGAGAATTAGTTATTGTGTAATATTTGTGCATACAAAGGGGTAACTAAATTACCCCGCAGGAACTTTTTGAACAAGCCAGTACGGATTAAATAATAACAAAGTGTAAAACAGGATACCAGTAGACCTAGCCTGTGTGACCTTTCACCACAGTTGTCATGCAAAGGAGTCAAACATGTGGAACTTAAAAACACAAAAACACACCCTTCTTCGCAGGCTAAACCCAGTATTTTGTTCCCCAGCAATGACAATAATGTAAAAATATATTTAAAACATTCAAGCTATATTTATAATAACAACACCTTTTTTAAAAACTCTTAACATAGGAATGCCATGTCTTGTAAATATATCGTAATTCTTAAATAAATTATAATACGTTTCAATATGAAGTTAATTCATTGTTCCTGCCTTGTCATATTACTACTATAACACTATTGTACCCTTTAATTAAACGCTGCTGCCCTGTGTACTTACAATATTAATTGCACACTACTTGAAGTGATTGCTGAAACTTCGTGTGTGTGTGTGTGTGTGTGTGTGTGTGTGTGTGTGTGTGTGTGTGTGTGTGTGTGTGTGTGTGTGTGTGTGTGTGTGTGTGTGTGTGTGTCCGTGTGTGTGTGTGTCCGTCCATCGTGTCAATGCGTCAGTCTAAATTACACACTGCTAATGGACGTCACACCCACCCCACCTCACTTCACTCAGTGGAAAGCTGCTGCATACCTGAACCATTAGACATCAGACAGGAATCCACCTGACAGTTTCATCCTCAAACACTTTTAACTGATTTCTGGCTTGGAAATAAGAATCTTCAAGGTCCATCAGAGGTTGAAGTGTATTTTAATGGAAGTGTCCTCAAACAATCTCATATTAACTAACCTTAAGGAAACACTTCCCCAAACTGCAATTTTAAACATTGGAATAAAACAAGACAAATAATATAATTATGCTGACATTATTATTATTAGGACATATTTTATATCTTGATTAAGAAAACACTTGATATGCTCATGTATTTTCTGAAAATAACTTTATATTTAATCCTTCTTCTTGGTGTATCAAAATGCGAAAACAGTACCAACTGTAACAGTTTCATTGAAAAGTGAAATTAAAATTCAACAGGACAGAACTAAAGAACACACTCTGTGTGTCCGCATGCAAACATGAGCCAGTCAATGCATGTGCATCAAGAGACAAGAAATGCAAATTAGTTATTATATATATAACATCTTCCTGTTACATTCCCAGGGATTTATCTTAGGCTTATCAGTCACTTAATTTAAGTGTTTTGATGGCTGATATTGCTGTACTTACTAACAATTAAACTTGTCTAACAGACCTGGAAAAATTGAAAGGAAAAACAAGATACATCAGTCTACTTAAAGCAATAATATAGAAACCTTTTACTTGCAGTACTTACCTAAAATGGCACATATTGCAAATTGCAAATTAATATAATTCAAGACCACTAACAGTTAAGAATTCTCACCAAACAAATTATTCATATGCAAATGCACACTTAAGTGCAGCCTGACACACATGCATTCACAACGCTCAAGTTTGGCATTGTTTAAAAATACAAAAGAAAAGCTCAAATGTAGAGATGTTTTATCTCCTTGTTTGGTATTTACTATGGAAAACTATAATTGTAATATAATACCACACACACACAAACAAACAAAAAACTGATGATCTTACCGGCATTCCTGCTGTTATGGACCATGGAGCAGTTGTGCAGACAGAGGTTAATAACCGGAAAACATTCCAGTATTAAAGCAATGACTTAGTGGAAGTAGAATCCATTTAAAAATCCTCCAGTGAAAAAGAAAGTGGAGCTGTAGTCCTCTCATCAGTCATCCTCCTGAGAAGCACATGAAGCACAAAGCCTCTCACACACTCCAGCTCTCTGTCCCTGTGATTCAGCCTCTCCCTCCTCCCTCCTCCGCCTCTCTCTCCGTTATTTGGAGCGCTCAACCTCTAGCCCCCACTTCACTGCTTCCACCTCCCCTCTCCTTCCCTCACCCTCTGCATGGCTTGCAGTCCTTATCACATGCACACGCTCTTCCCCTAGAGCTTCAAGGTAAAGTCTACAGCAGCGTTTTACTCTCCTTTTGTCATTCTTTCCTTCTGATGTGCCTCCCCCACCACCTCTCATCGGCTATGTTCAGACTGCAGGCATAAGTGGCCCAAATCCGATTTATTTTTTTTATTCTTATGTGTGACTCAGACTTTTTTTTCATAACAGTGTGAACAGCACAAATCACATAGAATCTGATCTTTTCATTTATGATTTGGGCCACTTTCATATGTGGTCCTGAATCAGATACAGGTCTGATGTTTTTGCAGCGTGACCTGAGTGTGGATTGTCGTATCTGAATTTATGTGACTTTCAAACGTCTTGTTGTGAGAGTCTTCTGGAGATGATGTAGCAGATGTAGTTGTATCTCCACCAAAAAGCCATAATTAATATCTGTCTCAATGCTCATGAATTTGCTGGCTTTCACTGCACATCAAGTTATAAATGAAACCATAAACACTGACTTGAGGGGACTGCCATATTTGCTTCTGTGAGACAGCGTGCTGCATGTGACCTTGTATGACATGCTATTGTTGTTTTTTACATGTGGGTTAGTTCAGTACCATGAACTGCTCTCACTGAAATCTGGCTGTTCACATTTATTTTAAAAATGTAGTCAATATCAAAGAGATCTGATCTGATCTGAGCAATGAATATGAACTAAGCACTAAGACTTGTGTCTTAGTCTTAATAAGTCTTCTCCCCCCGTTCCTTACCATCTGAAACATCTCCATTGCTTTGTATCTTACAGCTTCCATCACGTTTAAAATCTTGCTTTCAGTCCACACTTCATTATATTAATTCAACATTTAACTTAGTAGTAGTAAAAAAGAGAAGACGGAATGAATGAGAGACAAAGATAGAAATAGAGTCGGAGAAAGATACTACATTGTACTAATAAGAGGTGACTGTATTACAGTATGAGAGGGGGTAATATCCATCCATCCTCTCTTGGGCATTTGTCCAGCTTTGCCCCCGATGGCCTTGGCCCATGTGCATTTCTCTGACAATGTCTGGCACACATCTCATCCTCTTTGTTGTCCGCAGGGAGCAGAGACTACAGCACTCAAGTGAGACCCCTGACCTCAGACATGATTGGAAACACTGGACAACACATCGCTGGACACATCACTGATTTGACCTTGCTTTGACACTACCCCTGCATTCAAAAATCTCCCTGAGACGGGCTTGAGTTACTCAAGGTAAAGACACTGAAAATGAAATGAAAATTGAAGCTCACATGTGGCGTTTAAATGCTGAAGAAATGTTGATGAGGCCAGAGAGAAGGACTAAACAGCGATGTGTATGCAGAGCAGCATTATGTAACTTAATCCTGAAGGGGTTTTGTAAACCTGCCAAAGAGATAGGACATATTTCATGTTATAGTAAGGGTCACATTGTATGTCTAATTCTGCTTTCCAATAAGATTTGACCTGATTTCTCGTTGACTATACATGGGGTCCAGTAACCTGAGTGACTGGCCTTGTAATGCTACAGAACATTAAAGATAAACATACTGCATTATAGCCTGCTGCCAAATATTATGGCATAAGCTCCGATAGAGGTCATGCTGTGAATACAACAGAAAACAAGCAGCATACACCTGTATGGATTCTCTCTGGGGTGACAGGCACAGTCGATATTTCATCTATCCTGTAGACAGTAACTTATTTTCCTTTATTAAATCATTTCTGTAAAGCTAAATTGTTTTATTTAATTGCTACTTGTATGGGGATTCCTGGTGCCTAGGGGTCTTAGATGCCAACCATGTAATCACAATGACGTCAAGTCTGGTCTCATCTCTTTTGTCTACTGTAAAATATAGTTTCTCTATTCTTAGGGAAACAAGACTGGGAGTCTACAGCCATGCTAACTGCTGTAAGCACAGTAGTGCTTTTAACTAAATGGTCATCACACTACTGTCACATGCTCACAATAACAGTGCTAACATGCTAATGTTAATGGTATAATGTTTAGCCTACCCTGTTCACCATCTTAGTTCAATGTGTTCAAGTTTTGCAGATATTTAGTTATAAACCATTGGACAATTTTTTACCAGATGATGGCAGTGGTGATGTTACAGATTGCATCTAACTGAATAGCACTTGTGTCTGTATGTGACCTGGGAATGACAACGGGCTGTGAAGTGTGTAGGAGAAACTATGACCTACAGCCATATTCCATTTCTGCCAATAGATCCTCCTAAATGTAATACACTGGAACTTTAAATGCTACATTTCAAATGTTTAACCAATTTTTTGTCATCACGCTATAACACTAAGACGGCATTGTAGTTGCATTGAACTTACACTTTCTTTAGTGAGAAACATGGACTTGTGTTTCACTGAAGATCTCTCTCTGTGGCAGGGAGGCAACTGCAGTCAAACTCTTTTCCAGGCACAGTCTTCTTCTGTCGGGTTTTACAGTTAAGAATGTTCAATATTTAAAAAATTCTCACATACCCTCTGCAGTACTCCAAAGTACCCCTAGGGTTGATTTGAGAAACACTGATAGATGTTTAGAGATTTGAATTAGTGGAAACTTTGCCTTGCCGGTAGCACTAGAATGAAAGTCAGAGGATCACCAAAGTCACAAGAATTCATCCTCTTGGGAACATGAATGTGTGTTTAAGTTTTTGTTGCAATCCGTATAGTTGTTCATATTTCAGTCTGGAAAAAATGTAGTGGACGAACCAACTGGCAGACATTTCCTTCCACAGCCATGCAGATAGCACAGCTTAAAAACAGCTGCAACAAACTATTAAAAAATATATCTATAAATAGTTCTTACTATTTTCTAAAAGTAAGTGTAGTCTAACAATGTCATTTTGGCTCTGTATTCTAGCTCAGTGGACTTAAAATAAAATGATGACTATGAGGTTAAAGTGCTGACTTTCAGAGAAGAGAAGTGCTTCTTAAATGAACAGCTTCTGTGTCCGATCTAGTTAAGGGTGCACTTGCCTCGGGTCAGTGAATACTATACAGCTTGATTAACACTGCCACCATGAAATTACTTGAAATCAGTGTTTGATTTTCATATCTAATAATATGCCTACACTGATTACCTTCAGGAAATAGTTTCTCAAGGCTCTCAAGAACCTATGTTAAATCCTCTTGCACAACTAATCTAACTGTGAAGTCCAAGATATCAATCTGAAATCTTTCTAGTTAGGCTTGTTTCATGTGTTTCATGCGTTTCATGTCACGTGCACAATCACTGATTGCATGAAAGGGGAAGGGAGACCTTGTGTACACTTTCTGTGTCACTATTCATGTACATACTGTTATAGTTACAATATAAATACACACTCTGCACACACCAGTAAACCAGTTAATTCTGACAGTGAAAAAGAAAATGCAAAAAAACTGTGATTGTGTTTTATTACAAACACTGTAACTTGTGCATTAGGATGTAAAAATATATCGTAAGACTGTTAAATCGGTGAGAGGAAAAATTAATTGGGACCCTCTACAGCAGAGGGCGCTAGCTACTTTTGACTTTGCTTGTTTCGAACATCTAACATCGCTCAGAAGCTGTGTCAAGGCACAAAGACATCAGTTTTACTTTTACAAAGAAAAGGAAATATGCGGAATTTTTCACACCTTACCTCAGAAATAAGGAACGGATTCTATAATTTGATAAATATAAATGAAAATATATATTGTATATTTTTGTCTGAGAAATAAAGGAATAGTTTTCAGTCATAATTTGTCTTAAATCTCGTCCTCAATTAAAAATAATCATGTTGTGAACCAGTATCGTTAATTGTATTCACATAGTGTATCATTATATCCCTATTGCATACTACTGTATCGTTTGTTAACATTAACCTTAGAGTGTGACTTGACAACTGCAGCATTTTTCAATAATCCATTGTATTGCACTACATATATTGTCAGATGCTAAATCATCAAGGCAAACCCTGAAATTACGTTATAATTACAACCCTCTAGAACCTCTTTGTGACCTCTTGCAAATATCCAAAGCAGTAATGCTGGACTTTCCTCCCTGCAACATATCTGACTCACTGGTTCTAAAGTTAACCATTTACTGCACTGTAGATAATGAGGAAATATGTGCCTTATTTTCTATAATAAAAAAGAAACATTGCAATGTGTTGCCATATCATTATTCTTATCCACAAAGAAAATCTTAGTCAGTCAGCCTTGTTTACTTTTAGTCATCTATGATGCAAAACTATGATGCAAACAGTACAAACTGTTAGTGACTGTAGGGAATTATGAAACACTGACTTCTGAAATGGTTTCCTTCTTAAAAACCTCCATTCTGACTGACAAATGAGCTGAACAGTTTAAAAGTAGCTCAATCAATCAGAGCTCAACTCTTACATGAATTATATATAATTATATGAAACATGAACTGGAGGTTTTTACCTATTGTTGTGCTGTGCGATCTATGACATTACTGTGTAATTTTACAGACTGAGCTGAATTTCCTGTATTACTTATATAAGAAACCGGGGTTGTCATGGATAAATATGCTTTTTCCTGAATCCAGACGAGTCTCTGAACTGATGGAAAGTGAGATTTCGCAATCATTAATTTCAGATTCCAGGAATCAATGTTTTTGTGCAAGGCAGAAATTTCCAGGGCAAAGGTTCTAATTTTCAGCAGATATATATATACCTCCCGGCTCCAAAATGCAAAAACGCACTCGAGAGGAGAGAGTATAACTGCAGAAGATGAATATTACCAAAAGAATGTGGTAAGTTATAATCCTAAGTACATTATTGTCTTTGTAGTTTTTGAATCTATCTAAATACACCTGAGCATTAAGCTCTCTCTCTTAGTACTAAATGTTATATACTTGGGATCTTTGGCTGAGCTTTATTATTACTTAAAACTGAACGGTTACAATCTCTAAAACTAAGCATAATTTTACTATGAAAGTTCTGATCTTTTAAAACACTAACTTAATGTTCCAATAATTATTCAGTAATGCTTTGCGAGTTGTTGCAAATGATCAAATACTGAATTATGTAACTCTGTGATAAAAAAAAACTGATTTGTTGCATTCTTAATCCATAAATGGGCCCAGTTTTATTGTCTCAATTGATCCAAAATAACAGAAAACATTTAATTTTGTTTATCATCTGACTCTGTTGTTGTTTTGAAGGTTTTCTTTGACTGTGCTCCTGCTGGCTGCATGGGCCTGTCTGGCAGATGTGCCTCACACTGAAGAGAGGATGAAACGCTCTGTGTCAGGTAACACACAGACACACAATAACATATACAAACATGCTCATATACATGGTGTCTCAATTCAAAACCAATTTCTAATTGTTACTTTAGTATTCTATATTTATAATAAATATACAGGTGCTGTATTTGATTGGCAAGAAAGAAAGCAAGACAATCTTTGCTTTGAGTTAAATATTAATTTTGGCATGCTAACATACTCACAATGCCAACATGCTGTTTATCTGGTTTAATGTTTCCCATGTTCACCATCCCTTTTTTGGCAAACGTTTGCTAATTACCTCTAATCACAAAGTACAGCTGAGGCTGATGGGAATGTCATTAACTTTGCAGGTATTTTGCTAAAATAACTTACAAATGCACTACAGCCAAGTTAGAGAAAATAGAATCCTAAAAGTTTTAAAAAACAATATAATTCAAAACAACTACAACACAAGACATCAGTTAAGAGAAAGCGATACGATAAATATAAGAGATTTAAAAGACAAAACTGAGTTTAGTTACATGAGATCATCAGTCATGAAGTTCCACAGCTTTAAACCAAGGTTATGGAGAAATTTAAAATTTGACCCGATGATGGCATTCTTTCAGAAGTGAAGGGACAACCAATGTTATTACAAAACATCGTCTGGAGGACATGATATGTGTATCAAATGTAATGGCAATCTACCCAATAGTGGTTGAAATACAGTAATTAATGCTGGACCAAAGTGCCAACAGACCGACAGCCCAATATTGCAAGGTGGCTATTATTTGGTCTAAACCTAAATTTATAGCATGTTCTGTTAAACAGAATCTCTCAGAATCACGGTCACAGCCAGAATACAACTCCAATAAACTCCACATTTATCCATAGATCTAAACAGCAGCCTTTAACTTCACATTCAAGTGGATCGAAGCGACCACAGGCTCCAGTTTTCTGAAGCTACAGTTTTACACGAATATTTCCTCAACAGCTGCTGTTCAGATAGATAACTCTTGCATGAAATGACACGGACAACCCTGCAGGATCTGAGGGCTCGGCTATTACTGCTCATTTCAGATATTGCTCTTCATTTGGCTGTAACGCTACAGTATCTGACAGGGAAATTGCCTGCTTCCTTGCTTCTCTTCAAACAGTCCTTTTTAAAAAATAACAATAAACCAAGTGATCAGGCACCAGTGAGAGATTTGACTAAACTGGCTGAAGGCTTGTGGAAAACAATATTTGTTGATAAGAGAAGGGAACTTAATTACGGAAGCCCTAAAGGGCCATGCATTCATGCATTTTATTTCCTCCGTTTTCCTGGAATAACGAGTTAATTTCATTTGTTTTCCAGAGATAACGGGATAATTTTCTCGAGATCTCGAGATAACGAAACTTTGTTTTCCCGAGATAACAATATAGTTAATTCGAATCCATTTTCTATTAATGCAGTGTCTGTAAATTTATTATTTTGATCATCATTAAATGAATTAGTCATTCATTCATTTAATTATGCCTGTAAGCCATTGTGTACTGTATTGAATACATTAATTCAAAAAAAGACACTGGAAATCATGGATGTAGAATTAAATCAGAATGAATGATCACACATAGTTCATTTCTTCACTGTGCAGAATGGAGCCAGCCCTGAACTAACAATTTTGCCATCACTCAAGATCACTTGAAGCAGTGTTCATTTTCTCTGTCACACAAAAGACACATAGATCACAGCACAGAGAGTGGATGGATTCCCTTCTTTTGCTTAATGATGAATCATTATGGGCCATTGTTTCTGGAGGAAGCCCATGGAGCATGAAAGCATCGTATTCAGACAACAAAGCTTTGTTTAAGAGCGGGTCTCTGGAAATTACCACAGTATGCTATGGGGGAAGAACAAAAAAGTTGTCAACAGTGTTTAACATACACAGCTTTATGCTCCTTGAAATTAAGAGTAATTTCAGATAAAAACCAGAGGAAAACAGTCGAGTCACACACAACTATCAGAGACAGACTCTAATTACAGCAATCACAAATGAAATGTTAATCCAGCATATGAAACTTTAATGTTTTTAGAACATCATAGCTTTGTGCTTTTGTTAAATACATACATGTGCTCTTTTTGGAGTTTAGAACAAACTTTAGATTAATAATAGATGTCATCAAAGAGCAGACTGCAACCTGGAGAAAGTCTTGGTTGCTGTGGAGTCAGCGGTATAAAAGATTATTGCATAAAAACAGCGATGGAAAGAGTACTAATGTACATACACAAACTTTGGCAAGCTTTTGCATATAAACTGATTATCAATTTACTTACAATTTGTTCATTATACCACCTTCCTCACTATAATGTTGTTAGAATTAACCAGTAAGGGGACAAACTTGACAACAGCAATATAAGTAAAATTCTCTGCCAACAGCAGAATAAAACATCAACAAGGCAGATATTACAGATATGTATAGACAATATAAACTCGACAGCCCACAAATGCACACATTAAAACAACAAAACCGGGTATGACCGCAAACCGCAGCCCCTCACATTCATCCAGCAGCTTCTTCTTTGCTGAAGCTGCTGATTTTAGCAGATTTCTTTTCTTCCATTCTCACAGTTTATCATGACTTTTTCATGCAACTTATGTCTGTGTTTATGTCTCAGCTTCCAAGGTAGCATCACTCCGTTCCAGGCGAATGATTGCGGGGACTCTGGCTCCTCACGTCCCCTGGCAGGCCATGGTTTACATTTCTGACAGTGTGCTGGACGGAGGCTATGCAGGTGGTGCTCTCATCTCAGACCGCTGGATTTTGACGGCTGGCAGGAACGTTTTTGTCAGGAAAAGTCGACAGGACATTCAGGGAAAAGATCCCATCATTCCTAAAGTGTACCTGGGAATCACACACCGGTCAGAAGCTGATGTCTCCAAAGAGGTTGCTGTGGAGAAGGTGAGCAAAAAAAAAACAGATTTTCTTTTTTTTTTACTCTCATTATTTTGTTCTATGTTTTATTACATACAGGATCATGTAATCCTTTAAAGGATAGGGCTGGTGACACTCTATTTATTTCCATACTAACAAGAATTTCCTGTGTATCCTGTGTATAATATTACTAAGCCTTTTAATGAGTAAAAGTATGTATTCTAGACCAGTCTTTAAAGATTTGCATTGTTGGTTTTGGACTTTTCATGGGATTTGTTGACAGTAACAAAGATAGAGAATATCACCAGATTTATCTAAAAACATAGAAATCTCCAAGTTGGAGTTGAATCGTTTTTACTGGACTGTGACAAGACACAAAATATATGTGTGACACTGACAGAGAGATTGTGAAAATAGATATATTTATAGAGCTATTTGATGTAAAGTTAGTAAAGTTAGTTTTTGTAGTTGTTAGTTAGTTGTAGGGACATTTTTATTGCTGTGCTACTGCATTACAGTTAAATGAAAATACCACACACTCAATTAGACTTCCTCTCTCTCCTTCCCCTCCTGCAGGTTGTTCTCCATCCAGGCTTCCAGAACCAGTCTGACTGGGACAACGACCTGGCTCTGATCCAGCTCAAAGAGCCTGTGGTTATGAGTGATAAAGTGACCCCCATCCCCCTGCCAGAAAGAGGTCAGGACCTGGAAGGCATTGTGCAAGGGTCAGGAGTCATCACCGGCTGGGGCTGGGGGATTTACCTCACCCTTGCTACATCACTCAAACACCTCATACTCCCCTTGGCCGATCACTCTATCTGTAAGGCAGAATATGAACGTATCGCGCTCACACCATCTGTAGACGACAACATGTTCTGCACCGGAGCCACCAAGTTTGGGGGAAATGTTTGTTTTGGTGATGCAGGAGGCGCTCTGGCTGTCACAGATGCTAAAACTGGGGACATTTATGCTGCAGGGATCCTTTCCTATGACAAGTCCTGCACCAGGTACAACTATGGAGTCTATATGAAGATTTCCTCATATTTGCCCTGGATCCACAGAGTCATCAGAGGAGATGCAGAGAATTCATCCACTCTGCGCTCTGATGCAATGTCTAAGATGTACTCACGGCAGCCGTAAGGCTTCAGGCTCTGTTCTTAAGATTTTGTAGAGAAATCATTGCAATGTATTGGTTAATTTTATTAAATACTTGTAATATAACATCTGTGATCTATTACTTAAATGTTGTGATTGGAAAAGAGAAAAAATACACTCCTAGTATGAATCCTAGTAAATAAATTAAAAATAAATAAAAAAGTATTAAACACAAGTTTATTTTGAGCATACAATGACATTTAATCCACAGGAGTAAGACTGAATGGGTCAACAAAATGTTTGACTTTGACACAAGAGACTGCAGTGAGAGAGATGTTATCCTCCACGAGTGGCAACAGATAAGAAAACATTGTTCTGGAGTACAATGATTTGAAAGTAAACTGCTGTGCTCTTGCAGATCATCATAACTTCAAATTCAACAGATACAAAACAAAACTCACCAACGCCATCCAGGTTTTTCTTTCCACTGTTCCAACAATCCCCAACTTGGTTGAAAGTAACCCTTAATTCCCAGAGTTGGATGGGAAAGTATCAGGAGAGGAGTATCAGGACGCTGCTTACAGGGACATCTAACTCTGAATTAAGGTTTCATTTCGACTAAACCAGAGTTAATGATTGTTGGAACAGCGGACAGACAAACCAAGATGGTTTTGGTGAGTTTTGTTCCTGTCATGTTGGACTGAAGTTTGTTTTACGAGGATATGCAAGGTAAAATTACTGCATTTGTCAATGGAGTCTGGTGAAGAGCAACACACGGCTGTTTGTGGTTAAACAAAAAAGGATCTTACTATTTCACAGATGTGTGGCGGACCCTTAGAATAACAACGTAACTTGATCGTGGACAGTTGCCTGGAAGGATTACATTTGCAACCAGCAACTCACTTAATACTGGAACAATTTAAAAAACTTGTCACTCAGACACAAAAACATCAGAAAATAGGGTCCAGGTTAAAAGTTACCCTTTAACTTTGAAAAGAGAACTTGAGAGCTTCAATGGTTGAAACAACATTTCATCATGTGCAGTCATGAGCGTGAAAGCAAAAGTTGACGATGGAATAAAAGTGAATGACACAACTCAGAATTTGTGGTTTTCGAGTGTTGCCTGCAGATGTTTTTTTTCTTCCCCACCAATAGCAGCAGAACTTCAAAGATATTTTTGTCTGGCAGATGTGTCCACTCTGTCAGAATTCATGAACCGTCTCAAAAACAAGTGCTTTCCCCCACTCCAGAAAAGTGGGAGGCTGACAGCTGCCTGTCCAGCCAATACAATATGAAAGGGAAAGATAAGAGGGTAGGAAAAAAATAAAGTGCAAGGTGGACATGACTGGTTTTATTCTTCTGAGTCTTTTTAAGTGTAATGTGAGGACATACACCCTTGGGTTGAGGGGATGGGAATATCGAGACTGATAGCCTTCATTACTGTCATCTTAAATATGTATAATGAGTTATTTAATCTGCTAATTATAGCTATAAAGATTCAACAGATAGCTTTCACAAAGAAAACCACTAAAACTAAACATTAATTTTCTGCAGGACATCAACCTAGTCTTGCATGATCTTTACTCCTCTGACTTGCTGCTGCAGACTTCCAATGATCATCACATGCTGAATAGTGACCCTCACATATGTTTTTTTTTCTTTTTCCAGTAGCTCAAGAGTCTTGTAGAATATATGAGTTAAGTTTCATATCCACTGGATCTTACGTTTTGACACCTTGAACCTGGTCTGTGTACTGTGATTTGGGTCTCACAGGCAGACTATCCTGCATCTTTCACTAGACTTTGGCAAACTCTGACCACACCCAAAACCTGTGTGTTAAAGCATCTTAGTGTAAGGAGTTTGCTCGGACATAAACCAGGAGGAACATCCGGCACACATCAGTCCATCATGAGCCAGTGCATACATCAGTGTGTCTTGGTTTACAGTCACCGATATCACACTGGCAGCAGAAAGAGAGATTTAAAGACAAATAATCTCTTTAGCAGCCGAGTGAAATACGTAATGTTTCAATGACATCTTTTGACATTTTTTTGGGGTAAAAACCAAAATGGAGCTGTTGAAGGGTGAGAAGTGTGAGAAGTACTTTTTAGCAGGTCTACAGCAGGGTGCAGGAGGTTCTCCTCTATGGCTTCTAAAATATTAATATCCCTGTCAAGGGCCATTAGTCTCTACGAGTCTCAGAGTGTACTCTCTCTGGCTCCATCACTCCTGCAGAGCACTGACTGAGGTCACAACACGAACAGTCTCTTACTGCACTTTAAACCAGAATTAACATGGATGATGAATATTGTGTTAGCATGTTGTATGTGTACACAGATACATTTATATTTATTTAAGGCTATTTGTGTTTGTTCCTCAACCCCAAAATAGTTTCAGTTACTAAGTGTGAAAAGAAGGAAAATATAACCAAGTTTTGTTTGTGGTGACCATAAATTTGCTGTAACTTATAACTTGTTGAGTCAGTACTATTAATTATAAGAATATGGGCCTCAGTGATTTATTGCATTAAATCAATTACATGTCGAGTAATGAATATATATCAGCAAATCTAAGTATGATACATCATTTCTAATGACTGAATGTCTAATTCAGAGGTGATTCATTTCCTCAGCAAGGATTTTTTTTATTTTTGGATGAAGTTGGTGATGACATTTAATCTTGAAATATTGTATCTCTCAGCAACCTGTCCATCTGGGAATTTGTTTAGAATATTAATTATGGAGATAATTTAGTAAAAAGGCCCAGTTGCTGAAAACTTTTGCAGTTCTTTTGTAACACATTTGTCATAATTTAAAAAACTGCTGCACACTGTAACTGTGTATGTGTGTAATTTACAAGTGCAGTTTGGTTGTAACATTGTTTTGGAAAAATGCTTTAACATCAGTTTATAATAGTGTATCATGGTAACCATTATTAGATATACAAAGATAACACAGAGCTAGTCTACTCTGTTATTAAATGAGGCGCTCTCTGTTCATTCATCCCGACACGTACAGTTATTGTTGATTGTGTCTCACATTAAACAGAAACTCATCGTTGAGGCGAATGTACTGCTGATAGCTGCCATCTGTAGATTATGTCATCAAACACAAGAATGACGCTTTGAGATAGAAATTATACAAATCAATGGTATTTTCTAGGCTAGTCTGCTGATGGAAGCATGCTGTGTACACAGCTGCCACATTATGTATTCTGTCCTCATGAGTAACTGGGAAACTGAAGCTTTCTGAGCTTCATCGATTGCCTTTATATTTACTGTACTTGCCACACACACACAGACACACCAAGCTTTTGACAAGACAATAATACAACAGATATGGTGAACTGTATCACCCGAGGAACCTTTTTCCACTGCTTGCAAAAACAGGCTTTACTGTGTCTCTTTTATTAGTCATAGATAAGCTCTATATACACATTTGCTTGGTCATGAATGATACTTCCCTTCAAATATTAGACAGATATGATCAGGAAACGGAACGGAAGAATAAAGCGTCAAAACAGTATGTGCCGCTGTTGTCTTTCTCTCCTCATTGTTATTGTTTATTTACAATCCTACATTATTTTTTAGCAGGAACCTAAAGCTGAAATGGCTCTCACATTCTTCTTATACACCGTCCTCATGAGAGTGTCATGTTCAGGCTCAGCACTGTCAGTTGATGCGTTTACCATTGCACTATTTTCCACTGTCTGCAGATGTTATCCTGAAAATAAGAATGAGCTGTTTCTACAGAGGGAGACAGTTTGTCTTCCATAGAGGCTGCCATGTTGAACTGGCAGTAATCCAGAAAGGACAAACTAAACACTGGCCTTTCATGTCTTTTGCAGGTTTATTGACTGAGCTGTATTCAAATGATTGCAATCTGCAACTTCATCGGTAGATGCCACTTGCTACACACTGGTCCTTTAAATGTTAAAGCACCAATAATACTCTACCAATAATATACTGTTTATAATAATACATAATTCTAAAAGGGGGCATCAAAGATTTTGATTGCAGCACTTTTACTAATAACAGTGTTTCACATTGTGGTGTACATTAATTAAGTAAAGGATGTAAAAACTCCTTTCAGCACTGCCTTCTTGGTAACCATTTTCTGTGGCGGCAGGATTTGATTTTGCCCTAGCTGATTATAGTGACAGCCTGTGTTTTGAATGTCCATTTTTCAGTCGAATACAATTTGCTGATTAAATAAGTATTAATGAGGTGTCATAATAGATCCCATGAAATCCATCTCAGTGTGGATGCAGCTTGGTCAACATCTCCAAAATGGATGTGCTGTATTGCTGTGGCAACATGAAATGTCCTGTGTGAACGAGTACAAATGATTCAAGGTTATCTGTGTCCCTTGGAACAAAAATAAAAACCATGAGATGTGAACAAAAAACACATCAGGCTGTTATGTTTTCACACAAATGATTGAGGCTAAAGATCTTCTTTTTCTCCTCCCACCTCACCTCTTAGGCGTACAGTCAGTCACATCTGGTTTCCTGCAGTGTTCTTTAAATGTGGAACAGTATGTTCTTCTTGTTCTTCTTCTCTTCATCTTAATCTGTGTGTGTTTGTATGATGCTGATATAAACCAACTCACTTTGCGTTCTCTGCAGCTGTTAGGTGCCCTCTCAGGTTCTGACACAGTGGGGAAGGATGTTGGAGCTGACAAGGATAAAATGTCAAGCAAATACCACGACTGTCACACCTTCTCCTGTTTGAGGCACAACAACCTCAATGACTCCCTTAAGATCTGGTGGTCTCATTACCAGTCTCCTATGTGGAAGGATAAGACAATTGCTCCTGCTGGTCAGAGTTATCTGATTTTAAGTTTTGATACTTTTTACTGTTACAATAAAGTACTGGGAGGAATAAAATCTCCCCCACAAAAACACATAAAAACACTCAACTTACTTAACAACATTGTCAGGGTATTCTTATATAATGCAAACCGATGCAGTAGTAGTTTCATAAAGTGCCAGCAACGTTTTCAATTATAAATAAGGGAATAAATATATCCAAATAAATTGAACTAGATAAAAAAAACATCTATAATTCATACAGTTTAAGAAGCTGCATAAGCAGTGTGTTCAGCTACCTTTAAAAATAAAATGATAGGTGCTGTTTCCTGATGTAGAGGCTCTGTGATTTATTTATTTATTTTCTTTTTGAAGAAGACGTTTGCAGGATGAGAAAATCCTCCATTTAATTTCTGTGCTGTCATGGCTGTTGGGATTATTAATGGATGTAATTGTGAGAAGTTTAGAGTGCACACAACCCTCTCCAACAGTACCTTCTCATGGATTGTTCCGTTACTATACCACAGCAGCAGAGAAAAGGTCAGCACGCTTTCAATAGCAGCTTTGTACAAATGCACCCTTCTTCCTTCTCCGAGGATGACAAGAGGATTGATTATGCAGCTTTTACAGAGCTGCCTTTTCTCAGATTAAACCATACGCTTGTAAGTCAGACATATGGCAGGTTTGTCCCTAAAATAAAAGATTTAAGGTCAACAAAATCTAAGGGTGCTTGTGCCCTTTAAATTATTGTCTCAGTATGGACTCAACACTTTATTTTTCTCTTATAATTATATTTCTAATGGGTCATTCTCTTTGGGCAATATTTTGAAATAGTCTTAAAGGAATATATGTCTACCCAAATGATGTCAGGTAATTTTCCCACGTTTAACAAAGCTCCCTCCAGAGCCACGTCACAGGCCGAGTAGTACCACCAATGATGAGTAAACTGACCTTTATGTGTCCAGTTGGTAGAGTCCACCTTTAGGATCCAAGTGAGCCTACGTAAAGGATGATACATCCAGACAGGTCAAGAAACCTTGACATTTTTAACACTGTGTGTCTTCCTAAATGCCTTCATCCTGCCAGAGATATGCGTGCTGGTTAAACAAGGCCACCTGGTGGCCAGAGGAGTCACATCATGTTGTTGCTTTATACATTATCAGACTTCCAGGTACTTTCTCATTCATGTGACCAACAATCAGTGGCTCTATGATAAACTGTAGCTGAACAGAACTACAAACAGTGAATATGAGATGAACAGGTGCAGAAGTAGAGATAGTTATTGTAGCTACGGCCCAGTGTTGGTTTGTGGTTGAGCTATGATTTATGTCTTCTGAAAGTCAAAGAAAGACTTGTGAACATGTTGTAAACATGTTGTAAAGAGTCTAGTATGCTGGCGGTTTCTCCCAATGATTTAGGAGGCAATGTTACAACTATATTTAAATTTGTCAGAGTGGGAGTACTTTTTATTTGTACCACGCTTATTGATTCATGATATTTCAACTTGAACCTAAGCAGAGGTTTAATTAGCCAGAATAGAAGTGTGGGGTTGTAGAATATTTATGAAGAATAACAATTTAAATCATATGGTCTCTTTCACATTAATGATAAAAAACATTAATAAAACTCACACTCTCAATATGTGGGCTAAATCACAACTGAAAATTCCTCCCTGCCCAAAACAGGCTAGCAACAGCAATAATAATAGTAATAATCATTCAAAAACAAAAAAAAGATTCCCAAATTAGAACCGAGTCTGTTGTTTAGTTTGAACCCTCGTGATCCGAGGCAATTAACACTGACACCGGCTTTGCCCTTCAACCTCCTTCCCCTCAGCAGAGTCTGAAGCTGTATATATGGAGAGGTGTGAAGAGGCTTCTCACATGGATGAAATGTGTGAGCGTGTGCACAACAAAGAGCTTGAATGATACAGTTGTATGTGTACGTATGCACGTGTGTGCCCGTGCATGGACTTTATTAGCAGCTGATAGAGCAGCACATCGGAGCCCTTGTCATCTTGATTATTCTCTACGCGTTTAACAAAAATCAAAAAGATTAGTGGCAGAAGGTGAAAGTAGAGAAAGCGACAAACCACGTTTATAAAAAAGTGGGAGCTGTGTATCATTAAATATAGAACAATAAAATGTTTAACCATTCTATAAGATCAAGTCTTGTTTCACAGACAAAGGACCAGTTTTCTTTACCTTCCTGTCATTTAACATGTCCTCCCTTTCTGAACAGCTGAATCCACTTTACAGAGAATAATTTAATTGAATAATGAATAATGATTCTTTCATGAAACAGGCTTTCACACCATGTTTTGAAAAGGAAAGAGACAGTCGTCTTCAAGGTTGCATGAGCTTTAGTTTGAATATCATTTCTTTCAAATTAGGCCGGAGCACTATTCAAACACACACACACACACACACACACACACACACACACACACACACGTGACAAGTCAATACAAAAACAGATCAGCATATACACAAGCTGTCACAAGCACACAGACACACACCTGTACAATCCAAACTAAGCTTGATGGCTGTTTATGTAAGGCACCATGGGTACCGACTGAACACTTTTGTTTCTCTGGAAGCAAACAAATACACACAGACTAGAGCTGCTGCTTAAATTAGATTAGTCAGATGATCTACACACAGCTGAATCAGGAGATAAAAGGTTATGACAATTTTTTTTTTTTTTTTTTTTTTTTTACAACTGTAGCCTTGATTATAAAAGGGACAAAAAGTCAAAAGCTTGGATGTACTTCAAGCATCTTTAAAACAACCTTCAGTATTTATCAAAGAAGAGCATGTTAGATTAATGAAATAGTTTCATAAAATCTGTTTTCTTTGGTTCTTGTCAATGTTACATTTTTTGTTGTGTACAAACTTAACTATGGCAAGAAAACTTTTTTTTCTTATTTACCTCTAGTGTCTGGCCATACAGAGGCTTCTGGTTTTACCGTAAAACTTCAATTAATAGCCTGGGCTTTTATTTGCATCAATCACTAAAGTCAACCTGCCTTTATTTGCAACAGGGCTCTATATGGGTATAAATGTCCTAACTTACTAAGCAAAGATGGGAAATACCATAAAATTGTTTATTTATACCAGTATGAATGTTGTATAAAAATAAGACTATAAAATAACATATGATTCATTTGATCATTTGATATTTTGGTGCTCATGATTTATTGATTGAGCAAATCTTTTAGTGGGTTTTAAGAGGTTTTATACATCTAAAGAATTTCTATAAAATCCAGACCAGGCTTCTAATGGAGACCTGCGTTTATTTGTCAAAATAAGTAGCGACACCAGGCTAATAAAAGGGACCTGTGTCTATCAGGGACCCTGCTTTTAATTGAAAAGTTTTACTGTATTTTTCCAGGTTCTCTCTCTCTCTCAAATGTGGACAAACTAATGCAAAAGTTTCTGCATGGCTAGAAACCACAAAAAGTAAAATAGAAAATGGTTTGATAATTTGAGTAACATGGCCCTTTAAACTCCTTCTTCAGTGCATAAAAGAGTACTTCGCCAATCTAACATTGCACTCATGATGGTTTAGTTAAAAGACAGGGATAAAAATTGATACAGCTTCTTTTTTTAATGCCACGCATTCTTCTTGCTTGTCAAAACATGGCAGCTACATTTCCATAATGCAACTCAGCTGCCTTCTCTAATTGTTACTCTAGTCCAAAAAAAGGTTGAAACACAATGTATTCAATTAGTTTCCAATAAAGGGGGTACTACTATGGCAACATGACAGCCATCCTCACCCTCAAAGGAAACGTCTATTATTTAGCTGACTGGTTTAAAATGACTGTCTTTTATCAATTCATATTGTTTTGTAAGATTCACTGCAATTGCGTCTGTAAATGGAAACCATTAGGAAGAGAAGTGTAGACCACTAGTATCTCTTTTCCACCAATTTAGCTCTGGTTCTTGAACTTCTTCTGTACAGGATTCAACAACACTCAATAATCTTCTTATATTTCTAAGATTTTCTGAGGTGGTACGTGGTGAAAAAAGTTGGATAATCACAGATCTAGGCAACTGAACCCTTTTTAATTTAACCGTGGATCACACTGCTGGTTTTAGCTATAGTTGTTCAATTAATCTCCGGATTTCAACAACCAAACTGTCAACTGTGCTTCAAAATTTTATTGTGGTATTGATGTATAACAGTTTGGTTAAGCTGTTTATGTTAGTCAGATTGACAAGTCCATACTTGGTGAGATAGTGTCACGACAAAGGCTAAAGGTAGAATATGTTACAGTCTTTCAGTCACATATTACAAGAGGAGCATTTCCTCTATTTTGTTTCCCCTTTCAATTGATATTGTTAAACATAGCTGTGACACAATTCAGAGAGACAATAACTAATTTATGGTTACACCACAACATCTCACAAAATTGTATTTGTGCAACAGGATAGAATATAATTTATTGTACCACACAACAGGGGTCAAAAGCTCTTGAGTGAGTTTATTTCTCATCGTTTTTTGAGCTGGCATTGGATTGCACACCTACTGGCTTCAGTTTTTTGTCATCTCTGCACCTACATAATAAGGTTTACACAACTTTATTATACTTTGGTCTACATCTATAACACTGTGGAGGGCGCAGCTTCCTGTGATGCTCAGTCTCTGTAAAAGAATGTACATTTATTTTTCAAAAATGTCATCTTTCTTGTTTTATTATTCCTAACTTTTATTAAATGTATGGTTAAGATGTGTTATCAGCATTAACAATATGTTGTTGTTTTTGTTTTTGCTTTGAACATTAACTTGACAATTTGATAATAGTGTGCTTCTACTCCAAACTATTCAGTCTGGTTGAGGGTTAGATGAGAAGCTAACCCATCTCCTGATTGTAGCTTCATATTTACCGTACAAACATAAGAGTGGTATTGATCTTCACATTTAAATCTTGGCAAGAAAGTAAATTAGCGTATTTTTATATAGTTTAGCATAAATTAGAGGTTAGAAGCAAAGGATGGAGGAAAACACAAATTATTAGACAAAATAAAGAAAATGTTGAATAACAGTGTTTTTTACACCCAGCCATACCGACATACAAGTGATCTTAGATAGTAGGGTGTTCCAACTGTTTTGACCGTCTTTGTGGTTGGATATGAGCTATATCATACAACATGAATGTGGCCCATAAATCAGATGTCAGCTATGAGCCACTGTGGATTAATGCTCATATCAACCAGACTAGTGCCTTCCCACCAGTTATCAGAGTCCATCCGTGCAGTCACAGAGCACAGTGTGTACTGTACCCTCTGTACCGTATGTTTGCTCTCCACACACACACACACACACACACACACACACACACACACACACACACACACACACACACACACACACACACACACACGCTCAATAGGATTCAATCAAAGCACTCCAGTGCATTAAAACTGGAGGGGGAACAACACCTTTCTTTGGGTGTGTGAAGTGACAGGACGCTTAAGGACGACTCAGTCCTGTGGACAAGGAGCTTTATATTAAAACCTTTGACCTGTCCTTCCCCCTCTGCTTATTGTTGTGTCGCTTACATAACTGTCAATTTCTTTGCTTGTACTGCACATTAGCAACCTTAAGTGCCACTTGTATGTACCAAAAAACACATAATTTGCACCATGCATTCAAGAGGATTCAGTTAATCTGATTTTTATTCATACAGTTGTCGCATCAAAACTGTGAATACATCACCACAAGCGGCACATCACACACATTTATGAAAGCAAGAGCAATGGATATAAGAGGCATTGGCTACTAAACATTGCATGTCAGAAAATGTCCTGTGAACATTATTTTTAATTTAGGACTGAATTTACTACATGTTAGTATGATTTTATACAGCTAAAATCATTTAAAGTACAGCTAAGAGAAAACCTTCCACTTGTGCAGTCTCGTACATGACTTCAAACTTCATTCGGCTTTGTTCACAGTTTGTGCGTGCATCTCCTCTTTGTCTGGCTCCTCCCACACAAACTCTAAAGTGCAGTCTTGCATCTTGGACTTGAAGACACTTTTGAAATATTGATTCTGTTCCTCTGTGAACATGTTTTTCCAATCTCCAATCTTGCCTTAATTGTAGGAAGGGAACAAGGATTGAAGCAAAAAGGATGATATTTAATTGAAGGCCAAGTGTAAACTACAGGTAAATGTACATACTGAATATAATCAAAGCACAAAAAAGCATTTTAGTTCTTCTCAACTGAACATGATTTTAAATATAGGACTGTTGACTCATTTGTTTACAGACTTTATAGATGAAAACAAAGCTTTAAAAGGAATACAGTAGTTTGGCATTTGGGAAATATGCTTACTTATGTCCCTGAAGGAAATAAATAAACATATTTCTCAAAATATCAAACAACATTTAATTTATTAATGTCTTTAAAAGGATCAGAAAGTGCTACTAACTTGTGTCAATGTCTAGTTGTAATGTTTTGTGCTTTAAAACAATAGTTCCTAATATTTTTGGTTTATGAAACCTTAAATTGGAACAATGTTTACTTGTGACCTTTTTTTTTACGGGTTATGGCTTTAATGTGGACATGAATTGTGAGAAGTTCAAGCAAACCAAAGATATTTTTCTCTCTGATCTCAGATAGTTTCATCCGAAGGATTTTAGAGGTCTGAAGAGATTAAAGTATCCATATTTCAAAGGTAAAAGTAGAGAAGAAAATCTGTGCAACAGAATCCTTTTAAAATTTCTTTAATAACTTTTTGACCCCTCAGATTATTCTTGGGGCCTCTTTGTTATTTTACCGTATTATTTTGCAGTAAAATCACTTTTGTTTGGTTGTTTTTTTAACATTTGGATCACATATTGGGAGGGATAGGACACAATCAATCAATTGCTTTATCTGTTTATAACAGAACAGAGCCCCACCTTTTCTCATGAAGGAGCCTTTGCTATGGTCTATTATCTCTTCATCAATCAGGGTGTAGTTGACCATTTTGTTGTTTTTCATGCTGCTGAAGCTACAGTGTTTCACACAGTTGTTGACCTCATCCTCCACCAGGTTGCTTTGTAGGAAAGAGCTTACCCTCTTTATCGTGCCATATAGGTCCTGACAGCCGGTAGAAGAAAATAATAATGATATAAAAATGTTATATGTTATAATATTAGGAAGAATTTGGTTGCGAGCAGTGTGCAATGGCTTCTGTAAAATGCTAAATAAAAAAACATATCCTCTGATGTAAGATTTGAGGTTACATATGCAAGCTTAGTTACAAGAAGTGACTGCAAAGTGACATTTAACAACAGGAACTTCTACTTAAAGACCTGTCTCAGCCATTGTGATTGGGGAACAAGATAAGTATCTTGTGAAAAATTGTGCGCTTAGCTGTCTATTTAAAAATGTACTTTTAGTATGACGAGAATTAATTAATCGATTCCTTTACCAGCGACATCTCTTCATAGGTGATGTGAAGCAGATTGTTCATTGTTGCTGTGTGACTGGTCCAGTCTTTAACATGGTCAAACCAGGACCCATAGGACACTAAAACAAATACATGTGACAAAATACTGAACATTTTATAAAATTATAGTTTGGGGTGCAGAGCTGAAGTAAGTGCATCCTCACATGCAAACACAACTATAAAACATATTTTTTGTCCCAACGTCAACTCACGTGTGCCCTCCAGGAATCGATTGAAAAATTCTGAAAATGTGCCAGCCTCGGGGAGGAAGTTTGCCATTTTGTGGAAGTGGTAAAAGGACACCACTACATCTTTAGGGTTTCTGCTCACATAGATGACCTGCGAGAGGACACAGAGTAAGAGGGTCATGTTTGTATTGTGTTGTTGTTTTTAAGGTTTTTATATAGTTTAAGTTTCAGTTTTAGTTTATTATAATATGGGGTTATTTTTCAGGGCACAGATTCAGGACGTTCATAATGGGTATAGGTATTACAACACAATGACTCAATGTCATGTTGACAGCCGAGTCTCAATATGCACCAATGCCTCTTCATGCTTGTTGTGTTAACAAATTTGATCAAAATGACAAAGACTAAAATTAAAGAAATTTCTGTATATTTATTATATTTTAGTTAGTTTTGTAAGTACATAATATTGTGATTTTAAGTTTCTAAAGTCTAGTTTTTATTTTTATTTTAGTTAACTTAAATGTTTTTTCACCCCTAGTTTTAGTTTGAATTTAGTTTAAGTTAACTATAACAACCAATTAACTAACTGGCAATACTATGTATTGACCTGACCGATATATTGGACTATCAGCTAATGGCTCTGTGGTCTATGCGGTCACTCAAACATGTAAATTTGACCTTGGCTTTGGAGCCCTGGAGGGCAGGGCCCAGCAGGTGGTGAGGCAGGTGTGTGGTGATAACTCGAGATGTGATCGATGAGGCCTCCAGTAGCACAGAAAAATAATATTGCTCCAGCCAGGGAGCCCGAGTCCAGTTTGGGACAGTCTGGGACAAGTTTGGGTTCCCTTTGCTGGATATGAGAGTCACAATTTGCTGCATCCATGTGGTGCCTGTGAGGAGAAAACAGACACCAAATGACATCTGTAAACTGACTTTTCATTAAATCCAATCATAAAAACAACAAAAAATATGCTTTTAAAAAAAAAAACACACTGCAAAATAATCATATAAATGTCAGCCACAGTATTATTTAAACAAACTGCAGCAACGTGTCAGCAATGAGTTACTCAGTATGCCTGTGTGGTAAGTTGCATTACGCTTAAGAACACTACATGTATCCTGATCAGGTTGTCCTCTCTTCTTACCTGACTTTGGATAGGAGGCAATGAGGATATCCGTGTCCTTAAATGGAAATTTCTGAGCAAGTTGCAAAGACTCCTGTGTGTGCAGATGTCCAGGAAAAGAAATACCATGAAACACCTCTATGACATCCAACCTGGCCATATCCGACAATGATATATGTATTTGCTGGTCTCTGGTCTGTCTCTCTTTTTTTATTTGCCTCGTGAATAATTTTCCTTTCTGTAGCTCTACTTGTCCCTGTCTGTCTCCTTGTTGCGTCACGTCACTCTCTGTGTGAGAGAGATGAACAGACACACTTAATGCATAAAAGAGGAAATGGAAACCTCTCTCCTAAATTTGGTTTGAGTGGGTGTTTCTATAGTAGCTGTTTAGACATGATGTCAGTGAGTCAAGGAAAGGAAATAACAGATCATTTAGCAACAGAAGGGTGAAATCTGTCTGTTGTTAAAAGGGCCAGATGGGGAAAGACAAATTGCAGTATAGTTAGCAAAAGTGGGAAGTCCCAGGTATCTTTACTTTACTTGAGTATTTATTTTTCAGAATATATATATTTTTTTACTTTTACTCATTACATTTTTAGAAACATATCTGTACTTACTACTTTCAAAACAGGCAGATCAATTATTATATAATCTTTTGCATCATTGCATGCCTTGGCAACCTAAAAAATGGTACATATCATGCATGATGTAACATGACAAAAAAAAAGAACAATGACAAAGATGAAGGAGTAGAGAGAGACAGAGACATTTGAAGTTTCAGTTCTCCTTTACAAAAAACTTGAAAGAGAGTACTTTACTTTTATACTTTGAGTACATTTCAGAGCCTGCACTTTTTCACCTTTACTTCAGTAAAGAAGTTGAATTAGTACTTCTACTTTTACTGGGGTCTTTTTTTACACCAGTATCTATACTTCTACTTGAGTAAAGAATGTGTGTACATTTGCCACCTCTGGTATCTGGTTACAATATACAAAGACTAAATGCCTAATTTACAAAAGGCATCTTTGTTTAATGTCAGCTCTTATATTTTGTCCAGCTTGGGACCAAGTAATCTGTCTCCACCCTCACCTGGTTTCTTTCAGTGTAAGGAAGTTAGCTGGCCTTTTTCATACTGTCATCTGTTTTTAATAGTTTTGTCTGACTCGTTTTTTTATCTGTAACATGCTGCTGTCTTCTCGCCTACAAAAGAGGTCTCTCAGCTAAATAGGACTTGCATGTTTAAATAAAGTATAAAGCTGCACTAATCAGTGTTTTTACATTTACAATAAATCAGATGTCTACTGCTACTTAATTAAAGAAAGATGTTGACCTGTCAGAAGACAGTCATCAGGAGCTGTGTCCAACAGGTACAAACACAAACTACAAGTAAATAAAACACAATTTAATCAACCGTAAAAGCCTTAATAATTTAAGATGAGAGTATGCAGATGCTTTAATTATAACAAACTGCCAAATAAATATAAAAGTAGAACAAAAAAAGTAAAGACTGTGACAAAAAATAACATATGACAACGTAAATGTGTAGTTTTAAAGAAGATTTAAAAGATGACACTGATTTGAAGATTTAGCCCACCACCTCATGAGGTAAACACAAGAAGGAAACTCATTCATTATGTTAAGTTTATTAAACAAGTCTGGGTCTGCTATACTGTATTTATAAATATTTTATCTGTTGCGAAGGAGGGTTCTGAGGGGGAGTTGATGTAAAAAAAAAAGACCACTTTATAATATTTTATCTCTGGTTTTGTATATGCTGTACATTACCGTTCTTCAGGCGACATCACACCATGCAGTGCCACAACCTGCTCAAGCTTGAACAAACAAGAGGAAAAGTAGTTTTATTTTACGTAAGCATAAAAGGAAATTAAGTAAAGACAAACTAACATACAACGGCGGAGGCCGAGGTTGAAGGTTATCTGGGCTGAGCTGGATGATACATGTTCCATGATGCTATCTACAAACCTTTCAATCTGTAAGAACAGAAAATTCCAGCACATTCAATTATTTTTTTTAAATGTACACTATTGGTTTCTAACGGTAACTGTGTTTATAGAAATGCTCTGCACAGGAATGTGTATAATTAGACCAGCTGGGATTTCTTCTCTGTGTGGGTGGATGTTTGCCCAAAAAATAAATTTTTAACCAACTTTAACCTTTAACACATTTAACATGTGACATAAAGAATGCATCTTTCCACTGTGAGCATTATTTTTCACAACAGTGGTTGATGAATGTGTCGGCCAAATCATCGCCCGTCTTCATGTCCGTGTTAAACATGACATACATGCAAGGTATGTGTTAACCCTTTTGATTATGGTAAGAAACATGCATTTTAGTGGACTCTAATGGAGAAGGATGGATGTGATGCATACTTTTTCTGTAAATCATAGTTGGTTGAGGCTCTTAGTCAAAAGACTGTGGTCAGTTAAAAGAAAAACTACTTTTTTCTGAAATACACAAGTGTACATTGTTCAAATTCAAGGCACACAATCTATTAATCTATTTTATTATCTCTATATGTATTTAAAGAAACATGTCATACAAATGGAACCCACCCTGTGACTGAAAATCAGACTCATATCACTCATCAATAACTGTCAACCATACTGTCTGAAATGTGGTGGAATCTATAAATTAAAGACTGTAAAACACTGCAACACAAAATATGAACACTGAATATTTCCTTTTTACTCTTTGACCCCGTACAGTGGGAGTCATATACTGTAGATCATCATCTTTATTGACTAATTGGAAAAGCAGCCTTGGAGATAAGAAGATGGAGTTAATGGGGGCTATAAATCAGTTTTTCATAAGGGAAGCCTCACAGACGGGAATCTCATCTACTGTATTATTCCTATATGTTGTAGTGAAGATAAATCCTGGTCCTACTATCAGCTGCTACAAATTACCACAGCAACTCATCAAGTGACAATATTGTCCCTCATTTGTTAAATCCTAATATGAAATTAATACTTTGAGGTTGCATTAATCACTATCAGCCTCTGGTTGTTATCTTGTTTCCCCTTATTACTTTAACGACTATTATTATGGAAAACAGGAAAAGGAAAAAAGGTAGTTTACTAACACTACAAAATCCTACAAAATAATATACACAAAAATAAAAAAAAGACCTGAAATCATTAGTTAATTGAGTTGATTTACAGAAAATTAAACAACTTTGATTTATCATTTAATTGGGTTTTTAAGCAAAGATGTTCCAGCTTCTCAATTTAGTGGTCTTTGTCTTTTTTAATAGTATACTGAATATTCTGACAACAAAAAATTCAAACATGTCACTTATAAAAAGTAATTTTTTCTATCTAACAATTGATTTAGAAAATAATCTACACATTAATTTCTATTAATCATTAGTTGTAGCCCTAAAAGTAGAATAACGTTATCCTTGTGTTTATTACACATTCTGCATCAAACCCATTTGTAAATCACAATTTATTTTGTGAGGGCCATGCAAATAATAATGACATAACTTCTGATTCCTCATATTAAATTTACCATATTACCTCCAGATCTACTTTGAAGTAAGACTGAGAGCTGATTTGTGTGTCTGAAGTTCACGAGGGCTCAAAGGTTTTTACTTCAGTGATGGTGTGGCTCCCGGACAAACATCAACTCCAGCGATGAACAGTATGTTGCTGCAGAATTACTCTACTGAACTGTAATTTTACTGTAAATTATCTATAAAATTACTGTAGTGTAGTAGAACGTTGATGAAAATTTCAAAAGGCAATTACTCGAAAGTACTCCAACTCTAAATGTAGTCTAACTTTGTATAAAATTCAGAATCATTTTTCTTCACAATCAAGATGGTTGAAGCACTGATTAAAGCCAGACTGCTGTGCTGATTCTGCGTAACAGTTTTGAGTTTTCCAAGGCCATGGGAATGATGTCATGTTAAATAAAGAGATATTATTGTCCTAACAATATGTAGTGAACTTTAGAAAAGCACTCAAAAGGAATATTATTCATTAACTAACGTGTTAGTTAATGATTCTAGAGAGTGTAAGAATGTTTGAGCTACTGTGCTGTATTTATGACTGGTGACGCTGTAATGAGAAACAGACTCAAGCGAGAGGAGGAGCAATGAACTGTGTTGATGTTCAAAGACATCATCGAATGGAAACAGACAGAAAACTCGAGTGAGAATCTGAAAGAAAAAGCTTTTTTAGATTGCTGATTGGCTAACCAGAAAGAAATCTGTTCCAGCGGCAGTAGGTAGAATCAGGATTACTAAGAAGTTAAAGAAAGGTCAAGAAGAGAGATTAGGGTAACAAGGGAGAAAGCTTAGTGACGCAAAGAAAAAGAAGAGCAGAGTATTTAAAAGTGTGTAAAAATTTTAAGAAATGCTATCTAAGTTTATCTTAGCTTTATATTTGGCGCTGGGGCTCAGTTCTTGTGCTGCCAGCTTAGCTGAGGATCAACACATGACCAGAGCTCTGCAGCTGATGTCTGAGACTCCGCTCATTGATGGGTAAGGGATAACATTTTTTGTAAGTAAAATCTGCTTTTCATGACTGTTTTAATTATATTATCTGCTGTTTATCTGCTGTTGGCCCGCAGCAACAGCAGTATATATTATACATTCTGTAGTAAAAGTTTACTTCTGGAAGCAATTTCTAGTGCTGATCTCGCCAAACTTCCCTGCTGTAAAATCCCACTTTATGGAGCTTTAGACATGTTCTATGAGTGTGTGACCTTTTATTTTGCAAACTTTCAGCCATAATGACCTGCCTTGGCAACTTCGAAAGCAATTCAACAATGAGCTCAATAAAGTGGATCTTAATACGCTTGAAACGACACACACCAACATCCCTAAGATCAAGGAGGGACGCCTGGGAGCACAGGTACATACTGAACAAAATGTACTGGGTACTGAAATCTAACTATCCTTACAAGGTTAAGGGGGTTCTTTATCTGCTGAGCCCCATGTCCTGTCTTCAAAAGAGATCATATTAAATACATAAATCAGGTCATGTCATTCAGAGGTGTAAGGCATATCTCTCAAAACATCACATCTATTGATATATTTCAACCACTTCATAAGCACCTGTGCCTTGCCAGTAACCGCCTCCTCATTAAGACGCTGTGTAGTTGCACTGAGCAGTTCCAAGGTACCCCAAAAAAGGGGTGACAAAAAGTGTAGTAAAAAGGTTTCACATTAACACCTGTTTGTTCTCCATGTAATTAAACAAAATTAGATGAAAATTTAAGCTAGTGAAGATTAATTTGTACGCAGATGACACAGTTATCTATATAGTCAACCCAAGCTTCAATTTAGATTTACTAGTCTCCCAACCCTAAGCATGTAAACCCAAATTAAGTTTTTTATCTTTAATCTAGGAGATACTTTTCTTATGCAGCAAAAATCTAAATTTGGCATTGGTGGAATGTAAATAAATACATGTACTTAAGTAAACACTTAAGTAACCTTTTAGAGGGAAATATGTAATAAATACTTCTTACTACACGTACATTTATTTGATAGCTATAGTAGTTTTAAAATTAAACAAAACAAAATACACAATCATATGGACCCCTAACTGAAATCTTAAACAGGATTTTCTTAGATTTAGGATTTGATTCTATTATATATTATAACTGCATGGACCTCACTGATAATACAGAGAAAAAAACATTTGTTCAGTGTTAGTCTTGATAAACTTCCTGCCTACCTCTGTAAAATGTCTTATCAATTTTTAACACAATACTGTAGATCATTCAGGTGGAAAATCTTTTTATGACCTTGACAAAACTAACTTTTTGTATTATGCAAGCTGGAGTAAAGAACATCAAGCACTTTAAAAAATCTTTATACTGGATGTAATTGTAATTGTAATAGGCAAGACGTGTCGTCTCTCAGGTCTTATTTAATGTGGTATGTATTGTTGAGAAGTGACTGTTTTTAACAATTTGAACTACTTTAATGCAGCCATTTTCCATGAGTCCCTAAAAGAGATACTGTTTCTCACACTGGGTGATATTAACAAAGTATTCATAAAATCAACCAGTAAAAAGGGAATATGGTTCTAATTAGGAAAATAAGAGCTCTATAAACATTCCTTGGATACACAGTGGAGCTGGTAATTCATACATTATGCTCTGTTCCTCTTTCAGTTCTGGTCAGCCTATGTTCCCTGTGAAACTCAGTACAAAGATGCTGTCCGACAAACACTGGAGCAGATAGATGTGGTTCACAGGATGTGTCAGAAATACCCAGAAACCTTTATGTTTGCCACCAGTAGCCAAGGTGAGTGTGCTAGTAATTTCAGAGACATTTTAGTATCAACTCTACTTTGCTCATACCTGTCTCTGCTTCCATACTGAATCACCCATCATCCCTCATGTCTGCACTGCACAGACATCATGGAGGCCTTCAGAATGAACAAGACAGCCAGTCTGATCGGGGTGGAAGGGGGTCACTCACTTGACAGCAGTCTGGGCACGCTGCGCACCATGTACCATTTGGGGGTCCGCTACCTCACACTCACACACTCCTGCAACACACCCTGGTAAGAGCCAGCAGTGTAGCAGATCTATGCCATCAAACACACAAAGAGAAATACACACATGTAAACAACACGCAACAGTCATACAAGTGTGTGTAAGCGTGTGTTTCTGAGCTAGTGGTGGAGGAAGTATCAAGATCCTCTACTACTATCACCACACTGTAAAATATAGAAGTAAAAGTCCTGCATTGAAAGTTTGCCTAAGTAAAAGTCTAGGTAGTTAACCTAAAGTTAGTAAAAATAAAAGTACAAATACAGAAAAAGGGCTGTGACTGTTATGTCATTAGATCATTAATGTGTAAACAGCATTTTATTGTAGTAGTTGGTTGTGCTGTGGGGAGTACGGGGGATTCCTCCTGGCAGCAGTATCATATTCTCTGGAAGAGCCTGTTTGGTACTGCAGAGCTCATCCTGATCACTGATATACAGCTGAGGAAGTTTACTGTAACTGTAGGTGGCGGAGATGAAACCTTAAAAGGGAATTAAAAAATGTCTCCACCACCTATTGTTTACTTCTGTGGTCTGTCTGAGTTCAGAGTATGTACCTAATGTATATTTGTAATATTATTGCATAGTACAGTGCTGTATGTGGCCTTTTGTGGCCTATCACAATATTTACTTGGGAATAAAGTATTCAAGAGAATCTAGAAATATGATCCCTGGTTATTCTTCCAGTGGTCTGTTCAGCTACAGGAAACTGTTGCTTTTTTTCTTGTCAGGGCGGATAACTGGCTTGTCGACACTGGATCAGAGCCATCTCAACATAATGGCCTGTCTCCATTTGGCAAGGTCAGTGTTCTCACAAGGTTGGGTATATTATCCTTTATAATCCGTAATAAGTTACAGATTAGTGTCTTAAATGTATACTTTTGTCCTGGTTTACTCGCTATGTGTTCATTCGACTTCACTTTATTACAGGCATGACCAAACATTACTTCAAGGTGTGTAAAAATGAAAATGTCTCACAATTGAAATGATGCCCTTTTCTGGTACAAATGTATTTTAACAATCAAAATATTGACATAGTTTTCCTAAAGTATGAATATTAGAAAGTGACGTAAGAAACACCTATGATGTAAATACAATTGACAATGTAATATTTTCTTTTTTATACTGTGTGTTAAGTAAAGTGCGTATAAAAACTATTTAGTTCATGTTTTATAGTCTGATTGAATCAGACAGAAAACATACTCTTTAATGTCAAAATGCTTAAACAATACACTGTTATGACATGAAGAAGGACAGTGACAATAGAAATTAAATAATTTAAAGGTAAGCAATATATAGAATAAAACAATCACAGTGCTTCCCTACAACAGCAACTAATTGTGGAAATGAACCGTCTGGGGATGCTGATCGACTTGGCTCATGTGACTGTTAAAGTGATGAACCAGGTGCTGGACATGTCTAAAGCTCCAGTCATCTTCAGCCACTCCTCCGCCTACAGCATCTGTCCACACAAGAGGAACGTCCCAGATGATATTCTCAAGAGAGTGGTGAGTGTGTGTGTGTGTATGTGTGTATGTGTGAGATCCTTTACTTCAATAAAAGTACCAATACGTTAATGTAAAATTACAAATCCTGCTTACATAATTTTGCTTTAGTAAAAGTACAAAATTATCAACATCGAAATGTACTTAAGGTATCAAAAGAAAAATGGCCCCTGTGAGGGATGTATTATTATATATTACACAAGATATTGTTAAAACTACTGTCTAAGTAGCATTTCAGTGCTGTAGCCGGTTCAAGTTTATTCCAGTGGTTCCCAGCCTAGAGTTTGGGCCCCTCAACAGGTTGCAAGATGAATTTAAAGGTTTGTGAGATTATTAATGAGAGAGGAAAGAAGAAAAACAAAGTTCTGCTCCACAAATGTATTGTTTTTTAACTTCTTTTTTTGTGAAATATTAGTTAGTTTAGTAAGGTAAATGTCTCTTTGGTGGAACTGCTAACAACTCATTGACATCTGAAACAAATAGACATTGCTTTGTTGGGAATGTTGGGGAAAATTTGTGTAATTTACAATATGTTACATACAAAAAGTATAATATTTCCCTCTGAAATATAGTGGAGTAACGTGGAAAGTAGAAGAATAAAGTGACAATCGATGGCCTGACTGCAGTAAAATGACCATCCTACTGAAGCTGACTTTGATAACACATCCAGCCTTTACTGCTTGTTATCTCAGAGAACACACCCCTTTAAATGGTCTTTTTTATCACGCCATAGGGTAGAAAGTGGTAAATCAGGACCTTGTGTCCAGTTCATCTGATGAATGCATAATGGGAGTTTCCCAGTTACAGGCAATAAAACAGTAAAACAAAAGGGTTACTGCGCAGCACTGTAAAATAACAAACCGATAAAAAAGCAACTCAGTTATCCCTAGTAGATGGGCTCTCTAATAGTCTAGATAAGAGAACAGAGGTCATTACCCTTGTGTGCATCATTATTAGTGTGCGTTTGAATGCAACTCTTGGCCCAGGTCCTGTCTTTCCCTGTTCCTGGTAACTACAGAGTGCCTGCTGTCTAACAAAGGAGAAAAGACAAAGTGTCTTGTTCCATATGATATGCCTTAATATCTAAACAGCTCTTCATCCTTGAACCAGTACCTTTGGAAAAAAGGTTCTCCCAACGAGCATGTATAAATTGTACATCTTTTACATTGTTTTTATAATACTTCTCTATATGGGTTTATGCTACCCATACTAGTTTTATTGATTTATTTATTGTAAAGTTGTGGTTGCGCTCTGCATCCCTATGCACCATGTCATTTTAACTTGACATCTGTCACTCTAGCCTTCTGGACTGTCATCCAGGTATGCTGTGAACAGTATGCCTTTTTATCTGCCTGCGTCAAGTGTGATCCTGTGTGGGATATTGTATATGTACTTATATGTTTTGGAGCCCTTGTGTTGTATATGAATTTACATGTTCTGTGTCCTTTTCTTCTGACTTTGTTGATGTCTTGAGCACACTGAAGCAAATCCCTAGCAACTTGCACCGAGTTGTATGGCAACAAAGTATTGAATCCTGAATCCTGAAGTCAATAAGTGTTTCACAGTCATGTAACGTCCTGTCTGTCTCCAGAATGAAACGAGAGGAATCGTCATGGTGAACTTCTACAATGACTATGTGACCTGCAGCAAGACCGCTAAGCTCTCAGATGTTGCTGGTAAAAGACTGTTGTGACCTTGACTACCGCAGACTTGGTTAAATATTAACATTTGTAAATTTGTTCTCATGGTTACTGCTTTCTCCATAGATCACTTTGACCATATAAAGAAAGTGGCCGGGGTGGGCATTATTGGTTTTGGTGGAGATTATGACGGAGTTACAAGGTTAGTATAAAACATTCCAACGTTGATTTAAACATTAGCTTTTGGACAGTAAAAGACAAAACAAAACAAAAAACTGTTAATTGTGAGTAAAATCTCTCTCAGACTACCAGAGGGTCTGGAGGACGTGTCCAAGGTGCCCAAAGTGGTGGCTGAACTGCTGAAGAGAGGATGGACTGATGAGGAGGTCAAAGCTGCTCTGGGAAAGAACTTACTCCGTGTCCTAGGAGAGGCTGAGAAGGTGAGGAATAGACAATGTCAACCTTAAGCCCAGTGTGTGTTTCTGATATCACTTCCATGCAAAAACATCTGATATGCTTTAAAAATTGCATATCTGTGCAGCACTGCAAACTTTATTTCCGGACTTTGTCTTCAAAGGGGGAACTCCGCTGAGTTTATACACCCAGATCCGTTTACTAACTGAAGAAACTCCATTATTATTATTCCTTGTATACTTCCTATACAAAGTGACCACAGCAATGTAAAGTAGAAGCAAAATGTCATAAAGTAGATTAGTCAAAAGCAGTCAGATAAATTCTATATACAGAACAGCATTCAAATGATTGGAGTCATAAAAGTAAACATGTTCTTTGGCAGCTGTGTCACAATGCCTTTCTGTCTGCTGCCTGACAGTCTTTATCTTTGTGTGTCAGGTCCGTGACAGCCTGAATGGTACAAATCCAGATGATGTTCCTATTCCATATGAAGAGGTGAAGAATACGTGTAGGACGAGCTACGGTTACCCCAACGCTGGACCCGCACATTCACTCAGCACACTGGCCCTTCTGCTCACACTGGCTCTACAGGCTCTTATTGCATTAACACCTTCATAGGCCGCTTGCCAATGCAGCTGAGTGTATGTGCTTCAAGAGTTTGTCCATGAATTCAAATAAAATCTGAAAACCTCTGTTAATGGTTTTACTGTTTAACAGCTTGTTTCTTGTCTGATCTTCATGGGGTTTTTTTGCAGGTTAATAACCAATAACCAGTGACATACAACAGTTTTACAGTTATCGTAACAAAGACGCTGGCACTGTTATTATCATGATGGACCAAGTTGAGTTTATTGAACTGGTCTGGCTGTTGTAGCCCAACATAAGACTGTCAGAAAGAGGCTGCTGTGGGCAAACGTTACCGATACCGATAAAGTCACACAAATGTAATCTGAATACACTTACACAAAAATATTCCTCAACATCAGTATACTGACATTTTCACAGGAAGCAGTACAGTTCATGTCCAAGAGAAGTGCTCCATCTAGTGTTCTGAGAGGGTAACGCCTCATAGATGCAAGACATCCCTGTGGCTTTTTTCCACCACTGTTTTTACTTTGGGGTCGATTAAGTTCTGTGAAGTGATGGCATAATTAAGATAAAAACAAGTCAATACTTCTAAGTAACAACACTTTTCACTTGAAAAGGACACGGATAGGCAAACATTCAATGGAAAGAGATTCCACATAATAAAATGGTAACATGCATTTCTTTGACCGACTGTAGGACCTTCAATCAATACAAAAGCACCTTTGTTGGCTCACTGAAGGTGAAATTATAAACTATTACACAATGGCAGCTCCTGAAGGCCAATCAAATAGTGTGTTTGTCTCCTATTACATACACGGCAACCTTGAAGAGTTTAGCATCCTTTTCAGTAACGTGACAGAATGTCCTCACTATTTATCCTTAAAGTCCCCCTCCACTCATAAATATGTTTTTATTTCCTGCTGAAAGTGGAAAGTTTCTCTGTTATGTCTTAATACAAATCTGGAGGGGTTCTTTAAATATTAAATATAAAAAGAGGACTTATATCAGGGAGTAACTGTGAAAATATCTAATGCTCTTCAGTTAAGATTGGTGATGTTAAATTCTAAGGCTTTGAAATCAGTCATATCATTTTACTACTTTTTTATCTTTATTTACATTTTGTTTGTCAGCTACAGTGGTTAGTACATTTGCAAATTCATATTACAGCTACTTTCAGTGTTTGAAGAGAAAAGTTGTGTAAAAATAGCACCTTTAAATAATAGATTATAACCTAACAAGGTTGGGCATTGGCGTTATTTGCCCACAAAAATACATCCAAATATTTGACAAAATACTTCTCAGGAAAATATTTGGATTAATAAGGTTTGGTAACGGCACAAGGAAGGAAAGAGAAATATCCATCATCATATTCAATGATCAGTGCATCATTTAGCGCCCTCTTGTGTGCTTCACAAGTATAACACGAAACTCTAAAACAACAGCGAACTGGTGTTGTTTGTCCCGGTGCTTGTTGGGATCCTCTCAGCACTGCTAGTGAATCAGACGGACCTAATACAGACCTAATCAAAAATGCATGAGTAACTAATAAATGGACAAAGGTTTGCTGCTCACATGATAGACAGCGACCGCACGGTTGAGTGAGCTTCTCTGGTGAAACTTGGTTTGAATCCCTTCACACAGATGAGCAGTGTGGCCTCAGCTGCAATGGCCAACATAATCAACAGTGTAATAATTGTTTTTTTAGCTCTCACAAAGGCTTGGATGAAAAAAAAGTTTAGCTAAAGAAGGCTACTGTTTTTTAGTGCAGAACTTGAATGTACATTAGAAAATGTCACAGCACAATAACGGCTTCTAGTGCAAAATATAAGAAGACAATGATCTATTGTTGAAAAGTTATAGACTTGGAGCCATTGCTCTAAAGTGCACTTCATCCAAGCCAAGGTCAGCTCTTCAGTTGAGTTATGACCAGCCAGACAATAATTAAATGAAGGATGGTGGTAGACTGTCTGTAGAGGTATGTGTAGAAGAAGGAGGAGGGATAATCCAAGTCTGTCCAGAGGAGGATGAGGAGGGTCTGTTAATAGAGTTAAGGTACAGCTTCCCTCAGTTTCTCATCCTCCTCTCCTTGTGTTTCATTGTCTGACAGCAGAGGTGGATGACCTGGCACCGCAATCCTATAAGGCAAATTATCTTTAGTCAACATCTTCCTGGTGGCAGAGACCAAGCGGGAATAGTTGTCAGGGTTGTACTCCGACAAAGGGGGCCGGGTGCACAGTAATGGCAGGTTGTCCCTGTCGGGCCGTGACAGAAAGAGAGGAGGCCTGCGCTGGCTCTCGCCCTCCTTCAGGGAGTCTGGGAGAGGCTTGCGTTTGCTTTCAGGTAGGAGCATTATGCAGAGAACGGAGAGAACGGCGAAGGAGGCAAAGATGACGTGGTGGAGGAAGTAGCCACCGTTATTCTGGAGCTCCATCAGGGAGGAGGCGGCCATGCCAACACTACCTGCTGCCAGCACCAGGCCGAGGCAACCACCGCTGAGGCAGGGAAGAGGAGCAGGAGCAGGAACAGGAACAGGAACAAAAATCATCAGGGTGAGGGGTCAAGGTGTAATACATTATATACCGTCTTGGCATTGTTTTCCTTTATCTCTATACCTTCCAACCTCCACGTAGCACTCAGCCTCTCGCCTATTTGTTCAGAATAAATCTCCACAAATATATTGTTTAATTTTTTAAAAAGGCTAAATAATTCACTAAAACATCTGGGCACTGTAGTTTTAGGCAAACCTTATTCAAACAAGGGAACCTCGCACAATTGTAGGAGAATATTTTTAGCAGTCAACTAATACACACTTCAAGTAAATTATATCAGGTTTTAGCTACACAGGCAAGTTTTCAGTAGGATTAACTTGTTCATTTTGGTCTTTTTATGGGATTTGTTGACAATAAGAAAAGCATTTTGACAGCCTTGTCACACTTACCGAACCACAGTCGGCATCACCTCACAGGCAAAGAACACACTGAGCATGGCGAGAGCCTGAGAGAACAGCAGACCCACGACGGAGAGCACCAACACCAGGCCTCCATGCAGGTCTGACACAGAAAGGGACAACTTATTCATTTTCTGCAGCACCATTTAAAGCAGAGACAATCAACATTTTCTGACCTAGGGACCCACAACTTGCATGATCCCAACCTTTAAACCTGTCACATGAATTATCAATATGGCATAAGCATTTTATTTTTACAGCCCCATGTTGACCTGGAGGATGAGAATATAATCTACAGTTTCATTCATATCTAAGCCTGCAGAAATTATCTGTTCCAGTTCATGGGTTCATGAACAGCCAACAGTCAACATCTGTTACAGAGTCTTCAGAGAATTAAATAAAAATATCTGTCCAATTTTTTATTCTACTATAAAATATGGAAAATTCATTGTAGTTCTTCAGTACAAACACAGACTGATCTGATGGCCTTGCTGCCTTTCATTTTCCCCAACCAGATTTATCGTGCTGGTCCAGGGGTTTAAACCATTGAACTCGCTTCTGTAACCTTTAGACCACCACTGCTTACTTCAAGGAACAAAGTAATGTCAGTGGTCCCAATGATGTCTCATTAAGTTTAAACAGTTGTCATCAGAAAATATTACAAGTTACTAAATTTATGGCACCAATAATTTACTATTGTTACTGCCACTTCCCAATTAACATGTTAGACAATGGAAAATGTATGTCACCTATATGTCTTCATTATATTTCCAAAATATAAGTACATACATACATGATTTCCTGAACCCTTTAAAGAAGTTGTAATTGCTTGTTTGGAGGTTCATCCAGGATCAATTTTGAAGCGCAAATGTTATTAAAGTAAAATAATGTTGTAAAGAAAAGATGTGGATGTAACGTACACTGAGTGAGAGCCAGCAGCAGCAGCGATGACAGTCCAGTGATGATGGCAGACAGCAGAAGCATACCACGCCGACCAAAGTGATTGACAGACAAGCAGATGAAGATACAGGCCAGTGCTCCGGTAATAACTCGGAGGAAGTAGCTGAAGTAGAAGTTGGTGGAATAACTGTGCAGGTTTCTGGTGAAACAGTACTGGATGCCCGTTCCAATGAATCTGGATTAGATGAGATGAGAGTTATATAATACTTAATACACTTAATGCACCTCTCTTTTATCATGACATGGACATTTCATGGGTGAAATCAGTAAAGTACAATCACCAAATAAGTTGCTAAGAATAAGAACTCACAGTGTGAAGCTGAGGATGAGGCAGTTCTTCCAGATAACACGAGTCCAACGCAGCTCCAGAACTGAAAAGTACTGCGGCCGACAGTCTTCTCCGTATGCTGAATCTATCTCTGTAACAGAAACAGAGGATGAAAAAAGAAAAGGGCGAGAGCCAAAAAACATGCCGAGCAAACTTAAAGGTGAATGATTTAGATCAGCAACTATTTTGAGAATTGATTTATCATTTAAAAATGTACTGGTTCTAGCGTTTCAATTGTTAGGATTTTCTGCTTTTTTCTGACATGGTAAACTGAATGGCTTTGGGATTTGGACTGTGGCACAAAACATAAAATCTGAAGACGCAGTGTGGCTTTAGGAAATATTTGTAATGGGAAAGAGGGGTTAGGTGTTCCCACATAAATTAGGGCTGCAACTGCAACAGAGTGCTCTGATGATAACAAGGATGTCAACATTTAGGTTGAAAAAATTTATTTTGATGAATCCACATGGGAAGTACAAGGTGGATTTTGATGTTGTGAGAAAAGAAAAAGAGGTATTGCTTTCAGAGAGAGCTTTGTGTCTAAAACAGTTTGGGAAATGTATTTTTCCTGTGCAGTCACTCATGAGACATCCTGTTCATGCTCTCGGTAATGTTATATCAAGATAATGTTTGTTTTGTTGCTTGTTTACCCAATATTTTAATTCTTTATTACAATTAAATAGGTTTCTGTGAGACTGGAGGGGGGGGGGGCTGACGGGTTTTAAACTTTCTTATGGAAGAAAAACTTTGACGCCAGTTTGTGTCTGTGTTTGTGTGTTTGTGTGTTTTGTGTGTGTGTGTGTGTGTGTGTGTGTGTGTGTGTGTGTGTGTGTGTGTACCTGAGAGCAGGGTTTCACCGGGGTAGATTTCATCTCGCAGACAAACACCGTTCCTGGTGGAGAATTCCTGCAGGCTCCTCTTCACCTGGGGGATCTGAGTTGTGGCCAGCAGCCAGCGAGGAGACTCAGGAAACACAGACGCACAGCTGAGGAAAACAACTCTGTTGTCATATCCTAGAGTGATACAGAGCTCAAACACTCGCTATAACATTGAAGCAAAGTGTGAAAAGATGAGCACATTTCTTTTTCCTGGTATTTATTGGCAAGAATAAAGACTCCACAGTTGAGTTCAGAGCTAATGGCCTCATTCTAAATCAAGGAGAAGACATCTTACTACTGGAATTAGCTGTAAAACAAACTGTTAGTTAGAGACTAATTCTTCTGAGGACTTTATGATTATACTTGCATGTGTATAATACTTGTGAATGTTGTCTGTGTGTGTGTGTGTGATAACTGCTTTGTGTGACTGAATTATCTTGTTGTGATGTTGTATATTTGTAATTTGTAACTGAACTAACTCTGAGTATCTCACACATTTATTTAAGTAAGATTTGATTTATTTAAACATGTGGTTACATGTGAATCCAGGTGTGGCTATTATAAAGCTTAGAGCAGTAGCAACTCCAAAAAGGTCAAACATATCATACTGTGTCACAATGTGAGACTGGTACACTGAACGCCACTGTAAAATAATAAACTGCCCTTAATGCTTCATCAAATACAAACAGGGTGTGTCCACCTACGCACCCCACATATTGTCATATGACTTACCACCAATAGGAAAGCAGCAGGAGCAGAGGCAAAGTGGCCACAGCCTGGAGAACGGGCCAATCGCGGCACAGGACAGCGATGCCCGGCAACAGCAGCTCTGCGAACACGGCGAAGAAGCCGCTGACCATGGCAACCATCAGACGATGGGGAGGGTCACACAGCTCCAACCCTGACATAGCGATGGGAACAGATAACATCAAAACACTGCTGAAGCAAAACTAATACATTTGTCCAAAACCAATCCGTTGCCTGTCAGGACATAAACCCTTCACACATAAAGCTACTGGCTGAAGTGTGTTTTTACTGGATGATTCAAACTTCATGTAAGTAATGCTGATTAAGGCATCGGATTTGTTTCATATATATTCAATTTATTTGGTTTACATCCCACCCACCTGCACAAACTTTTTACTTTTTATTGGGTTTTCAGCAGACAAAGGTTTTAATAAACACTGTAAAACTTAAGTGACAAGTACCTGAAAAGGGCATCATTTAAAAAATGTAATCAAAACTGAAAGGCTTTATTGGTTATCAACAACCAAACAACATGAATAGTAATAGAAAAAGCATTCACAATCCTTATTCTCATATATAAATGAATGCCATTATTGTGTGGGAAAATCAACCTTTCAGGACAATTACAAATATATTAAATTAATGTATTTTACCCAGTTAATACAACCTGAGCTACAATAAACCTCTCTTCTTTCAAAATGCTTTTTGATACTCACATTCCAATCCCCCTATAAAACAATGAGAAACAGATTGTAACATAATACATCCTATGGAATAAAACTGAAAACATATACCATGTGTTTCCTTTTAGTGAATTATATGTGCCTAAACTCATGCTGCCAGTATTTCTTAACTCTTTCCCGCTCAGGATAAAAATGTAATGGTATGGTTACAGAAAAACACATACCTGAACATTTTACTCTCTTGTGTTTTTTATAAAGAGGGCACTGCAAGGAGTTAAATTAACCCTAAAAGTGTATAGGAAGTGATGCATCTCATGTATGCAGACCCTACTCTCTTCCTTTTAGCTTACAGACCCAGGGTCCCCAGATGTGATCTTACAAATATTTCCAGTGTCCTGGATCATGTGGAATTGACCTTTTCTTTCTTTTTCTTTACAAACTATTTGCACAGTGTTTGCTAGTTTAAAGTAGAGAGGAGGCCTGCGCAAACATGATTACTCTTGCACTAATCAGGAATCATATCGCGATAGCTGTCAAAATAATCTGAATATAATTTTATTTTTTACCATATTGTGCAGCCCTAGTTTAAAGCAAAGCTAAATTATGCATACCATCTAAAAAAACAAGTTCAACAAGCCAGATAAAGTTGCTAGGAGAGTACTCTTAAGAACTCTTAACCTCTGGTACTGACGTAAACGTGTTTTGGAGTCTGTCAAGCTGTGTGAGAGTCTGTTGAAGAGCACTGATTCTCTTTGCACCCCCTCCCAGAAAATGAGGAGCTCACTTCCTGTTCACTTCCTTGCCTTCAGTTCTGTCCTGCTATTGTTTTCTCCTCTCTGTGGAGAAGCAGTGCTGGCAGGACATTGCTGAGAAACATTTCTCTCAGGCCCTCATCCCGCCCAGCCCAACATCTGCCTAACCTAAAAAAACAAAATCTAGCCCTGACCTCACAGGAATGTGGGAGTATATGTGTGTGTGTGTGTGTGTGTGTGTGTGTGTGTGTGTGTGTGTGTGTGTGTGTGTGTGTGTGTGTGTGTGTCAAACAGAATTAAGTATTGGTGTGTATTTCAGAAGAGACCCCTTTAAAACTACCGAGTACCACCTCCATTAACACAGGAATGTGTTCAGTTACTACAAATGCTAACGTAATTACATTCCTATGCCGCCTCACTCTTGTTTTAGAGTTCCAGAGAGAAAACACACTGTATTTGATACACCGAGTATTTGTACCAGCCAGTGACATCTCATTACAGATAAGTCATGCTGTAGAAGGGGAGCTAAATATTCATCACAGAGGTACACCGGAGAGCCCCTAAAAGAGGACAGCTGAATGGTAGAAGTAAAGAGAAACCAACCATCTGCCTGCTGTCAGTCAAAGCTCAGCACAACACACTTATGTTTGTCATCTGAAATTCCCCCAGAACTCTTCTAGTCAGTCACAAACCCACGCAAAAGCAATAATGTCCATATTTTTCTTGACTTTGTAAACAATATATATTATATACCAATGGTGAGTACACCTTTTTTGCAGTTACTATACAAAAAAAACACACATTTTCTACCAACAGAAAATGACACAATATGTGCATGCCAATCAAATTGCGACTTTTACAGTTATAATCGTTAAGATTTTCATTAAATCAAACCCCATTTTTTATATTATTCAAAGATGGCATTTTTTCAGCAGGGTGTCCCATTTCCACACTGGATTCAGATTGCCTTCAAACACACAAGGAAGTCACATAAAACAATGCATGCAGCATGTAACTGTCTGGTTGCCCTGCGTAGAGTTGTTATTCTGTTGTATTTGTTGCAGTTAAAGAAAAAAAAACACTTGCTGTTGCCACCAGTAACCACAGACGTCACCAATTAAACAAGAATTGAAATCTTTAAGGACCAGTGTGCTGGATTTAGTGGCATGTAGCGGTGAAGTTGCAGATTGCAACCATTTGAATACAGCTCATCCCTCGGAGCGTGCAGGAGAAACTACGGTGGCTGCAAAACTAGTTACAGCCGACACCGACTATGTATTAATTTGTACTAAAAAAAAACATCTTAAGGGCGTTGTCACTGGACAGACAAACAACTGTTATGTTTTCGTCTAACAATTCAGTATATTCACAATTTGTTTACATTTTCTTGCATAAAGAGCAACCTAATACCTTCGTGGGTAGAGTTCTGGCTCCAGGTTGGTGTGTTTGAGCCTCCAGCATTTCCTCCAAGTTAAATGTAATTAAAAAGGAGGGTTATGTGTTCTATCAAACTTTATTAGGTTCTCACCCAACAACCAAATGTGTTGTTAGCATCTTAATACAATAATCTCCCATTTATCTGACTCGTGGTTATCATCTGATGGAAGTAATTACATTATTCTTTATGTTATCAGAGAGACTTAATGAAGAAAGCTGAACAGATAACATACATGTTGTAACAATGTCACAAAAAACATCAAATGAGGAGAAGATGGGAAGCGATTACAGATAATCTCCTGAGGTTGCAGAGCATGTGAGATCTTTTTCATAGATGCATCTATTCACTATACTGGTCAAGTCTTGCTATCTGCAATCACCTGGAAACCACAGAAGGTTAAACTCTTGACCTATCACCGGTATAACATTGTAGCATACACATTAAACTGACTTCAAACTGTCAATATATTGCCTTTGAGGTATTATTCTTGACTTTCAGACATCAGAAATAAAAATATCACGTGATTTCAGCTGTTTCCTAACATAAAGATAAGATGGTATAAGATAGGCGGGATTTATTCTTGCTTCCGTAAGGTCATAATGGGATTTTTCTTATCTTTGCCTGATAATATAGCTCACCGGTTAGCAGAAAGGCTTGCGTTGGGCACTTTTATTTATCTTACAATCTGAAGGATTTTTGTTTGCTTTCAGTGATTAAAGCACTAAAACAGTGACTACTGACTGTGCAGTTTCTGTCTGCTTGAACACAAACTCAGGAACCTACATGCAACCAGCGTAACAGCAATTTTTTCTACGCTGAGTATCACAAGGCCACGACTTATCACATTAACCTTATGTAACATTGACATAACTTTAGATTTAGAAGAGAAAATATCTGTTTTAGCAAAAAGAAACAGGCTGTAAAAAAAAAACTTAATATAAAGATAAATCCAAATGAACTTATATTCAATTATTATCAACCAGTAGTTCAGAGAACTCTTCAGTATTGAGACCAAGACTTTGGGGAACGTGTGGCGTTGAGGGACTTTCCCCCTAATGACACTTAATGACACTTCTTTTGGACTGTGAACAAATGGATATGCAGCACTGTCCATGTGTCACTATTCTTTTCTTATTTACCCATCAGTTCCTTATTTTGCCTTTTTGTTATCACATTTGTGTGCCTTTTGATACTTTGTGTAATTTTTTTTGATTGTGTACATTCAAATCCCCAAAACAAATGAAAACAGTAAAATACTATTTAGCAAAAACGTGACATTGCATAAGCATGGCCAACGACAGACTCAGAGCAAAGCGCAGGAATCTAAAAGTGCTCTGTAAAATAAACAAAGACGTGAGTCTGAGGAAGCTGAGGATTTTTTTCCCCCAATCCCCCAGAGAAGTCGATTACTGAATAAGGCTGAAGGAAGTTTAACCGTTGGAAAAGTGGGACAACAGTTGAATGTTTGTGCAGAATACTCACTGGCAATGTACGAGGATACAAACACGCCAGCGAGCATGGTGCCTTGAGAGAGACGCAGCAGCAAAAATACCACCACACTGTTGGACAAACACACGGCCACCCCTACCAGACTGGACAGAATGATGGAGAGGAGGAAACAGCGCCGACGACCCAACCTGAAAACACACAGGCACAGTCGTATTGCTTTCATCTAAAGATTAAATAAGTAATTATAATATCAGTCTATATAATCATAATAATATATATATTTCACACAATTTGTCACATGTTTATGTCATGATTCCTGTTTTATTGATCTAATATCTAAAACACTTTGGGGTTTTGTACAAAAATAGGATTATTACTTACCAGTCGCACAATGTACCAAGGACGATGTATCCCAGAATCCATCCTGTCATGAAGCAGATATGCTGCAGAGGGATTTTCCAGTAGTCACTGCAAACCAGGTTCCACTGCAAAGTAAGACAAAGAAGTACTTTGACACATTCTCAGACCAAAACAAAACTCAATAAAAACTTGGACAAAAAAAGGCCTCAAAAACTGACAGCACTGCCATTCGATTAGGTTTAAAAAGAGACTAAGAGTTAATAGGCTTTTTCTACAACTTGTTAGTGGAATCAATTAATTGTTGTTTTGGAGCTTTTCGTGGTTTGTTGACAATGAAAAAACTGAAATATCATCATCCCTTAACTTTAATCACGCAATAGTTCCCATAACTTTATCAATCATACAGAAACTAATGTTTCTGATAGTCATTGGTTTCAGTGGATTTTATTGTAGAGTCATAATTAAATTCTGAAATTGAAACTTTGAAAACATTGAGATAGGTAACTCATTACAGGGAACATTTAATGCCCTTTGTTTTTGGACAAACTTACATTGATACTGTACAGTGACGCAGCAGGACAGGATAAACAGCTTCGTGTTTGTGTGAATAACTGAGATTGGAGACTTTTGAAACATCCCCCATGTTTGCTTGTTGTTGTCTTCTGGATTTTAATTACAAACATAGTTTGAGAATGCACTGCTTTCTGGTGGCTGACACTAAAACAACTGACATTACAGCATTCTTGAAAGCAACAATAGTTTTCCATGTCTCTCATGTTTCATCTCATGCTGTTGGATGACCTAGTTTAACCAAGTTTCAGTTGACTGCCATCAGCTGAAACTGCTAATATCTTGTAGTATTCTTCAGAAAATGGACAGCAGTAAAGTGATGTGATTTGCAGTATATATGAAGCACACGCCAAATAACCTTTGAGTGAAGTATATAAATCATAAATATGTGGACAACTCAATTTCTTTATAAAAATGGAATTCGTAAAATCAAAGAAGAAGTTACAAGAACAAATTGTCGGCAACAAGCTGCATTCATCGTAATTTGACTACGTCACATGTGGAAAGTAGCACGCTACCAGTCAAGTCACAAACAGAGAGAAATTTCTGTGAGGAAGCAGGAATGTAGATCATGTCGTTTCTAATTGAGTTAAGATGTCTGCTGACAGTGTTATTACATTAGAACAAAGTAGTGCTCATAGTAGAGCATGGCAGCAGCTCTACGCCTTGTTAGTACCAGTCGCTGCTTGGAAGAAAATTCTTCTCCACCCCCCTTTCACTCTTCTGCCTCCACCTCCATTTCCTCTGGTATGTCTTTTGTGTGTAGTTGGGGGTATTTCAAGACAGTGAGCATTTTACAGAAACACATGGCTACAAAGTTTGGGATCAAAGCTAACATTAACAATCAGAATATCTGGCACAACTTCACACTGTATCAAAACGCCACTGGACCTCTTTGGACCTCTATCAGCCCGCCGTTGCTCCCTCAACAGCTCTGTGTGCATTGTGTGCAGTAACCCTATGCTGGTCATCACATACCGGCATTGTTTGCTGTGTGGTTATTTGAGTAAACACAAATGAATTTAGGGATATGTAGGCCTACAATATTAGCACAATGTAAAGGTCTTAAAACTAGATTTCGTCACAGTGTATCTCTTGAACACAGGACCTCAGGTAATAAAGCAAGACCCATCTTTAGGTCCTTATAATGCCAAATGATATTCTGCCTTAGTTGTTGTAACCCTAACCCCGAGAAATTTACAATCAATCAAATTACCGAAACACAATTACCACACTGAATCTGGGGGGTTTGAGGGCCCTTGGGGAAGTTGTCCTGATTAACTGGACACAAAGAGGCCAAATAGTTGTCTGAACTTCTGGGGCACTGGTCACAAACGTGTATCAAGTCTGAAAAACATGTGGCAAGCTAATGAAAAGGGCTTTAGTAAAGAAGAACAGTGGTCACAAACCATCACCAACATCAACGCTATAAACAATAACCTCAGAGATGAGAGCAGCCAGTTAAATCAACACCTCTGTCTCGAAGAAAAACATTTGGATCTACAGTAGTTAGTCCAGGACTACTGCACTCTCAGATGTTTTGATTGCCACCATTGTCCTCTGGTCAATTTTTCCTTTACTATTGTTTTCCTTTGTCGCAGGGAATGACGTAACGGACAGAGGAAGCTGTTCATGGTGAACGAGGTGTTCAGGGTATCAGGAAGGAACGTGGATGCCTCAGACTTCCCAGCGCCACAGGTTATCATGGGGGGGGGGGGGAGTCTCCTCACTGCCAGTACTTCTTGAAGCCGAGAGATACACAGACAATACTCTGAGGACAAGTTGGGCTAATTACCGATAATGACCTATTTATCCAGCTTGACAGCCCTCACTCTCCACCAATGCTCGTAACTCTCACTGCTGCAGTTTAGTGACTGCCTCAAATACTGTTGTTTTAATGTGTGTGCACCTGTGTGGTGTTTGTACAGGGTCACACAGATATTTTTGTTAGAACTCTTTATCAATATTTGCAGACTGGGATGGATCCTTGAATAGCTGAAGTCCACTAAAACAGACTGAGGAGAAGATAAACAAGTTCCTGCTGCTTACTGACAGGCGTAGTTGCACAAGACACAAGACGATCAAAGAGGATCCATATTCAGCTTGGAAATCTCTCAGAAACCAAGGGTCAGAAGAGATATTGAATGCAATCTCCACTATATTTCTTTTATTTCTTTTCACACACTTCAGTTTATAAGCCCTAATGCAGATGTATATATACTGTATTTAAATGGTCTGAGCAGCAGTCTTTTGTCCACTGCCTGGCTGAACTTTTATCTGTGACCCTGGGAAACACAGTGCCAGAATAGCAGATAAGCAAGAGTGTAAAAAAGACTCAGCAGCAAGGTTTTAAATGTTCAAGTGAGCAAATATTGACTGAATGCTGTGAACGTTCCTCTCTATAACCACACAAGCTTCCAGGAGAGATGCACTGCTGTTACCCAGTGGAAACAAGAACAAATCCAGCTCAGCACCACCATCTTGGAGCAAAACCAAACTATTCAAATAGCTGTTTAAGTGAGGGGACCTAGGAAATAGTTTGTCTTCTCTCAGAAATACAGACCTATGTGATAAACCAATAACCTGCAGTCAAATTGGATCCAGAAAATCTTTTTTTAAAAGCAATCCGGCTCCCTGTGCTTCTTTCAGCCTAAAAACGAGGATTTAAACTAACTTTTAGTGAATTTGTCCACCTCTCCATCCCTGTTTCTAACTCCTTTATTAGTGCCAAACTCCAACCATACAGACCTGAGTGATGACCTGTACGCTTAACGGTGTCTTACCTCAGTAACAAAGTTGCTTTGGAGCCCGGCTACATGCGCGTACTCCCACCCTTTGGTGCAGGACACCCTCTCCCTGGGCACATTTTCGGAAAAATCTGAGGTGTTGGATGTGTACTTAAAGAGTTCACAGTGGCTGAGACCGGTACCGTTCACCCAGGGGATGGTGAGGTTGAGGTACCCCTGTCTGGTGAAGTTGCTGAGGAGGAAAGTGGAAGGCAGAAGCTGCGGGTCGGGTTTGCAGTGGTACGAGTCCGGGATTAGGGTGTAAAACACGTCGCTAAATAGATTCAACATGACCGCGAAGTTGGGGAACCAGCTGAATACGACCACGATTCGGTTGTAGCGTCCATAGCCGCCGGTGTGAGGGAAAATCTTGGTCTCATAATCCATTTGAAAGCGAGTGTTGGCGGTAACAGATGGTTCTGTGTCCATTGCGCAGTGAGTGCGCACACTCAACAGCAGCGCGACGCAGCAGCAGGTAGAGAGCGCAGGGAGGAGGAGGAGGAGGAGGGCGGAGGAAGGCGGAGAATCACACAACACGGGGTTCAGGGATCGACCTATGACACACCTGCTTTGGCTGCTTCAGTGACTAATTGCTGGATCGTCCCTGAGTCACCAAACCAGCACCGTGAGCAGCTGAAGTTTCCAGACATGTGTCACTTATCATATTTTTGTAGCTGTGTGTCCATGTGACTCCGCTTGTCACATCACAGCTTATGGCTCCATAGTAAAAATTGCTTCAATTAACAAAGACAATAACTCTGAAGTGTATATAATTAAAGTCTAAAGCTGAAATATCCTGACTTTTATAGTCTCTAAAGTGGGTCAAGCTCCAAAAAAAGCTGGATCCTACATTCCCCAAAATGCAATTCAACAGCGTCTTTCATTAGACTATCCCTGCCCCCATAAAAGGCAAGTGGTTTCAAACCCCACACCTCCACTTCAAAATGCAGACTCTGTTTAAATTTTGCATCTGAAGTCCAAACAGTTTTTCCATCAGAGCCACTCAGGATATTATACAACTGTTTTTACAGGAGAGTAAAAGCTCCTCATGTAAACTTCATGTGCAACATCTGCGGAGTGCACCTTTAAATATTTTATAGTCTATTTATAAAATACATTATTAAGAATTTAAATACCAGGACTTAACATTTACATTTGTGACTTAAATTATATTTCTGATATAGATGTATAATGTGTGTGGGATATAAGAAAAGCATAACAGTCAGAGTATGTGTTAAAACGTGTGAGAAAACATGACTTATCCTGAGAATATAATCTTGTATAACTATCATCTGTTTGAGTTTATTCTTATTATTTAATCTTATTTTATTGTTGTGTATTATTATTAATCATTTATATATCATTATATTTTTACACATTTTTGTAGTTAACCTTGTCTTGTTGTTCCATTTGTGGGCGTGAAGTGTTTACATTTTGAGGTAAAACGTGTGGTAACTTTCTTTTGAAAAGTGCTATATCAAAAGTTTATTAACCTCAGTTTGACGCTGCCTTGGAGGTTCAGCCTGGAAATAAACTTGGCTTTGGCCAGCATTTAGTGATCAGTATCACTTGACACTGTAGTGTGTACTTTTTCTAGTTAAACAGGTGACTTGTATTTCTTTCATCGGGCTTCAACAGGTGACGACCCAGGACACAGACTGGTTTTTCTGCCTTGTGACTCTGCAGTTAATGTTAATTCCAGTGAATGCCATGAATAGGTTTAGTAAAATTGTGTAATCTGCTGGGTGACAGGACTCCAATGTGCACGAGTTAGAATAAGGGAAAAGATAAAGGAAAAACATAGAGAATTAAACCTATTTATGTCTATAAATCTGGGCTTTTCCTTATGCCATGAGTCCAATTTTAGGCAGACTGAACCCAGGCTATAAGGTGACCACACTCACTAAATCTGGCAGCCATGTCAGAGAAGGCACTTCAAACATTCAGATTGTAAACATCTCTGGCAAACACTATGAAACATGGTTACCTCAGCCCGCTATCAATAGAAAGTTGTCTCCTAAATTACACAAGACCACCATAATATTTGCTTGGTCCTTATGTTGAGATAAATCTTATTTAAATGTATATTTAATATTTAAAGGTATATTATCAAATGTAGCCTAGTTTTTTATATGAGTGTATATATCAGAAGTGATGGTGCCGTTGCACATGATAGAGCTGTTACATCATGACACACACAATGCAAACACTAAAAATCAAGAACCGAAGGAAGGCTGGTAATATTTCAAAATTTTATTAACGAACATAATCTCTGAGGAACAACAGCAGTTCTCGCGCTCTCTGTACATGCAACTGTAGAAAATAACAATTTAGAATTTTTACTTTTCAGTTTTAGTCTTTTTTTCCCATCCATCCTCATTTTCAGTTTCTCGCGTTTTTTATTTTTATGTCTTTTTTTGTCTTTATTTTTTTGCAGGAAATCAACAACAGCTAGAGGTGAAAGTACTGGATTTCTGTTACAGCACTGACAATAGCATCAACAACCCCCTCATATATCCCCCCGCCCCCCTCTTAGCTGCTCCGACAATATGTACACAAATAAACTACATTGTACAAATAAAAAAAATGTTACATTGTTACATCATAATCACCTGCAGCAAGCGCACGCAGCTCGTTGCTGTTAGAACCCCACATTCTACGCAATTTTTCAGACTAGTACAAAGAGGAGGGTGCAAAACGTCCTGGGAGGTTTTATTTACAGAGCTATGTACAGTATGTCTCTTTCACGCATTACAAGGAGGAAAATTTACACAGCGGAGACCAACTTCAACTCAAAACATACCACAGGTGTCAGAAAAAACAAAAAGATAATAAATAGGTTATTTCTCACCATTTAAAGAGTAGTTCTCCATGCTTTTTATTAGTAATTTTCCACTCTAAAAAAGGAACAAAGAAATAGCTACAGTCTGGGTTTTAATTAAAAAAAACAAAAACAAAACAAAAAAAAACTAGAAAAAAAGGCTTGAAATCGTGATTCTATAGAATGAAAAAATAGCAATTATGTATATTTATGTCCAGTAAGAAAAAACAACAAATAACAAATCTAAAATAAACATTATGAGTGAATGTGAGGAAAGTAGAGGTAATATGTTGCTGACTGAGGTGGTGTTAGGCTAGCATCTGTATCACCACGGTGCCAAGTGCTCTACTGTGCATCTGAGGACTGATGTGTGTTTGTGTCTGTATTCAATTTATCCAGAAATCACTCTTTTGTTATTTGAATATTCACACTGGAGAATCAACGCTGATGGATGTGTTTAGTCTATTGCTCTGTGCAGCGGTGTACCGCAAACTAAGGGGGGGAGAGAATCGCCTGTCAGCTGTGTCAACCATCACCATTTCAAGCCTTTGTGGTTCAAATAAATGACCGATTACAGAAGTAAAAACAAAGGCAGGGCTTAAACCGCTAAAAAAGGTGACACATGAAACGGAAACACACTTGATGTCTTGTAAACAATAGTGAAAGGGTGTGGTCGGTCAGGGCATTGTAACGGTATACATTCTGCTTGATAAGCAACGTGATTGACATGCCACTGGTGTTTATGCTTTATACAGGAACTAAAACCCCTAAGATAAACACAACAACATTCAAAACTACATACACTGAGCTAAAAAACACAAGGATTCTGTGAACAAAAGACACGCTTAACCCTCGTTCCCCAAAACGGTGTAAAAAAACCCAACAAAATAAAAACAAAAACATGACAAACAGGGGTTTAAAAACCAAATTTCTGGCTATTTGTATCCAAATATGTATGTATATGTATACCAACCAAGATGTGTGTGTATCTCTCAAAAATATCCAGGACTATACATCTAGCCACCTTGTCTGCACAGTGTAATAGCAACAACCATTGCACTTGACTAGACATACCGTACAGAGCTATGCTGACTGACAGTGTGTAAATGACTAAATAAAAAAGATTTCTGATAATATTGCCATCAGGATACATGAGCAGCTCTCACACACAGAGAGACAGCCTATGTGGTAGGTTGGGAAAGCTCCTCAAAACCCATTTAAAAATAGAGAATCAATACAAGTCATCACAAATCAACATTTCAATGGGATTCTTAATTGGAGACAATTAAAAAAACAAAACAAGAAAAAAGATCTATTCAGCATTAAGCTATTTCTTTCCCCTCCACTGTTTATGTTAATGTCTGTCCACTTTTTGGTTCATTCTGAGAAGATTTAAGTCTCATAACTGTCTGCTTGGGCCTGACACAAGAACATGAATATGGCAAATGCCACCACACAATGAAGTAATATGAGGAAGTAACTTAACATTTAAAATCCCTGACAACACTAGCCAAACCCCTTGCAGATTAAACATTGATAAAAAAGGCCGAGAAGCCTATTATGATTCAATTGATTACCAAACCGATCAAGGTGTTGCACTAGAATCATATATAGGAATTGAGCTCCATATAGGCTGTAATAAAATTTCAAGATATTTAAAAACACCGATCCAAGTGAAAGGCCACAGGTCTCATTGCAAAGCCAAATAAAGTTCTGGAGTTTTCTGACACACTGGTGCCATCTAGTGAGTAAAAGTTGGAAGAGCACTGAGAAAATACGCTGCTCTCCAACGACAAGGGGCAGACAGACTGACAAAGCGTTTCAAGTCAGTACGGAATGAAACCTTTCAGTGGCTGTTAGACCTCTTCGGCCTATTTGCTGTGAAAAGCAGACCAGCTGGGAGAAGAGAGCATGTGTGCTGAAAGACCCGTGTCCTGTTGGTTTTAGACAATGATGTTTTGTGATGATCAGAAATGATTTTAGTCAATTTTTTTTTTGTAAATTAAAAACACGGAAAATGAATTTGAAACCATTCTACATTAACATGATGGTTTTGCTCATGAATGACATCTCTCTAACTTTCATCCCACCCATATATATCTATGTGACTTTGCCCAACAATGAGTACATTTTTTTTCACTGAAAAAGGCATTTTCTTGGTTCGAATTTTCTCGGATATAATTGTGTAGTAAAGCAATGAATAATAATCCTCTGTCTATTCTTTAAATAAATCCTCAACAACTATTCTGCTACATCTGAGGGACTATGTGGTGGTTGGCCTGTGGGAGGCCGGTTTAATCCAGAAGTGTTCTCTGTCAGCTATTTGTGAGTTGTGGTGATCCACGTCTAGGTGAGTTGCCTTACCTAAACCTGGACTGAATCTAGAGATGGGATCATACAACTGTGCACTGGAGTCTTTCAAATACTGACAGAATCGTGTACACATTTTGGCCCATGGATATGAGGGGGGGAAAGTGCTGCCCAAAAGTGAACTGTACATAAAAAGATACTTTTTATTTCTTTTATGTTTTTTCTTTACACTTAACTGAGTGATATTACAGTACATAGGTTATTTACAACTGTGCAGTAATGTGTGGCAAAATAAATTATCTAGAAGGCAGCAAGAATACATTGGTTAACGAATATAAAAACTGTACATAATTTACGGAATACAACTTTTTTTCATTTTTCTTTTGTTTTTTTCCATTAAACTAATATTGGCTCTGTAGTGTTTCAAGTCACTTCCTCAGAAACAATGAAATGCCCAAGTAAAGAAATAGACAAAAACAATATTTCTCTCCTCCTGCCAAACCACAATTTCTCAATAGTCTCTTTGAATCTCAACATTCGTTATGTTTGTTTCTTCTGGTTGTCCTGTGGTGTTTTTGCAGTCAATGGCGGTTTGATGTGTTTGTGTTGGAACAAGCAAGGGTGGCTGAGGAACACTCCGGTCTGTCCTCAGAGATCTATGCCTGTCTTCTTTTGTTTAGTCAGGCTGAGAGGCTGCAGGGTCAGTTTCTTCCTCTCAGACACGGGCCCTGACGTGCACACACATTGCCAACCCTCTGCTGTATTCCAACCCGCTGCAGGCTCTGTTGCACTACTGTTTAGCTAGGCCCAGTGCAGTGTGAACAGAGAGGGCGTCCTCTAGGTATATGGTCTTATAGCCCCCAAAACCATCAGCGGCTGGTTCTAGCTTTCTGGTCTGTCCATCCTAGCGGTCTTGTTGTAGATACACATTGAAGATCCACATGATGCACCACGACTCTGTTGACTTCCTCAGGGTCAGCGCTGGACTCTGTCTAGTTCTCCTGGCCCACCAGGAGCCCTGGGTCAACAGGGGAGGCTTCTCCTCAGTCCTCCCTCCGGACAGGCACCACGCTGTTGGGAGAGCTCTTATCTGATACCTCCTCCCAGTGGTGGGTCTATCGAAGCAGGGACCAAAAACGAACTCAGAAAATATATCTCTGTCCCCCGTCTCATTGTAACTGAGCACTGAGGAGTTTTGTCCCAATGTCAGAGTCTCAAAGCAAAAACTGTTTCTGCTTCTCACACTCTGATCAAACGAAAGCATAAAAACTTTTGAGGATGAAAGTGCAAGTTGTGTATTTTCTTTTTCCCCAGTAAAAACATGTTTCCTTCTTCACGGAAGGGAATCGAGAGCAAGTTTTTCACCTTTACTCTTTTCTACAGAATATAATTTTTCCTGTCTAAAGTCCTCTTTCAAACTTGCTAGCCCTTTCCATTCGTTCTGTTCAACGAAGTCTCTTTAAGAAGAAGTGATTCAGACAAAGTTTGCTCTCTGAGCACAGCTGTGTCATGCAGGCAGCAGGACAAAGTCGTCGTTGACATCGACCATTGGCACGTAGAAGGACGGCACTTCGTTGACACAGAGGGACTTGTGCCCTGCCGGGTCCAGCTCCTGGACCTTCAACTGCCACTCCATCCTTTGCACTGCGTTGAGGGCTGCTGCCTCGTGCTGTTGCCGCATTAACAAACATGTCTGGGGAAGGAGAAGACAAGCATGAATCCACTTGGTATATTCACAAGATTATGGCATCAATTTCATTGAAGAAATAACAACACATGCAAAGTGCTGATATTTACCTTCATGCGGTCATATTTATCATCCACATCCTGGATCCAGGAAATGAACTGACGAGCGTTGAAGCGATCTCTCACAGATTTGTTCTCATCACCCTGAGAACATGCACCAAGTTACAATGTAGATTAAGTAATGGATTAAGTTTTAATTTGCTAATAAAATAAGCTTTAATTCATTTGACACTATATTCATATATTTCATACCTGGCTCTCTGATGGCATATTATATACTTCAGAGTCCAACAGCATGGTGCAGGCGCTGAATGGGACAGCCTGATTGGCTATTGTCCTGGCTGCTCTGCAGTGGACCCTTAAAACCTCCTGCTCACATGAAACAATCAGCTTCTCCTGTGAACAGTAAGCAAGAGAGAAAAGAAATCAATTATTAGATATAAAGTACGACATGAGGCTCACCAACGGGCTGGTTGGTGAGGTTTAAAGAAATGGGTCTTTAGCAGGCTGCTACATATGCTTCACAGAAATGGTTGTCAATTAGCAAGAGAGATGAAATAGATTTTTGTCTGCAATTCACACTGGTTCATCCTAAGAGTAGGGGGTATTCAGATTTCACTTGCATTTCTGTTAAAAACAGACTTTGATCTTCCATCAAAGAAGTGCTCATAGCCTTCAGTGCACATGTATGTAGCTGTATGTATGAAAGCAGCAACAGAGATTGAGCAATGAGTGAATTCGGGATAGAGAATAAGCCCAGAAAAAGATTTAGAGAATATATTCCTTACCCGTTCTATGCTGTGCTGCAACCTGAGCTTCCCTCTCACCGCCTCCTGCTGTCTGAAGAGCTCCTTCAGAGGTTCTGACAGTGATGGAGGTGGGGCAATCTGATGAGCAGATGCAACAAAGAATACGTTAAAATATGTTAAATAAAAGTGTTTTAAACCTATTCACTACTTTGGCTCTATTAGAGAAAAAGGTAAAGACACCATAACTTACAACAGGTATGTGAAGCTTGCTGAGGGGTTTGCCATCCAGCAGGTAGGAGCCGGTGTAGGTCACATATTCAGCGTAACACTGTGGGGCCTGTGGGGTGATGTAGCACAGAATCTTTCTCTTTTCCTCAATCTTCTTCCTGATCTGCAGGTACTCAAAGTAAGGGTTGGAACGATCACTGTGGTAGGGCTCAATATCATCCAGCTTTATGGCATTGACTACTACAGCCAAAGTCTGTTGAATCATTTCCCTGGTCTGCTGCATGGCTGTGTTTACCAGCTGAACCTGGACCTGCTGCCCAGCAGACCGTTGAAATTTCCTCTTCCGTGGGTGCTGGGTCTGAGATTCCTCTTCGTCCATGGAGAGAGGGCGACCTTTTGTTGTCTTACTTAGAACCACTGGTGCAGAAGTTGTCACAGAAGTGGGTACAGACACTGCTGGGGTTGAATTAGAAGCTGCAGAGGAGACACTAAGGACCGTTTCTTTGTCTTTCTTAGGAGCTGAGAGGGAAGAGGCTGATATCGGTGTTGGGGTTCTAGTAGGAATCGGATTAATACTCACTGCCGGACTAGTCATTACCGGGGTGGCAGTGGCAGACGAGGTTATTATGCAGGAGGTAGGAGGGACAACAGCAGCAGAGGGATTGTTCTTGGCGCGATTGCGGGTCATCCTTTGAGGGATTTCATCCACCTTCCTGGGGATATCTACAGTGGTGGACACAGTGGTCAGGGTTACCGGTGTTAGCTTGGATGTGGTCTCCTGGGTGTCTGGTAGTTCCACTGTGCTGGAGAGGGTGACTGCCACTGGGAGCTGAGGAAGAGGACTGCATGACACAGATTCTGCTACAGGCTCAGGCATTTCCTCCTGTCTCGCCTCTGACTTGACAGCAGACACTGGATCAATCGGTATCTGCAATGTCTCAGTGAGGGAGTGGATCGGTATGTGATGTTGCTGACCGGCATCTGATTTCACAGATGAATATAACATATTGGGATCCGACTCATCTGGTACTCCATAAGGTCCTTTTCTTTCCAGCATGCTGCCCTGTTGTTGTGTAAGAGAGCTGTTGACTGGGATGCTTTGAGGCTCAGGGTCCAGCTCTTGTGGGAAATTGGTATGTGGTGATGGTACAACTAAGTCTTGTCCAGTAGGTTCCCCTAAACCCAGGTCTTCAGCAGGGCATGAAGTCTTAGCCAGGCTTGGTAAGTCAACCTCCATTATGTCTGGGTCATCTCTGTCTGCAATGGTATGTCTAATGTGGATTGGCACAGTCTTGTTGTGGTCAGCTAGTTCTGGGTCTCGAGAGTCAGCTTCCTCTGACTTGTCTGGTAGTGGTAAGTCAGGCAAGGAGAATGGTCCCAGGTCATCCAGTTCATCGGCATCAGCTGGGAATGGGTCTGCCCAGGGCACTACAGGCTCAGGGCCCACAGCTGGAGCCATGTGGCCTTCAGTTGTAGCACTGAAGCTGTTCGTGGTCTGTCTGCTGTCTGGTTCTACACATGTTGAATCTGTGTCCATCTGGTGACTTTCCTCTATGCTAGGCTTGTTACAGTCCTGGAAGAAAGACTCCAGCCTATTGGAGGATGATGAGGTGTTTAAATAGTCTGGTTCCCCATCAATAGCAGTGTCAGGTCTCTCTGGAGAGGGGATGTCAGCCACAGCCTCCTTCTGCTCATCAAAGTCCTCTGGGTCCTCTTTGTGCCACCTTTTCCAGGTGGCATAAGGGGGAGTGACAGAGGGGTGTCCTGACAAATGCTGCATGTCACTGTCTGAATGGGAGTAAGGACTGGTAATTTTGGAGACAGCAGCCTCTATCTCCCGGTAAGTCCTGTGGGCAGATTTTAGGTCCATATCAGGGTTCCAAGCCATGCTGTGATCAAAACAATTCTCTCCCTGGTTGGGTGCAGAGTGTGCGGGGGAGAGCTGGTGGACCTCTGGATCCTGCCGGTCTGGAGACTCTGCAGGCCAGCTCTTCCTCAGAGGATCCTCAACTTGAGGGGAGAAGGAACATGGTTCCCTTGTTTGCTCCGGCTCCTCCACTGCACAGTGGTCTTCATCGACTCTCTCATCCATATCACCCATATCACCCATATCACCAATATCCCCTTCTTCCTCATCGTCCTCCTCTTCTTCTTCTTCTTCTTCTTCTTCTTCCTCCTCTTCTTCCTCTTCCTCTTCCTGGTCCTGCTCCTGTTCTTCTGTGACAGAGGGAAGATCTGAGAGAACTAGGTTAGGCTCACTGTGGTGAGGCTCAGAGATGTCATCGATGTCCAGGGGTGGCAAAGCAGCAGGGGCTGGGGTTGGTGGTGCAGCTATGTCGAAGCAGGGCTCCTGGGGGTCTGGCCTGTGAACTGGTGTAGAAGGTTTGGGCAAGAAACTGTTGTATACATTTTCAGGAAGGTGTTCACTACCCTCTGTGCCAGCAAGACTTGGTGCTGTCACATCTGCTGTTGAATGGACTGGTTCCAGTCGAGGAGACAACATTCTTATTGGGGAGAAATAGGGAGATGGAAGGCACTCCAGCCTATCCACAGTTGCAGATTTGTCCTCTAGAGTTTGGGAGGAAGGTGATGGTTCAAATACAGCCGCTGGATCGCTCTGCTGTCGAAGGAACTTGTCAGCTTCAGCCTTGAACTCATCCTCCAGAGGCCTGCGGACATCAGAAGATGCAGAGCGGCTGACAAGTGGCAGCTGGAGGTTCTTCGCAGGGGTAGGACAGGTGCCCTCCTGGAAACTCTGGGAGTTAGAGTACCTGCTGGGTGGACAGAAAGACAAGACATTAGAAAATAAGTCACATTTAACAGAGTACATACCACTTCAAATTATCAAAATAATAACCTGTGGAACATTTAAATACCTTTCAAAGAAGGTTGGGGAGCAGGCATTCATTGACATAGTCATAGCTGATGAGTTCTGGCAGTCCAGCCCATCCAACATAATGTCAGCGTAATCCTCTGCACTACAAGATGGTGTACGTGGAGTCTGCATTACTTCCTCAAAGCTGGGGCAGGAGATGACAGACGTTGGTGTGGGTACACCAGTTGGCCTGTTTTGATCTGGCCTGGGAGATGCTGGGAGGTTCTCCTTCATTTGGTGGCCAGCCAGCCAGTCCTTTGAGTTTTGACTGAACTTCCTGCCAGGGGACATCATTTGGGCCGGAAGACCTACATCCTTTAGCTTCTTCTCTTTAAGACCAGACTCCAGACTGTTGGATTTCTTTGACGGCTCATTGCGGTTCTTCCGTACTTCCTCTGTGGACTTGGTTTTCTCCTTGAGTTTAGGGTCCCCTGACTTGGGTCTCAGCTTCTCCATCTGCTTCATCCTCTCTTTATGTTTCTTGTGGCGCTCTTCAATCTCCTGGTCTTTGAGACTCAACATCTGACCAAAACTTGTCATTTGATAATCACCATCCACCAACAGTTTTTCACGTGGACGATTATCTTTCCGTACTGTGTCTTTGGACTGAGAGAGCTTTTCATTTTCATCCTTAGCCTTAGATTTACTGTGATCCATTCTGTTGTCTTTGTCCAGTGGGTCCCGATTTCTTTCTTTTTTCATGTCAAATTTAGGACTTTCTTCTTTTGACCTGTCTTTAAGAACGGTGACCTGTGGGCTGTCTTTCAACCATGATTTTACATCCTCTTTGGAGTGTTTAAATGATCCAAAACCATCAATGTACTTATTCTTCTCCTCCTTGATTTTTTCCTTATGTTTCTCCTTTTTCTTTTTGTCCTTCATTCTGTCACTAATTACACCAGTTGTTTTGTCCTTGTCTTTTTTGGACATCTCTTTTTCAAATTCCAATGTTTTATCAAAGTCATCTTCACCATCTCCTTTACCTCCAAATGGGAATGTGTAAGGGTCTGCCTCAAGAGGCATGGGCTCTTTCTCAAAAGGTAGGCTCTCTCTGCGACTGTAGGACTCTCTGATCTCCTCTGTCTTGTCACGTTTGTCTCCTTTGTCTTTCTTGACCTTTTCTTTCTCCTTGTCATGGCTTTTTTTGGATGAAGATGAAGAGGAATGTCGATGCCTCTCTTTCTCTCTGAACTTGTCCTGTGGTGTAGATATGGACAGTGAGTCTCTCCTGTCCTCGGACACATCAGTCAGACTTATGGATTCATGGCTAGTTAGGACCGGCTCGTGGCCTCGGTCAGTGAAACTATCAGAAGATATTTCACTGTTCTTGTCATTGGAGTCATCCTTGTAGTCATTCATAGCTTCCTCCTCCAATTTTTCTAAAAGAGATTTTTCATTTTCACCGCTGCCTTTTGAGGGTTTCCTTTCCTTAGAATGATCCAGCTTGTCTTTATATTTGCTCTTCGTCTTTTCCTCACTGGTGTCTCTTTTGTCCAACAGCTTCTGCTTATTTTTCTTCTCTTGGTTCGAGTCCACTGACATTCTGTCTTTTCTTTCCTTATGTTTCGCATCTACAGAATCTTTCTTGTCTTTGTTGTGTTTCTCTAGGGACCCTTTCCTCTCTTTACCTGTGTCAAATGCGGTCTTCTCTTTCTTCTTCTCTTTGTGTTCTTTTTCTTTTGCCTTTTCTGTGTTATGTTTGGCCTCTGCAGATGATTTTCTAATTTTTTCTGAAGGGAAGTGATCAAGCTCATCGTGATCAGGTGTTGAGTCTTTTCTAACGGAGTCAGACACAAGTGCAACACCACCATTGTAACTGTCCTCATCATCATCACTTTCATCAGTGAATATGTCAGCTATCTTGTACCATGTTTTCTCCCGTAATTTCTCAGGTTTTCTTTCCTCCTTCTTTACCTCCAAGAAATCCTTTTCCCTATCAGCATGTTTGTCTTGAGAGGCCTTTTCTTTCTTGTCCTTCGTCTGTTCTGAAGACATCTTCCGATCTTTGTCTTTGCCATGAGACTCTTTGTGTTTGTCTTTGGCTCCCTCCTTCTTGTCTTTGGTGCCCCGGTCTGCATCCTTGTCCTTGACAGTTTTTTCCATGGAGCTTTTCTCACTCTTATCCTTCTCCTGATCAGCTCCTCTGTCTTTTGTTTTCTCTTTGTGCTTGTCAGCTTTTGTCTTTTCTCGCTTTTCCATTGCCTCACCCTTCTTTTCTTTCTCCTTTCCAGAGTGGTTTCTTTCTCTGACATCACACGATTTACTGACAGCATCAACGTCTTTGAAGAAGGTATCATTGCCATATTCATCTCTTATAGATTCCTGTTTGATTTTTATGTCCTTTTTGAACTCATATGAGTCTTTACGTTCTCGACTGTTGTCCAGAGAATCCTTATCTTTTTTGTCTTTGACTGTTTCTGTGGACTCCTTCCGCTTCTTTTCTTTTTCAACTGAGTGACTGGAGTTTAATTTTTGTTTTTCTGTCCAGTCTTTTTTCTTTTCATTTGTTTTTTCTGAAGAGTCTTTGTCTTTCTTCTTAGAAGTATGTTCTTTCTCTGATCTTTTCTCATTGTGATCTGATTTCTTGTCCTTGACTTTGTTTTCTTTTCTCCTTGTCTCTTCCTTAACAGTCTCAACAATCAGTTTAACAGAGTTGTTAGCTTTGTATTCCTTGTACTCTTTGACAGGAGCATCCCAGCTGTCATCTCCATATAGAGATGAGTCCGAGGACATCTCGGAGCCCCATCTGTCATGATGGTCATCTGATGTGCTTAACTTTGGGTCATCCAGGTTGAGGAAACGATTGTTAACGTCATAGCCTTCATACTCAGACTCTTCCTTCTGTGCTTTGTCTTTTTTACATTTATCCTTCTCCTCCTTTGTGTTTTTCTCCTTGTCCACCTTTAGATGCTTTTCCTCCTTCTGTTCACTTTTCCTGTCTGCCTTTGAAGAGGACTTTTCCTTGGACTTTTTCTTTTTCTCCTCTTTGTGAGCCTTTTGTTTATCCTCCTTAGGCTTCTCCTTCTCCTTGACATTTCTTTCCTTGTCAGATTTTACAGGCTTTTCCCGCTCCTCCTTATTTGTCTTGTCCTTGGTAGAGTCCTTTGTTTTCTTATTTTTCTCCTCTTTTGCTGTTCTATGCATGTCTTTTCCAGATGACCAATCCTTATCTTCAGACTTGTTTTTCAAAAGCCTATCCTCCTTTTTTGAATGATCTTTTTCATGCTTGGATAATTTGACCTTGCTCTCAGCTGGAGATTCTGACTCAACAATTAGGGACTTCTGTCTTGAATCATCGAAATCAAAAGAATAGCTCTTGACAAATTTCTCATTCATGTCTTGATTAAGCACTAGACTAGGAGCTTTGTCCTTTTCCTTATTTTTGTGCTTGTGCTTCACTTTATGCTTTTTCAGCACTTTGCCATCTACATCGGTTTTGGAGACCGCACTGTCTGCATTGGTGTTTTTGTAGAGCTCAGAATTCTTCTTTTCTACTGTGTTACTGTGCACATTGTTATTCTTTTTCTTGTTCTCCTGCGCTTTCCTCTTAACTTGTTTTATTGACTCTACACTGGAATCAGCAGAGGAGAAGTCAGACTCACTGGATAGTCTTGTTCTGACTGAGTCTGAGAGAGAACTGACGTCTGACCATGTAGGAGATGACACAGTCTTCCAGCCATCTGTCCTCCACTGCTTTGGATGCTGTTCTGCTAATGATGGTACTTGTTTCTGAGAGTTCAAGTTTCCATGGGAAGAGGAGGAGGATGCATTAAAGCCAGGGGATTCTTTCAGGCTTGCTGCAGAAGAGTCCTTTATACTATTTGAGCCCTTATCATCCTCACTCTCCATATCTCCACAATCAGAGTCAGATGTACAGAATTTGTCATTGACTTTGCCAAACCTGACTTCTTTACTGACATTATTTTTACTTTCCTTCTTCCGTTTCTTTTTTACTTTATTCTTGTCTTTCTGTTGTTTAGAGCTCATGCTGCCAGAGTCTCTAGTCTTGGTATTTGTTTGCTGGGCTTGTTGCCGTGGTGTAGGTGCTGGCGTGAAACACAACGTCCTATCATCCTCGTCTGAACTGTTACTGTCAGAGATGATCCGCCTGACAGTTTTCTTTGGTGTGAGCGAGTTGCTTTTGGAATAGGTTTTGACCTCCATCTTGGGTATAGAGATGAAGCTGTTGGCCTTGGTGACCGGATCCTTACGGAAGTCTTTTTTCAAGAGGTGTTTATCATCCACAGGAGGGACACGTTCCTCCTCATCATCCTCATCAAATTCGTATTCATCTTTGACGGGTGTGACAGCAGATTTAGGAGGGTCTGCGGTTTTCCCTTTCGACTTCAGACCTTTCTCAAACTCTGAGTCTGTGTTATTGCCATCAACAGAGCTGGACGGGGCAAATGAGGGGGCATCTTCCTCCTCTGAAGATTCTGTGGACAGTACAAAAAGAGGCACAATCAAAACATGTTTTTATGTAACATAGCCCCATCTTCACTAATAGCTTACTGAACTTATAAGAGTCATGTAATTAGGTGATTCACAGATTTATTATTACATACCTGATGAACTTTCTTCACTTGAGGTGTAAGTGCCTTTCCCCAGCAATAGATTCAGCATAGTTGGAGAGTTGGCAACCTTCAATGGTGTTTCACCTCTCCTGTTGCTTTGACGTGGGTCCCCTCCATACCGTAAAAGCAGCTTAACCACCTGAAACAAATAAAATAAAAAGAATAATTTATATAAATTGCAGTTCTAGATGTGATTACCAAGTTCTATTGTGGTTCTGAATTTTGAGGTCAGAGGTTAAATGGTAAAAGGTATAATGTTGAATGCATTTAGAATTGAGCTGTCTTGGTTGACAGTGCATTTTTTTTTTTACCTTGAAATGTCCATTGTTGGATGCATCGTGTAGAGGGGTGTCATCATCCAGACCCTTGGTGTTGACCTCTGCCCCGGCTGCCAGCAGCTGCTTGGCCACATCATAGTACCCCCTGTTGCACGCCTCATGCAATGCAGTCCAGCCTAAACATGAGAAAAATTACTGTGTGAGAGGTGTATGCAACATATGAATGAATACATATCGCTATATGCACAAAATAAAAGACTGCGTATATACTGAGCCTCTCACCTGCAAAGTCTTTTACATTCACATCAGCTCCCTCGCTGATGAGCTCCTTGATGCGGCGTACCTCTCCACGGATTGCTGCTCTGTGCAGCCGAGTCTCTCCTCTCTCATTACGTTTATTCACTTTGTCTTTGGTTTTAGATGCAGAGTTTGGCGTTCCCTTCTGACCCAGACTGGACTGTGACGGATGCTTTGGTGTTGTGTCTGTAGATAGGAGATGGACACTTCACTTTAACAGTTTTTATCGCACATTTTTAAGAATTGTATTTTATCTTTGTGTAAATTTTGTCTACCACTACCAATAACAGTTTGAAGTGCGTACAGCCAGAAGGGGGCAATCTTACACCAATAATCGACAGCACAGTGTTTGGACGTACTTCACTTGAGCTCATTTCATCATATTTACAAGATTAAACTCAAGCCTTAATCACATTTACATTATTGAGTTTGCACAGCTATTGTCCCAAATGATATTTGAAACACACTCACTTAATCTATGTTCATGCCTTTAGGCATGTACCAAAATTAATTAATATATAAATAAAAATGGCTATGCATTTTGGTCCTCACTAACGTAATTCTATCTCTCAAACATCAAAGTAAGACACAAAGTAAGATGTTACAACAATAATTGCTATTTTAGGTATCTGAAACAGGTAAATTACTTTGTCTACCAAAAACAAATGTATCATTTGAGAGGACATAATGAAGAAGTACATTTTATGAATAATCAACAAACAGCAAAGAGGATATCAGATAACAAATAAACAAAAACTAAATGTTTGCCGACCTTCTGAATCTGGATTTCTGTTGTGATTGGGCTGATTCTGAGATTGCACCATAGGTTACAGACTAATGCAATAGTTTCATTTCCTTGAAGGTCCCATGCTGTATTTTATAAATAATTCCACTACTGTGGACAAAACAACCACCTTCTTACTGACAGCATGGGTCTACATTTCAGCTGTAATGAGAATTAATCTGAATTATAATAGTATAACTAGATTAAAATTCCGGACCAGAGGTAGAGTTTAACTGAGATGTGGCAAAAAAACCAACAGGCGACCTCTAGAAAATAAACCAAAACAAATCAACTCCACACCTCAGCCGCCCAGCCTCTTTTTCTTTAAGCTCACCTTCATTGATGTCCCCCCCACACACACACACACAAACACTGTCTACATTGAAAGTTCCCTCCCATCCCTCTTGTCCGTCACCCGTCCAGAGAAGACGTGGCCTCCATGATAAGCACGCACCTGGACTGTTGACGGACTCCTCAGCTGTCATTTGCATGAGCAAGGCCACCTGCTGCCGCTCAGAGAGGGGGTACCCAGCCCGGATCCCTGGCATCCCCATTCCAAACGGCAAGCCCGCCTTCCGGGTGTTGGTGGGCTCCTTTTTAATGCGCTTCCGCTCTGGACCTGGTTTCTCTGTAACAAAAGTGAGAGGAGAGAAGCAAAGTTAATCTTATTGTGTTGCAGAGACACATATGTATGTATGCATGCAAATAACTACATTTTCGTTCATGCACACCCATAAATAAAGTGCAAAATAATAGTAATAGTAAATAGTAAAGTAAAACATAGAAAAAAAGAAAATAATAAAATTAAGAAAAATAAATAATAAATGTCAATGTGAAAAAAATAAAAAGACCAGGCAGACAAATAACAAATAATGCAAAGATTAAAACTAAGGCTACAACATTACTGTAAAGTAAAAGCCATACAAACAAACAAATCCAATTATCTAAACCATGTGGAAGGGGAGGGTTTTATTAGTAATGCCAATAAAAGACATTCAATATTATTGTGAAATCATTCATTGGGTAAATGTATTATCCTCTCTCTCTCTCTCTCTCTCTTATGACTACTAAAAAAGTATAAGCACTTAAATTTGTCATTATTAGTCATCGTCTTTTGTGCCACATTATTCAATAGTTTCCATAAAAACATAACAAAACTTCTCTTTAATTTGTCATAAACAAAGACCTTCACTCCTTTTCTTTAATACAAAAATGTTTTACCATTATGACAAAAGCACATTGAACATATTACAACAGTAGGACTAATTTTAAATGTTTTTCCCCCCTCTCTATATATCCTTTAGATAATAATAAAAAAAGCACTTTACAATTAGTGTCCTTAAGGGTGTCTGACTGACTGCTTACTTTCTCAGACCAAAAAGACAATAAAGCAAAAAGTATTCAATTCATAATGATTTAGCAAATAGCGTTCTCATTATTGCATTAGTTTTCCCTCTCGTTTAGAATATCCCACTGCAGAAAGTCAGCCAGTTTCCATGACTATCATCTAAATAAACCTCTGTAAAAAACAAAACGTACTTGCACACATACTACGTACTATATATGTAGCCCAGTATGTGAGAGGTTTGGTGGTAGGAGGGAGTGACTTTCATGTTATTACCCAGCTGCCCCTGAGGAAGGGAGGGGCCAACAAGCAGAGTGCTTATGTCTGTCCGTCTCCAAGCCAATGAGCCCGAATTGAGAAGAGATGAAATAGGGTGTGACTTGGCAGAAGCACAGTTATTACGAAATAGTTGGTTTACATTTCAGTTCAACGTAGCCTTGCCAAGGTCACCACATGCCTGCCTGCCTGCCAGGCCTACTGGAGACACGGTACTACTGGACAAAAGCAGCTGCTCCACAAAGACACACCCAGCAATTATTTTCAGTGGCAACATACCATCTGATGACCCTTACGGAGGGTAAAATCTACACAACTGTAACACTTCATCACTGAGGGGGAACGACTCCCACAGCAAGAAAATGCTAGCAGCAATACAGACCGCTACCATAAAGAGGGGAATGGAAACAGTAAATTGAAATGTGCGGATACAGAAACACCAGCAGAGCAGTAGATGTGTCTGAGCTGGATTTCTTTGGGACTTTTCTCATTCCAAGACTTGCTGCATTGCTCAAGGCCACAAACACACAAGTAAACAAGGCAAGAAGGAAGCATGGCGGCTCACGCTTCCGGTGGCTACAGGCTTTCCAGGAAAAGATTTTTCCAGTCTCAAGCACAGAGCTGATGAACTTTCACTAACATCTGCGAACACTTAGAGCTAATGTGCCCCCACCCCTCTTTGATACACTCTCACGTTCTCCAAAGCATTTGCCATTTAGACACATTCCTTCTGCTAGGACTTTAACAGCAGGAACCACAGAAGCAGCCCAAACATGTTTTTTTTTGAGGAGCAGAACAGAGAAAGTGCTATGCTAGCTTTTCCAGGCTTAGTTTACAAGACTGGGAACGAGGAAGACAGTTATTACCCTGATGCACACTACACACTGCTACTAAACGACATACAAGGTCAAAGTCTCTAACACAAGATTCATCATCAGTGGCAGCAACTGGAGTCCTCATCTCTGACATGGATCAGACTCCAGGTAGCACATCTATATGCAGATGGGGGCGCAGGTATGATCACACTTTGAATGTGACAACTTTTGTACATGCGTGTGAATTTAATTTGACAGGATGTTGTGGGAAAATCAGACACAGCTACACACAAAATGTGTTCCACATGTTAATAAAGGCATGGTTATGATTTTGCTTTCATATGGTTTTTGTTTGGTTTATTACCCTGAGAACTTAAGGAAAGCTACGGCTCAAATGGTAAAAGATTAAACGGGACTGTAGGCCTACAATTATTTAGCATCACTTGTGACAAAAATACACAAATATGGATTATTGAATTACACAAAGAACAAACAATTAGACAACATAGTGTGCCTGTTTCCATAGTGTGTATTTTTATTGGATGTCTATTTAAGGAACACTTCTAGGGCTTTTATGTGTCTTGGTAAAATGATATTACTCAGCTTACAGACAGGGTTGAAACCTTACTCTCCTTGCTGCTTGAAACTTGATTAACAAGATAAGATAAAAGGAGAATAAAAAAAGAAAAGCAGGCTAGCTAGGGATAGTCACCCATGAATAGACTGCCTACCTGAGCCAGGGGAGGGGACCCCATCAAACATAAATGTCTTGTTATAATAGAGGCAGATTTTGATATGGCAGGCAGACAATAATACAGTGTTCGCCAACGCCAAAACAAAAAGACTGTCTGGTTCAGTTAGCCAACAGACTCCATGACAAGAAGAACCACTCTAACCAGTCTGACCAGGTATGTTTGACCAAAGCAGGTTAGAGTGAAACAATGTTCTGCTTAGGGACTAATAAGAATTGCATAAACAGGAAGTGAAGGGAGAAGAAGCAGGAAGTGGCCAACAGGATGTTTTCTCAATGCTTTGTATTGAGCAAGAGAAACTTAAATATACAGTATGAACATAGTGGGGTGTACAATGCTCTGTCTGTCCTCTCTGTCCAACTGGCACATTTGTTACACAATGCTTTAATCAATTTTGAAGTGAGTCTACGGCTTCTGTGCACTGGTTTTATTCAGTGAGTGAGTGAGACCAAAAAACAAATCTCTGTGTAGTAACATGCCAGGGGGAAAGATGTGTAGGCTGTGTAAGATCTGTGCAAACCACTGTCTCCTTTTGCAACCCACACTACATGGCTCAGCTCACACCTTCCTTAAATGTTCACAAACTGGCCATCATTACTAGGCTGTACTACTGACCCAATGGCAAAGGCATTATTGCAATTACAATGAAGAAGGCTGCAAATAAGGACAAAGTGACTCAGTTTGAGCATATAATGGCAAGCTGCAAATCCAAAGACACAAAAAAGCCACTGACTTAGATCATGCAAAGCCAGCTAAATTAGTTTGCCCAATAAGTTAAACCTTCTGTACATTGTAAGTGGGCATTTTAACACCCAAAAACAATTCTTCAGTATTCAAGTATTTTAAAAAAGCATGATGACGGCCTGCTCAGACTTGGTAAGGTGATGTGTCAGTGACTCAGACAGACAGTTTCTGTGATTGCTCATTTTGAATGGTAGTATAGCTAAGTTTGTGCTGTCAGACAATGGTGCATGCATAATATAAATAATTGACTGTCTCCGTTCAGCAATGCAGAAATTAATTTTCACCTTGTGTAACAGTGAGAGCTTATTAGCCACAATTAAATCACTGTCTGACATGGAAATATTAGTGCTGCAATGACTGATTAGTTGACACAATCGTTTGCAAACAAAAAATAAAAAATATTAATTGCCCCAAATAACCTCATTAAAATGGCCTGTCCAACTTACAGTCCAAGACACAAACCTTTATCATCTAAAATAGAGAAAAACAGCAGATCATTGCATTTAAGAGACTCAAATCTCGTAAATTTAAGTATCAAATATATAAAATATGTCAACAACAATAGAATTGTTTGTTTGGCTGCAGTCAAACACAGTTGAAGTGATCAGAGACAGCATGACATGACAGAATGAAGTCATTGGGCTGTGATGATGGCTGTATTTCACAATTTAGTTGTTTGGCAACAAAAAGAAGATGAGGTGTAGGAAGAAATGACTGTTGTTTATTGTTTTGGTGCTTCAGTGAGGATGGAGCTCTTCACAGAAACAACCTGAAAACACTAGTTGTTTTCACATATAAACAGCATTTAAGGAATTATCATTGTTAGTGTGGGAGTAGTCTTAATCTGATAAGATTGTTCTACCAATCTATCCCTGAAGTCTGACTGCTGCTGCTGCTGTGGATAATGGTGGTGAGGAGGAAGAGGGGAGAGAAGAGCGGAAGAAGGATGACTTCAGGAAGGAGGAATGCTGCTGTCTAGCGCTCCTCAGGAGGAGGTCAAGGGAGGCTTGGCGATTCTGCAAAGGGAGGGATGAGCACTGAAGTTTGGAGGGCTTTGATTAACTTCAACTTGAATGATCTGCAGTGTGCTGTCCACAGGCATACAGCAAGTACATATGACTGCCCCTCCTCTTTATTATATTTATTGTAAACACTATGTAGACAACTTAAATGTGCATGCTAATTGGAATCTGAGTTGATAGCAATGCGTATAAGCAACATCAACTTTACTGGTAAACCTTGTCTGCCATTATAGAATGGGCAGTGCTGTGAAATACATTTTAAGTCAGCCCAGGCTCCGGCTAGAGTTATGCTGCTTTCCATTTGTCTCGTGAACTCGGAACCCGAGTTGGAAAGTGTAAATCTCGCAGCTATCTCGCGTGATTTCACCGAGACACACCCCCTTTTGGTCGGAATTTCAGCCGTCCCACTCGGGGTGCCTCAGGGTACCCCGAGCTGGACGGGGGGGCACGTACGACCCGCAAAACAAAGATGGCAGCGCCCATATTAAGATGTATTTTCTTTGTATTTGTACTATGTTGGTCGTTTTAATGTCTATTTTAAATGCTCCTACACACTTGTTTACATTGCTGTTTTAGTCCGGACACCAATTTAAGCATTGCACGGTGTTGCTGTGCGTGCAATACAAGTAAAGTTTTGTTTTCGAGCTGGTTTGCTAAATAGGCTAATGTAGCTAACAATAACACTAGCCTGCCACTGCCCCTGGTGGCTCGAGAAAAACGCCACAGCACTTGTTGAAATTGAAATAAGCGAAAATGGCAAAATATTATTGAAATACAAGACTTGCAATAACGGAATTACTTGAAATGTTAGTGTTTCTGTAGAAAAACGTATTATTATTTCACATTGAGCTTGTTTAGATGAGCCACAATCAATAACAAGACAGCTGCTGCACTTCTTTCCGACTCGTAATGCCCAAAGACAACTGGAACGCTATAAGTGGTACAAGCCAGGCAATGACGCCACGTTCTCGCGGCAGAACAACTCGGGTTCCGAGTTCACGAGACAAATGGAAAGCAGCATTAGATGTGTCAGATAAAGTTGGTATTCATCAGAAGGTCGGATATAATTTAAAAGCTACATTGTAGAGAATCTACATGTGGTGTCTTAAAATAATGCATGCAAACTCTTAAACCAAGACAATCACTAGATTAAATTATTTTAAATTTAAAATAATTTTTTTGCCTGCTTGTTACTGCAAAGCAATCATTGACCTAATATATAATATTAGCACATAAACACAAAACCAGCTACTTTTATAAAACATTACATTATTATTACTTTTCAGCAGACTTAAGCATTATTACTATACTATAGCACATTATTTTCCTTTTATGTTAATTTTAACTGTAATAATGAATGTCCTTACTACAAAAGACCAAATAAATATCAATGTTTTTCTTAGAGTTTACATAGCTGTAGCCATGGACAAGGCTATAGAATATTCTGGTATACGATACCAAACCACAAGGTTTTTTCCATTACGCTGCAGAGGAATTAATTGTTGGTAGTGGGGTGGGGTTGAGTGGGGGGTGGGGAGTGTGATGTGTCAGAGGTGTAAAATTTTGCAGAGGGCCTAGACACTGACCCAGCAGGGTCAGAACTTGAAAGGCCAAACAACAAAGTCAGACAATAAAAACAGATATGCAGAAACAAGTCAATATACAATTGAGAAAGGCATGCAGACAAATAAATCCTGACTAACCACAGAAATAGATACAGAGTAAATACACTTCTCTAACCCTGATGAAACTATTAGCTTACCCAACATAAGACAACAAAAAAATAGTCCAATGTGATGCAATACATCTATATAAACTTTGAGTACTAAGATGACACACAGATGATAGCAACGTGATTGTATAAACTGTGAGAATTGTGCAATGGCATGAGATCTGCAATCTTTCAGGCTTCTACAAAAGCCAATTCAGAAACAGCTCTGTTCATAATATGTTGCAGAGAGGTTGAGAGTTAAGTGCTGAAAGACCATATAGCCCAAGCCAATAAGAGATCAATCTATTAGCATACTAATAGACAGACTGTCCAGCCATTGTCCCTGATATGAGAGTTCACACCTCCCTCTTACAGAGGGGGGTTGAGGGTAACCGCTTTCTTAGAGAAGCAGCCTAAGAAAGCCAACAGGTAAATAATATGAAACCAACTAATGAAAATAAAATAATGTACAACAAACGTACATTATTCCCTGAAGAAACACTACACTAAATAATGTTGCAACATAAATGTAAGTATGCAAAAGGCAATGTCACATACACAAACAAAACAGAGATTAATTTAAAAGTGTCAATCAAAGGAGTAATGAGGAAACAATTTAGAGATTTTCAATCTATCAAAACATTCCACTTATTTGTAATTACCTTGAGCTACACAGCAATTACACACAACCCCACATCTACAAAATACATGTCCAATCTTCACACCTCAAACCACAATTGTCATCAGTTGCAACACACACACTTCTAACCTTCCACTCCTTTTTCGAGAGTAGTCACATAACATAAACCAATGTAGCGAACTCAGCCAGCACTGATGATGAAGGCTGTTACCAAAGCCTCTGAGTTGGACCATTATCAACAAACTAAATCCTGAACCCTTAAAGCCCAAAGTCAAACAAGCATGAGCAGTAGTCCTTCCCTCTCTCCCTAATTAAGGAAAACACAAAGCTGGACCTTACCAAAGCCAGACCCGGTCAGGCCTATACGGTATACAAATTCCCACTTAATTGGATCATGATTTTGTGTGGTCCTCCTCTCCTTTCAGACTGAGATTCTTGGAACAAATTCCTGCCACAGACACACAGCTCTGTTGAAGCTAGAACTGGAAGCCCATTCACTACACCAAGCCCATCCCCCCGTTCACAGATCACGCCTAAGTACTTCCTGCAAGCTTGAGAGGATGTGATGACATGAATCTTGTTCCTCTTGACTCTCACTTCACAGTCACGTGGAGGAGGAGATTACAAAACATTAGTAAATGCATTCCAATATTCTCTAACCTGAGTCAGAATCTTTCTGGTCTCCATTAGCTCCAGCAGTGAAGGGCAGCTTCCTTTTAGGGGCCTTTTCTTTCATCTCTTTGACCCCATCACTGCGATCCAATTTGGGAGTCTTGTTTGACAACACTTTATCCTGTAAAAAAAAAAAAAAAAGACAAATCAGAACAAGAACATCACTTTAAGTGACATGGTTTAAAGCGAGGTGACACAGCTTTTATCAGAATAAATAAATGACAGCGTAATCTAAATGTCTACTTTTTTGTGAACCGAAAGTATGAGAAGTTAAAAAAAGACATAGGCCAATACAGACAGACATGTATGAGCTAGCTGTGGATCCTTCAGCCTCCTCCTGTACTTGGTGCCATTCTCTGCCCTGACTCTTTTAAACAGTATGGGCTCTGCAGAGCAAAACTTTTCCATGGAGTTTCCTTCTAGATTCCTGGCTCCCCAGCCACAGCACAAAGAGCCAGGCGCAGGGAGAGGAGGCTAAGCTGACGCCGGCTCGGCTCTGTGGTCTACAGCTGCTGGAAACAATCATAAGCCCAAGTGTATCTGCTATCAACAGATGTAAATACTTATGTGTTCAGTTTGGTTCTTTGTTGTATTGGGATCTGATAGTGACTTGCTTATCCTGGCCAACAGCTTTACAACAGTTAGAACTGAAAAGACGCGGCAAAAAGTAGTGTGTCTGGCATTGTTTATAATGAATAGTTTTAGGGTTACTCTTAAATAGCAAATACTACGAAGCTTTCATTAGCAATTGTTCATTATTTTTTAAAGATTCAATGAATGATCATCACTGAAAAAAGCAAGCAGAGCCCAAGAGTTAAAAAACATATAAACCAAACACTGTAGGACGCTACACAACATTAGAGGAAATAGTCAAAGCAACACTTAATTCTATTCTATTCATGTCAAACATATATAAAATGCTTTACTAATTTTAATGTAAACCATTATCTTAATTGTGCAGTGGACAGCTGTATAAATAAAAACTCTTTAGAATAAGAGAAGACCGTCTTGGCAGATACCCAATGGTAAGGTACACGGTCTGGATCTGGGGCCAAATCTAAAATAAAATAATAAATTAATTTAAAAAAAGAAAATCCATACTTTGTATACACTATGGCAGCATTAAAAAAAACCTGCCAGGACTTGTTAGGAACAACTGAAGCTCTTAATGAGTGTAAATACATTCAGAGCAAGCAGGTATGGTACAAACTGAAGTAGCATGGAGTCAGTTCACTTTACAATAGCAACTCCACTCACCCAGACCTGCACATTTAAAGGGTCTCTATCACCAAAGCAGCAGTGGCTTTGTTTTGTTTTCCCTCCACCACAGGAATTAGAAAACATATGATGCACTTTTTTTTTTAAACTGCAAAATGTATGTTGTCTTAAGACCACATAACTGGTTGCAGTAACTGTAGTAAAAAACATTTCAGATTGTGAAAATGTATGAACAATTATCTATTTATCTATTAGAAAATATTGATATGTGAAAATATTGTGACCTTTATCACTACATTATTTGTCATGTGCAGTTCTGCTGCATACTATGCAGACTATATGTACCTGAATATTTCAGGTAATGACTGTGCTTGTAGAATACAAAGTGTGTATTTTGGTGTAAGGGGAAGAAGTTTTTAATCCATATGCTTGATGTACAAAAGGTTTAAAATGTCATAATGGAAATGCAGGAGCAGGTCGGATGCAATGTACACACGCTCACTTTATTTCACTTAATTTCTCTGCCCTACCTTCTGTCCCCTACTCATCTCTCTCTCTTATCCTCAGGGCAGGTTTTCCATTATGTGTCGACTCTTTGAACTCCTCCCCCTGCCCTGCCCCAGTCATAAGACTATGATGTCATGGTACAGTAGAGACAAACAGTGTCAGCTACAGTTAGCTGATCTCTCTCTCCCTTCCTCTCTCTGTCTGCGTCTCAGCTCAGCTACACAAAGACTTTTACAAGGAAACACAATTTGTGCAAAAGCACGATGCACACATCTGGGCATGTGCAAAAGCTATATTACATTTAAGAGATGTAACCGAGATGCAAGGGGTAATTTAGTTAAGAGAACGTACAGTAAAAGCGGAGCTGAATTGCATTGGTCCAAAATGGTCAAATCAGCAAAGCTCATCTCCAAGTTAGAGTGGGTTGTTTTTTCTGAATTAAATTTCAAAAAAGCTTTGACAAATAGAGACTTTCCTCAGATCTGCCTTCATAAGACACCCTGTTTGATGGTCTCCTAGCAATGCCTGCTCTTTTCGTCTCTCTCCGTTTTCCACCCACCCCTGTGCACTTCATTCCCTCCCTCCCTCCATGCCAGAGTCTGATGCAATCCTTTGCAGAGGGCTGTAAATCCATGCCTGCATAAGCTGTACCTCTCCTCTCTTCGCCTCTTGGTGCTGCTGCCGGTAGCTTAACAGTTGGCACACACCATGACATCATCAAGCTGCGCCCAACACTTTGTTCCGCTGCAAACAACATGATGGTACCTGTGTCAAATTAAGGGTATGCTACCTTCACAGCCTGCATTTCAAGACAGAATTTGTTTTAACAGGCCAACAAGGCTGTCTTATACCAAAAGGTGCCTCAGAGTATTTCAAGGACACAAGCACTGCATTCTTGGCTGCCATCGGTATTAAACAATCTGTTATGCAATAGTCAATTGTGTAAATGTGCTTTAGGGGGTCCTGGTGAAATTGTGAAATAACAACTGCAGTAACCACACTTAGTTTATGAGGAATCGTCAGTCACTGGTACATACATCGCATCATTATCAATCTAATGAAACAACCCCTGTAAAGTAAGTAAGTAATAATCAATCAATCAGTTTATCTTCTTATTGTTGTTATACTTTCTGTTGTAGGTATGGTCCCAGGCCCTCTGGCTAACATCCCCTTACTGCCTATAAGGCCTTTGAAGGTTTTATAATAGTATAGTTGATCAGATGTAGTGATTTCATGGACAGAGAGCAACAGAAACTTGGATCATATGCTGTACACAAACATTTGGTTATTGGCCACAGTGTAGGTTTTTTAGTCTTACCTTCTTCCCACCCTGCTTTTCCACCATGTCAGTGTTGAGTGGGAAGTGGTCCAGCTGGGGGGTTTTAGAACCCCCACCTTTGGGCATCGTTCAGCTCTCGCCACGCCAAGCTTCATTCACGCTGCCATTGCATCGTCATCAACCGTCTGGAACAAACAGAAAGAGAGGGTGGGGGAAGTTAGCAACTGGCCACTACGTTTCTTTGAAAACACATTTACACACTGCCAGACAATGCAGCCATTAGCGGTACATCAAGCACTCTATTTTCAACCAATACACCCCTGCTCTGGAGGAAGAGCAGTTGAGAAGGAGGACAGCAGGCCAGGTTGCAGCTGTGGCAGGCAAAAAGCTTATCTGTTCTGCAGGCTGAACCCAAAGAGGAAGCTGGGTCTGCCCAAATACCTTCAAACATGCTTGGTAATCTCTGCTAATTTTAAAGCAAGATAAACGACAGTCTCTTTAAACAACAGAGGCACACTATTCATACTAAACACACTACAGCTAAAGCAGTCATATACTGGGATTTAGGAATGACAATAGGACAGACCATGTAAGGTATTCCATAACCTCAATGTTGTGGGATACTGAGAGAGCTGGGAACAGCTGAGGAATGTCTTCAGGAACGTGACTGGCACGTCTCAACAAAAACTCAAACAGCTATTTACCATCATAGCTAGCCGCGCTTTGTAATTATGGGCTTTAACCTATCCTAATTCATGGCATCCTACCAGTTAAGAAGATGGAACATAGCTTTCTTAAAACAACAACAACAAAAACAACATTTTAATCATGAACTTGCAGAAGAGAGAGTTATGTTCAGTTAAATGTGCACTGTGTTCTCTGTTGACTTTGACCTGTATGCAAGTACCCAGCAAAGGCATGTGCATTACTATCCTCTGCCTTCCTTCATGAAGAGAGGCCTTCTGCTTCACAGGGCCATGAATTAATCATACATTCAATCCGTCAGTTCTCTCCTTCATAATGCACTTTTTCTTCCGAGTGCGTCCAAGTATGATCATCCTTGTGACTGACTGACTGAGTGAGTGAACAGATGAGACCATGGCTGCATCATTTTTTTCCCTACTCTGAGACACTGGCACTCCTATCTTCTCTGGCGCCACTTCCATCTACCCTCCCCTGCCCCCACCTTCCTTTCCTTCCCTCTGCAGTTATCCTATTCAAAGACTGCTATTTATATCCCTCCAGTCAAGTCAGTCAAGTCAAGACAGCCAACCAGCCAACCAGAGAGGCACACAGCTACAGAGGATGTACTGCTCCTCTTTTACTGGTGTATGGAAAGAGACACATGAGAGAAACAGCAAACCACAAACCCTTTCCTCTCTCCTATGGCATGTTGTTACTCCCTGTTTGCTACTGCTAGACACTCGCACCAACCTCCCCTAAAATCCCACCTCTCACCACACCAAACAAAGTGGCAGGAAGGTCGACTACTTGCAGAAATAAACAAACCTTGCAGCCACACACACACACACACACACACACACACACACACACACACACACACACACACACACACACACACACACCTCAAACTGGGTCAGCTGGGCTTCTAGAACAATAATCCCTGCACTATTTTGGGACTACTATGATGGGCGGTTACAGCAACAGAGTATTTCGCTGACATGTGAAATACAGGAAAATGATGTTTGCAAGCTAGCAGTCACACAAAGGCACACACAGGGAGAGGAAACCGTGTTCATGACCACAGACCTTATTTTGTTTGTAATTCCATCCCAATCAAAAGACACATAACATCTGCTAACAGTGTGAGTGTGTTTTACTCAAAGAAGTTTTGTTTGTTTTGTATTACAACAGTTGATCAATGTCTTATATGTATTTGTGTGTACATAAGGGTGGGACCAATTTTGACAAAAATAACACTTAAAAGTTTCTCTGCAATAGAAAATAATATTACATGCTTTGTTATGCAGTCAATCAGCGCTGCATGTGATCATTAGTTCTTATTCAGGGCTTGACTCTGAAGGTCGTCTAGTTGCCCTGGGAATCTAAACTGAAACCACTGCATACCAGTTTGTGCAGTGTAGTTAGAATAAAACAACAGTGGGTGACTTAGAAAAAAGTCTCAGGCTGGAAGCCCTAAAAGAGGAGCAGAGTGGACACCATGCTTTAGACTATGAATGTAGCAGATCAGGCTGGTATATCAATTTATAAACCAAAGTTAGTTTTGTGAATTGTAACGGAATTTTAGTCTACCAAATTATTTTTTAATACTTTATAAGGTAATGTATAATGAAACCAAACATGGCTGTCTGGCTTGCCAACCACAGTGACAACAGCATCCTGTGTCTTAACAGCCACCGTATTAAAAAACAAAATAACTCTTGCATTGTATTGTGTGTAAGTTGTAGTACTTTACACACTTGGAGAGATTTTTATTGAATAAAATACATTAACAGATTACCTACAAGATATGATTTGTAGATATAAAATGTAGATGTAAAATATCAATAAAGATATTAACTTAAGAGAGAAATTAATACAGCTTTAGTTAAATATTCAAACATGGAAGTCAGGTTTAAGCTATGAACAACATATTGACTATTGTCTTCTGGCCATTGCATCTCCTGATATTACTCACGCTCTAACGCAAGGGAAAAAAGCAGCACTGTTGAGTTTTAATGTTTTATACATGACGTCAGCCAAGTTAGACTTGGCCATGGAGACGATGACTGCAGAAAGAAGTGGTGATAGGTGAGCCAGGGAAGCAATCTCTTCCAAATGAAGGACAAGACCTGCCAGAACTACTATCCATCCCTTCTCTCTCACTTGCGTAAACACACACACACCTTTCTTGCTATGCCCCCCATTCTTTTCTCTCCTCATCCTCTAGTATCCTCTCTATCCTCTGAGCCACTCCCTCTGCGGTCAGATAGAGGCCAACACTTCAGCATATTGCAGCATACTGTGTGCACACTCACAGATGCACTGACACACACCACAAGTACACTTACATCAGGTTGTTATAGTAACAGCTTCATTGAATTGGGAAACATAACATTAAGGCTGGCTTTGAAACTTAATGTGTGTACTGATTTGAAAATCTACAAAATCTAAATCAACATCTTGCCTGTGTCTAAAGAAATGAGCACTGGCAATTTGATTAATAACAAATATTGATTCTCTAGTTAAAACAGTTTTGGTAGAATATTTCGTGTTCAGGCCACTCTAGCTCGGTAGTGATTTACAGATGTAGGGCTGCACAATTAATCGCAAAATTATTGAAATCGCAAAATGGCCGAGCCATGCTGCAATTATTTGATAAAGGTAAATGTGTCAAAACATCAACAGCATTAAAATTGAGTACTGTAGTGCTGCAGAGATACCCTGGCCTATAAACGTTGTTCTCCAGATTTTAAGAAAACATGTTTGCTTGGTAAAGGTCCCCAAAAAATGTATATCATTCCTCATTCCGACTAATTGTGAACCATATCACACTCTCTCAAAATAATTGCAACATGATTTTTATAATGGGATGCATATATACATGCTATATTCATTAAGATGTGATTGTCTACAATATAAGATCTTGTGTGTCTTCATGAAAATCAATTAAAATGCTAATTTAGTTACAGACTTCTGCTGCATTAAAAAACGTATAAAACTACGACGTGAGATCAAACAGGCTTATGGACCAATTTCTAGCATTGCAAGCAATTTTCCTACAACGTGCAATCTTGATTATATATAGGGGAAACAAAATACAGCACCGGGAGAACACAAAGATGTAAACACACACACAGCTGTGATTGAAGCAAAGGTGCAGAGATGAAAAGCAGTTGTTCGCTCCAACGCCATGCCACTCCTAACTCATGACTCTCATTGTACAAAAAGAAACACACCTCACATTTTCCACACTGACAGCTGAGCAACACAGCAGTACCATGCAGGGATGGGCATGTTGCTCTCTGTCTGTGTCGTGTTTGTGTGTGTTGTGTGCACAAACCCTGTTGCCTATTGCACAATGAGATACAAATCAGCAGCACACTCCCTGGCAGTCAGTCAACTGATACCTCGGTGTTGGAGAACAGATATGCTACGACTTACACACAGTAACATAAATGGGTGATGCAAATGTTTAACAGGACAAATTCTCCACATACCAGTTAAGTTTATCCTTTTCTGAGATAAGAGTTTACTCCCTTTGAAAGTCATCACCCCTGATGCAGCAACACAGTCAATATCTGTGAGGAGGCTGCAACTGAAATGAGGTATTCATACAACACTGTTTGAGTGTGTGTTTTCTAGAAGATTGACAATGACAGTGACTAAGACACCATTTTTAACACTGCAAGTGCCCCCGTCTCTCAACTAAACAAATATGTCAGGAGGGAAAATGAACAGCAATCTGCATTGCCACAAAGATAGTTGAAATGGGAAAATCAAAAGATACACTAAAACACTGCTTCAACTAAGCATCCAACACATCTGATGTTGCAGCAAGATTTTCCTGGCACTAGTTTATGGCTAACGCTAACAGCTAAAAACACAGACTTGTTTAAATGCATTTTCAGGGGCATTCAAAGGCAAATGTTGTTGGGAGTAACGTTTTCACATTCTGCACGTAACAGTGTTCTGTTTAGACCTAGGTCTTTCAAGTCCCTTAAACCAAAGGCTGCAAGCATATAGTGCCAATCATGTGAAGGCCACAGATACTGACACAGCTTGTTTTGTTTTGATTTAGCACCACCCACCATTGCACACTATTATTTGTTTTAGGGAAATTGGAAAAAAAATTACAACTTTGCTTTGGCAGAGAGGTCACATTGCCTTACAACTCTCTGAAAAACATATTGTTTATCTTTCATTATTTACAAAATCGGTGTCAAGATTGAAATTAATTAAGATGAGCAGCAAGTTAAGCCTCAAGTAATTTTATCGTAGACTTAAATCCCTAACTGGATTACTCATCTTTGCCTCGAACCTCCCATTAAGTTATCCAAGGCCTGTTTACAACTGGCATTACCAGGCGTCTTGGGTGAGCCGATCACAAGAGGACAGCTTTAAAAAGGACAGGTGCGAATGCACCCAAGATGCATTGAGGACGCATTGCAATCCGATTGCGCAGACCACATTCGTAGGTGGGCTGGGCTGCAAATGTCCACATTCTTTTAGCAGTGTGTATGCTGGGCCACATTGAAAGATAGCTTACTCAACTGACATCCTCTGCATAAGCAAAAGTAATGTATTTGTGTTGAGTACAAACAAAACACGCTGTCTGATTTCTCTTTGGGCCGAAGAGTCAGCGCAACGGAAACTGGATGATTTATATCACAACCAGAAATTATGTACCTGTGTATTTGCATATAGAGCCGTGGACATGAGACCCGATCACAAGCGGTCACTGGAGACGCATGTGGAGATGGATTCTAATTCCAGGTGTGAAGACTAAACGGCTTATGATCAGATCACTCAAGATGCACGTTAATGCTAAGTGTAAACAGCACCCATGTGATTGGTCACTGGATACTGGACCATGCTTTCAATGGTCAAGTGTCATCAATTGCTGCGTCCTATTTCTTGTTCTTATCTACTAAATCATCTGAAGTACCGGTAGCTTCAGGGACTGGAGGTGCTTGCATTATCTCTCTACCATCACAACGCGTTGCTAAACTGTTGCAAGGAGGATGCTAGCGAGAGGTCATGTGATCACGTCATGTGATCACGTAGGCCCACTAGTCGTGTGACTGAATCCTGCCATGCTGTAGAGAGCGTTGCTGCACCATGTATTAAGTGGATGTGAGGAGTTTCCGCGTGCGTTTCAATGCTTTTGGCGAAGTTATTTAAATACTCGATAATGGAAATTTGCACATCGTCAAAACAACAATGACAATATTATCGCAAACGATATATATCGCCCACCCCTATGCAGTGGTGCAAAATTACTTTATAACCAAATCACTCTCTTTCCAAACAGAAATTTCTTACCATCACAGAAACCACTGAGTTATCAATACCTTGCCAAAGGGACGCATGTTTGTGATTAGGCTAGGCAAATATATATATATATATATATATATATATATATATAAAAATAAATATCTTTCATTCATATAGCAATTATCATTCATGATGAATCCTTTTAATATTTTATTTACAGATCTTTTTTTACTATTCATGATGTGAATAGCATTTTGTTGTTGAATTCCTCAACACAAATTAATAACATTTCTTCTTTCACATTCATGAAATGCCAGAAAATGCCAACTGAAAATGTCCAGTTTGACCTACTATTAATATGCTGTCTAATGTTGTCATCTCCAGCCCTAGTTGGTGCATCTGTGTACCCTGCAGCGCCTGTGGCAGTCTATTGACATGCCATGCAAGAGAATGGTCTATAGAAGCAGCAGCAGAGGCAGAAACTAGCTAGCCTGTTTGGGGTGCAAATAAAGCCAACCAGGCTCGGCTGCTGTATCCTGGCAACCAGAGCCCAGCTTGGCTGCTCAGTCCCTGACCTGGGCCCATTCACTTCATTATAAACCTGTGCAGAAAAAGAAGAGGCTGACACATGAACACACACACAAACATGTGCTAACACATACACAAGCCCTAAAAGGAAAGATGCATTATGCTAGAACAGAACTGTGTGCTCACAAAAGGAGCCAAGAAAGAAGCAGAACTACTGTGTGCAGTGTAATAAAGAACAGTGATTATCTGTACTTCTTCAGGGTGGAGATCTACATGAGCTCTCAAAGTTTATTTTTGGAAAATATATGGGTTTAGCCTATATACTGTTCCTAGAACTCATATGCATTTTCAGCAAGTAAGTTTAAACAACACAGTATTAAATGTCAATCTTTCATTTCTTTTTCTACATAATAAAGGTCTCATGCTTAAATGTCGATATGAGCAGCAGGTGATACACAAGGGCATCTGGAAATGACTAAATATATTTGAAATGTGAGTGAGTGGGAGTGGTCCTATTATCCATAAGGCTCTGGGAGTAGCGAGAGCCAGAGAGCAAGAGAGGAGTGAGATGTGGGGAGGAATCCAATCACTTGGTCTGATTTTCTATTCTGAGCACGTTCACTCTCCCTTACACCTCTCTGTTCCATCCAATAACAGCTCAGTGCTTGCAGCCTGCCTGCCTGCCAGTCTGGTAAATCATGCCGTCTTTGCCAGTGACCTCGCTAAGATAGTGGCAGGCCTGTATATATACGCAGCTAGGCTGCAGGAAAGGCCAGAAACAATCTAGTGCTTTTTGGCTCTCTCCTCTCCAATCCCTCAGCTTCATCAGTGCTCTGACTCATTCTCATTTCTTCCCCCTCTCCTCTCTGAGTACTTCTCTCTCATCTGCCTTTCTCTCTATTCTCAACATCTCTCTCTTCTCTCTCACAGGCAAAAGCCTGACATTGCCACAGCAACGTGTGAGCACACACGCACACACACAGAAAGCCTGTTGCCTAGCAACTCAGGGATGAGACAGATGCAGGCCTATCAGAGAAGCTAGTGAAAGAGCCGTGAACAGAGAAAGGGAACCTATTGATGGAAGAGTGCCCCTGCATATCAACCTCAAGCAATGAGGATTCAATCACATTCTGACCTTTGGATCACCATCGGACCAAACCATGCGCTTTCACTCATTCACAGACTCCTGTGTGTTGACAAACGTTTCTAATACAGCTAACGCACAATTAGCTGTCAATATTATCAATGCAAGTTGGCAGCACTACCACCACTACAACAAACACAACAACAAATATGGCACTTCAAACGTTAGCTGAACCCACATTATGTGCTCCAATTCTCTGTATAGCTTGACCTTATTTTAACATGTTCAACACCCCTGACTGAGTGGTTGCTAAGCAAGACTGATGGAAAGAACAACAGTACGTTTGGTAAACACATCTTCCCATGCAGGGAATGCACCCAGGCTGATTAGCATCATAATCAAACAGAGCCCAGCACAAAATGCACCAAAATAACAATAATTTATCTGGAAGATGTCCTAGTTACCAGAGTATAATCTTTAACAGGTTATTTAAAAGGTATACTTAGTTATTTTCAACTTAACATCACCATTTCCTCTTGCCTAATACTGTAAGGATTCCAGTAAGAAATTATTTGGCAGTCTGTTATCTGTGTGTGTGTGTGTGTGTGTGTGTGTGTGTGTGTGGCAGCAAGTATGAAACAGCTACATGGCTAGTCACTTTCAGCCTTACCCTTAAGCTACACCCACGCTGAGCAGCTCACTGAATTTAGATCACAAGACAGAAAGAGTTCTGTACAGATCAAATTTTTTAAGAGCCAGCATGAGTACTAAATATTTGATCACACAGACTTTTCTTATTTACAGTATTTCATGCCATGTCTGTGCCTTTTAAAACTAATTTCAAAACCAAGTTCTTCTGTTGAGTTTATTTACTGGTCAAAAATGCACCAACCATTGTGTATTAGCCCTTAATGAAATAAACAAGCAAAACTTCCAGTCTTTCAGAAAAGTGTTTCTAAACTGGCTTACAGAACATCTGGCCTCTTCTCCTACAAATCTCAACAGCTCAGATCAGTTGTAACATTTCCCATACTTAATCCACTTCTGACCTATACAAGGTTCAAAACAAAGTTACACTACATCAACCACCACTGTTAACATTATACATCATCCACTGAGTTGATAAATCCACAAGTATTTGGGTTTGTAAAGTTGGAAGTCATTTAATTAGTGTTTTGAACAACAAGATAGTAGCGTTTCACATTTATTTACAACACACAACATTAAACTTTTACACTGCAGATTAATGAAATAAAATCTAAAACAATAATACAAGAGCACAAGCAGAAGATACGTGACAGAGTTAATATGTGCCAATTAGAGAATCTGACATTATATAACTTAGCTGTTTGGCATGTCAGACAGCACATACAATAAACTCAGTGATTAATGAAAAAAAGAAAGAAAAAAATATCAAGGCCAGAATAAATAATATCTCGAATAATCTTAACCCTTCCTACATCCAAAACGAGCTGCACTAACTGTTGAAAAAATGACCTACCTACCTAGAATCACAATGTGCTTCACAGAAGTAGAGTAAAAACATGGATATACACTGAAGATGGACAACACAAGATACACAGATTCAAATAAAATAGGAAGACGGCCATGCAACTCCCAAATCATATTCATATACACAGATGATTGTAAAACATCAGAGCCAGCACCAAGGGTTAATGCCACAGCTGCTTCTTGCATTCAGGCTCTTACACTGATCACACAGGTGACGTCAATTAAAGACTGAGTGTTTAGTGCTTATGGTTCACAGTGGACACTGAAAGGGAGGCTCAGCTTTGAAACATCACCATGCTTCATGTTGGGGACGCTGTCTTTTGTGATGTACACTGGTGGCTTCTGGTTGGTGGGTCGATATGCTCTTGGTCTCATTGGTCGGAAAATCACCGTCTTCTTTCATAAGGAGACAAACACTTCTTAATCCATTATTGTTGGGGGTGGGAGGGACATATGCCAACCTGATGCATTTTACTTTTGAGTGATGGGATATTTTGATTAGGTATGAAAATAATATTCAAATATAACTTTTAAAATGCTTGTTTTTTGTAGTTCTGAGTTTGGATCGATCAGGGCTATGTTAACTTAGTTCATAATAACTTGGAACCAACAGAAGACAGGTTGAGAAGAGAGTGAACATAAATCCACTTTTTAATCCCTAAAAGTTTAAAAAAATCTCCTCTTGCCGGTTAACGTCTCCAGATCAGATCAGAATCCGGTGTGACAACGGGTGTTTATTCCTCTAGAATCTCCCCAGGCTAAAGAAGCTGTCTGTGGGCCAGCTCTGTCTCTCTGCTCCTTCCCATACAACACTGCAAGACCTCAGTGTGCAATATTTTCAATTCATGCAAAATTGCGAATGGGGCAAATTTCATGTGTTTGTGCCATTCACGACGGTCATTTGCGTCACCTGAATCGTGTCATTCGTGTAGCCCTGCGTGAAGTTGTGTCTTTGTACTGACTTTGTATGTAATCTACTTGTACAAATAATGTTATTCACCTCTAGTGGGAACACACCATAAGACCTATAAGTCGAGAGGTAAAAACAATCGCACTTTCACTCAGTCTATAAAAAGTCATTTACAGGCAGAAAATGAGGAAGATGACAAACATTCAGGGTCCCAGCACAGACCTGAACCTTGGGCGTGATGGTTGTGTGGTATGTGCTTTAGCTCACTGAGCAATGAGGCCACCCTTATCTGCCTATTATTGTAAAGTGTGCAACGTGTTAAGTTGTGTGTGTGATCTAGATCATTATGCTTCTGCAAGAGACTGTCAGAGAAGATAAATGATGAATGTGTGTGTGCTGCGTGACTGCTTGAGAGAACATGAATGAGTGAGTGTGTATGTGTACAAGTAAGTGTGTATGGTAGTAGAATGTGAGGCACGGTGACTGGATCTACATTAATTAAGGATTACGTGAGGAGGTAAAAATAAATGCAGAGCAGAGGGAGAAAGCCTGGATGGATAATGAACAGAGCGAGAGAGGCAAGGGAGGAGAGGCACAGAGGGTGGATATGACCTTTCCACAGATGAGCATTATAATGTCTCACAAACACACACTGATATAAAAAAAATGCTCTAAAAAGCATCCCACTTTTGAGACGGACTGTATGCTGTGATGCAATTCTGATTGAAGTTTAGGCTAAAAAAGCACCAGTGTCATGTAAGGGACAGATACCTCATATAGGCAACAGTTTTTGGCAGCCATTTCATCTGGCCTACAGATGGCTACAACAGTCTCATCATAGATTATTTATCTCTTACACCAGGCATTCTTTGTTATTGTACACTTCGGTTAAAGAAGATCTGTTTAGAGGATAATCATCGGGCTCTCAGCAGGCCATTCTGTTTTGCACGAGGACTTATATTATTTATTTTTTTTATCTTCACAGAGTCTCACTTGCACACACCTATTCGAGTCTGCTTCTTTACAACCTGTGTGTTAACCCACTTTGTTTCATCTGCTTTCAACATTTGACTTATGCTCATTTTCTCATCACCAAGAATGAGTTAATAATCACGAAAATGGTTTGGCAGATGTATTTGTTGAAAGCGATTCACAATAAACACATTCAACATCCAAAAGCAGCATGCTAGATGACGACGACAAGAACAACAACAGTTTCACAAAAGTTTAGCTATTAACCACTTATTCCTTATATTTATCACTGACTGACAAACCCTTTTATATTATGGATAAACCTGCTCTTCATGAACTGCATATACAGTTCTATGTGATTAGAAATTATATTGTTATAGTAAAGTAGTAAACAAGTGTTGCCTTGAGCTACAAACAGCTAAATGAACTAAAGCTAACATTATTCAAACCAGCTAGCTGAAATGTTAGCTTGTTAAAATGAACTCATCCAATGTGCTAGCATAAGCTATAATGCTACATTAGCTATCCACACAAACAACGCTCATTTTGACCTTGTACCTTTCACAGGTTCATGCTACATATAGATCCATCTGGTGTAGTTGCATTTATAATGTTTAAACCATTTTTTGACTCATCAGTAAATCTTTACACCCCTAATAAGTAAAAAAAAAAAAAGTTGAGTGTATGAAAATGCTCTTGAGCTACAAAATAATTACGTTCATACAAAGTAAATGTTTAATGGGAATGGTTTTTGCAAAGTTGGATTTTAAAAGCTAAATGATTTTTTTTTCAATTTCAAAGCAATATCACATTCAACTCCGTTTTAAAAATGTATCTTATCTTTGAAAAACATATATTTGGTGTTCATAAATTTGGCCTGGTGCACTAGTGCTCCCACTGGAATAACTTAATCTGGAGCAATGGTGATGAGTAGTAAAATCTGTGTGTGAAATTTGTAAATGCTTTGGTCTACTTTAGCTTAGTGGTAATGTGTCACATGTTATGAAGAAACTTGAAGTACCCGTGAAGACACCTCTGAGATAGAACAGCCAATACATCATTCTGCCGCACTGCTTTCTGTTATTATACAGGGACCAGAAGGTGGGACCGGCAGCTGACTTGGCACATATGAAGACAGAGCAGAAGTAGAACCAACAGCAGAGACCGGCAGCATACAGACAGCCAGACAAGCAACCTGATCTCTACAATGACAGAGGAACGCAGGAAGAGCCAGAACAGGACGGACACATACAGCTGCAACTGCAGCCATTCCAAATGGAGCCTCACTGGCTAGGCCCAGGAATCATTCCTCAGACACACACAACATACGCACGTGGGTGCAGTGTAGCTGGGGACCAAACAGAATGTTAATGCTGTCCTGGTGCAGAGGGGTAGAGGGAGGAGGCAGGATCCCAGATGAATTATAAATCACTGGGCAGGGCCGGATGGAGGGATGGAAGTATGGAGGGATGAAAGGCCTGCTACTGCAGAGCACAGCCAGCTGAGGGCTGGGGCGGTGCCTACTTAAAGAGGGGGCAGGGAACTGATGCCAGACTAAGGCTGTGGTAAGGGCATGTGCATAATCTTAATACAAATATATACATGTACATATTCCTAATAAATAATATGTACATGCATATTTTTCAGGGTGTTTGCATGTACACATTTGCATGCCAGTACAGGAACTAAAAAAGTGTGTGGATGCCACTTAAAAGTCTTGGACAAGCTCAGGAATCAGACCATGCCTCCATCAAGCTGAGCAGATGGATATCCCACTTGAATACAAGTTCCAGTTTCTGAAGCCCAGCACTGAAAAGGTTAAATTAAAAGAGCATCCAAATCTTGTACACTACAGTGCCATCCCCTAGAACAGGAGATTACCAATCTGCCTTGACTCAGATATACCACTGCATTCACTCAGAGGTGGCAGGAATCCTCTGGATTCAATACTGCACTCTTTTCAACATCCTATTGCCAGAAATAACTTTACGTTAAAATGATCAGAACTATGTTCATGTCTTTTTTTAACAGCCAATGCAAAGATGTGGGAACTACAACAGCTCATGTAGCTATCAATTAGCCTAACTTATTGGGCTAATTTTTAGGCCACTCATTACACAATATTAACAACCTAAAACTATGTAAGGAGTTGTGACAGTGATTCTTACCTTCTATGATTCTGAATCGATTCGCAAACATTAAATTATGTTGACAGACCCAAAAAAAGAGAGAGGCAGAACTCAACTGCAAGAGCAGAGTGCAGCTCATGGAAGAGGCATTTTGAATTAATAACTTAAATAGCTTTGCATGAAGAAAGTGCAGTATTTTGTGGAAACACCCATAGATAAGCCAACATTACTGGAGTGGAACACCAAACACAGGCTCAAAAAAACAAGACCAGCTGACCAGCTTATCAGAACAAAACTGCCGCAAACTCTGGTTAGGTGAAGAAAAATCTAATCCAATTGTAAGATTCCCACCCATATCTGTTAGTGTACCTGATGAATTTAACTGAGGCTAAAGTTAAATTCCAAAGTAGGTGTGTGAATACCCTTTGCTGCCATGTGTATGCAATAAATAAATGTACTAATACACTGATGTCATACAACTGTCTTCAGTATTTTAGCTAGCCAAACAAACCCAAACCTTAACCTCAATGGAGTAAATACTGATGCAGAACTAATACACCAGGTAGGCAGACAAACTAATAACTGACCATGTAGGGTCTGTGGTATACCACAGTCATTCATAATGGAACAATCAATTAACTCATCAGATTGGACAGAAAGGCTACAATTAGTGGTTTGAGCAAGTGCTGTTCAAGACACCTCAGGACACTTTCACTAGAGACTAAAGACTCTGAAATCTCCAGCAATAAATAGTTAACGAAAATCTGTCTTGTTAGATATTCAATAAATCTCATTTAACCAAAAGGAGTAAACACAGAAGTGAACCTTTACCAGCACTGCAGCTAAATTATTTTCATTATCGTTTCATCTACCAATTATTTTTTTTGATAATTCGATTAATCGTCTGGTCTATGAAACTGACTTGTTTTTATACGGGCCTTTTTTGGTCTAGCGACAACAAAAAAGCACTTTACAACACACACACACACACACACACACACACACACACACACACACACACACACACACACACACACACACACACACACACACACACACACACACACACACACACACACACACACACACACACACACACACACAAGGGGCTACTGAGCAAGGTGTCAACTGCTCATCAGGACTGATACTAAGGAATCGTTTAAACATATCAATAGAGAATGTTTCAGTGACTAAAGTTGACACTACCTCCAACTGCCATTTACAACTGCAACTATGATCTTCATTCTAGCCTAAAAAATGCCATTTAAGCCAAAGTGTGTGGCATAAAGATTAACTTGAAGCATCCATGGCATCATCCCAAAATTTACTCAAAATAGCAACATAGCTCAAAACTCTATCAACAGACTATTACTCAACTACATCTCCCAACTACTAGTTAACTAGACCTAACTCAAATGCCAAGCAGCAAAACACAACCAGTTTGCATGCAGTTTTGAATTAGCATCTGTTTATCTCTTAGTATGAGGCTGCGTGCCCAAGTGTGTGTGCGTACTGGCTCTCCATCTTCGTCCGAAATGAAAACTGCAATAATTGAAAGAGGCACTACCTTGAGGGAATTGTTCTTCCGGTGTTCACAAGGTATCACTTTTTAGCATCTGAGCCTGCACACGCACACACACACATCCAGACAACAGCTATCAACATATGTATGCAATTTAGCCAATTAAAGCTTTAACCCATAACCCAGTGCAGCCCTACCGCAGAGGTAACACAAACTGTTTTCATGTGAGAGAAGAGAAGACGGAATAAAATAGGATATACTACAAGAAAATATAAAAGGGTTGAATCATATATTAATAGAAAACAGCAGTGCCTTTCATTGCTTGGGTCATTTCCCTTTTCAATTCCCCATTTCACAAGGCTATTACCCGATACAAACCTTTGATAGGAATTTAAGAACCAATGCAGTCCTAATGATAATGCCATACACGGCCAACATCAAGTGTTTGCTTGGTGGCAAGCTCTGTTTTGTCCTAAGACAAAACATATGCTTTTAAAGAACATGTATATAATGCAAATTCTTGAACATGCTATTCTAACAATATCTGGGAAATTAGTTATGAGAACAGTGGCCATATTTCCCTGAAGAATGCCAACATCATTACATAACCCTAACCCTACTTTACAAAGACGGGACGTTAGTGATTAATCAATAATTGATCACTCGCATTAAAAATATAATACCCAACAATGTAAGAAAGAAGATGTGCATAATAAGAATCAGAAAACATTACTAGCAGTTTTGTTGGCGTACTAGTCAATGAAAGTAGGGGGGAGGGATGGAGTTATAGGAATGTGCTGCCTTGCTCTGTATGCTATCTTTATTTTGCCATTCCTGTATGAATAAAATATGTAGTGCACTTGAGGCCTGGCACTGTGTAGTTGATGAGTGCTGCACAACAAAGCAATACTATGGAAATCCCAGCCGAGTTGCATTCTGTCAGCTCTTCAAGTTAGCTAGCTGGCTCATGCTAATACCGTACTACCAGCTCCAATGTCTCACAGCAGCTCCCAGAGCAGCCAAAGAAGCAGTGCTACAGACATCATAAGGGGGATTGTAGCCGTACTGCTGCAGCTATGATACCAATGTTAGTCTCTGAGGACAAGTGGTGCTTTACACGAGCTTCAGACAATGTCGAAACAAAAGTTAAAAACCTTCTAAGGGACATCCTATGCACTGGTGGAATGGAAATGTCAGATTCCCCTGGCTAGAAAAGTTGTTACAACAGTATTTATGCGTCCCAGGGACAGTGGCTCCCCCTGAACAGCTGGTTTTACCAAATGGAGTAAAATTAATCCAGTAAGACTTAAATGTGTTGTCAAGAGATCAGATTAGCCTATTTTATGTTTCCTCTTGATAACAGGCACTTGCTCTCGGGTACAGACCTTTTCATTGATACAACAAGTACGTGTTAGGCTTTAAGTGCTATGTCTGCCCTGCATGGTTAATCTGCTCCACTTAATATCTGCCAACAAAGCCTGGAAAAAACACAGAATTTCTAGCTATGTTTGATCTTTCAAATATTGTATGGTCATTTGTTGAGGGCAAAGATGAACATCAATTTGAATGACAGCATTATTTTGTGATTATTTGATTATAAAATTAGTTTAAAATTTTACCAATGTTTCATTTGTAGAAAAACATGGATTTAGGATTATTCAGAATTATTAAAGAGTAAAGATTATCATTAACACAGTCTCCTATCAATTCAGTAAACAACCTCAAATCTGCATCACTAATAAGGATAAAAACTTGTCAGTAAACATAATATCTGGAGTATTTAGAAACCTAAGAGCAGTAGTGGGTAAAGCAGCTTAGTCATCTTAGCAACAATGATAAAGCTGAACAAAGAATCTGAGCATAAACAACACAAGCATGCTCCGTGGAAAATGAAGGGAGGCAAATAAATTAAGTATGATGGAGGGGTAATTACAGCAGAAAAACAACACGCAAACCAAAGTTAAGAAGAGAGCGGAGGTTAAGATAGTAAAAAAACAAAACAACAACATGGAAGGTGAAAAAAAAAGTCCAGACAAAGCCCTCGTGCAGACCAATCCAGTCAGAGACCTTTGGGTGCTGTCGAAAAGCTGCCAAACAAACTCCTGATCTTCCTCACTTTTCTCTCAGCCATCCCCTACCCCCACTCTCCAAGGCTGGAATTTCCTGTTGATGGCCCAGTGCAAACGCCCACTCTCTTACGGAAAACTTACTTTGAAGATGAGCACGAGAGACAGAAGAAGGAGAAAACTACAGAATAGAAATGCACGTCATGATGATGCCTTCTGGCAAAATCTGGAAAGTTTACACTGCTGGCACACTTTTCTATTTACCCATGCCAGAGACAGAGTACTACTAAAATTACACACAAACACCAGTGGAAAATACACAAATGTAACTAAAGGGAACAGTGTTGACCTGGCTATAAACAGGGGTTTATAGTAAAGACAGAATATTTGACAGGAAGGCAAAGTTGGGCTGCACTCCACAGCACTGGACAGGATTACACAGAACTCAAAACTAGAAACTGTCTCTGTCTTTGCTCAGACTGTTTCGTGGATAGAAGTTGTTGAAGAAGAGTCCCTTGTCAAGACCAAATTTCTGGTCTTAGCAGTAGAAGAGTGGCTGCAAAGGGGCTCCAATGTGGCGAGGCAGTTCAGAGGACAAGGGATGCATTGAGGCTAGGGAAAAGGGATAGATGATACAGGCGTGTGAATGTACAGCCCCAAAACTCGAGCCTACTCAGGTTTCCTCCACAAAGCTTCCATTTTACCATGGCACACCCAACCCCCCTCTTCATCTTGCACACAGATGCACATCCCTCCTCAGCTTATCCCCCTATTGTGCTTGCCTGACAATTTACATTTGCTCTCAGCATGTCCCTTTTATGTTATGGCATAATGTTGCACGTAACCGTTGACCACCATTAGGGCTACTGGATGTACTCTCAACTGTGTATATGATGTAATATTGGAGCGTTTTCAGGAAGCACTGGAGGGGGGACAGGGTTGCAGGCCATTGTATTTTTTCCTTCACCCCTCCTTCTGTTTTTGTTCGGTTGAGTGACTCATCAAAAAAAAAAAAAAAAAAAGCCTTTTTCTCCCCATCCAAGGTCTGGACAATATGAAAGCAGCCCTGGAGAGAGGAGGACAAAAGGACACGCATGTGACACGCTAAGGCCATTTGGGATCTGGGTCAGGACAGTGAACTGGTCCTCAAAGTCTGGCTTTCACTAGTAAACGCCTCTGACAGGCCGCAGCCCCTGGCAGTTCACCATACCCTTAAACTCAGACGCACAATCACGAGAAGAGGATGTTGATGCAGACAACTCAGTTTCATCTCATCTACTATGAAATGAAATAAAAACATCAAAAGAAATGTTTTGACTACACAGAAAAAAAAATCCTCCTTTTTGACAATGCAGACACAAACATGTGTACACGTCAAGAGGTCACTGTGTGTGTGTGTGTGTGTGTGTGTGTGTGTGTGTGTGTGTGTTGAGGGTGTGGGGTTCGGGGTTCAGTGTCAGAGCTGAGAAGCAGAAGGCAGCATTCATATGCAGATACTCTGCCATGTATGGAAGGAGCACAGAAGAAAGGGCTTCCCTCCACACAAGAACATGGCTAAACAATCCCTCACAAGGATGAGACACATGCACTCACAAATAGGGAGCTAAGCAGTCAACAGGTAGCAGGCTGGAGGACTAGTAAAAGCAAGCACTACCAACAGATGTTCAGTGTGCACTGGCCTGGATTTGACCCTACTGGATTGTTAACTTGGTCACGCAATGGGTCTGGGCTTAAAAACAGTGTATGTGATATTAATCTAAAATGTAATGCCTTGAAGGTGTATTGATGAAGATGAAAACATGCATTAAACATGAAGCAGACAAGACAAGACAATGTAAACTGCCGCTCTCATAGCAAACTTTAATCTTAGCTAAAAATCTGGAAGTAGGCCTAAGAATTTCATTTCTGACGCAATACTAAATCTGCTTGCCGCAGCTGATGGATTCAGCATCTAGGTCAGAGTGAATGCAGTATACAGAGAAGAGCAGAGGGAAGCAGGACTGGTTGTTATAATACACATTTGCATAGTTTTTCCCTCTACAAAAATTATACTTCAGGTGAAAGCTATATCCACTACCAGACAAACAAACTAAACATAAGGATTAACACGAATAACATTCTGGAGTATAAATTAAGCAGAAAAGCCATTTCAAACATAAAATGGTCGTCTGTAGCTCCCTTGCCTGAACACTCAAACAGCCAAACACACTTCTCTTACACAACGCTGAACGTGAGAAGGCTCAAGATAGAGCAACTGAACAGGGATCCGGCTTTTGAAGCATAAAGGAGTGAGTCATGATGACCTACATAGGCTGTGGGGGGAGAGTGAGAGAGAAAGAGAAGGGGGTGGGGGGTGGGAGAGATTCCTTCCGCATATCAAAGTGTTTACTTGGCTCTGAATGCGCCTTCTCTCTGGGAGGGAGGGAAGGGAAAAAAGGAAAGCAAGAGGGGGGTAGATAACATTAGGATGGAAAAGAAAATGAGAGGACAGGAAAGAGGGAGTTAAATAATACAATGGTTATCACAGTTGTTGCCTCCCTTGATCTCTCCACTTCATGACAAATTCCCCAAATTTTACCCTTAAAGCAAAATGCACAGAAACCTGGACTAGTACAGACATTCAAGGCTCACGCTTGGAGACAGTCCAACATCTCTACGGTCTGAAAAGACACAAAGCAAACACCCGTATTCAAACAGCATGCATCACCTGCATCCTAAGCTACAGGCATTGTCTGATAGAAACTGATAACCACTGTGATTCAAAAGTATATGGATGCAGTGCAGTGTCTCCATGATATCTCAGCTAAAATTCACTCCCAATACCAAGGAGACCAGCAATATTCCTGGCTGATCAATAAGCACTGCAGAGAGATCCAGTTCCCTTTGAAGCTGAGTCGTGGATCTGGTTTCCTAATCACCTCCACCACTGCACCCTGTTCCTCCTCCTCTTTTGTCCCTCCCACAGATTTTCCAATACAATGGAGCAGTTTTCACACTACATGTGGGCCTGAGCTGGGTCGGCCTGTTCGGGAGAAGAGGGGGGAGCAGCATTTGGGGAAAGCAAAGGAGAACAAGGAAAAGTGGTAACACAGAGGGGAAAGCTATCATTCTGGAAATGGGACAACACAAGAGCCTGGCACACAACCCCTTACTTTACACTGGTTAGAATGAATGAGACTTTAGGAAGAGAGATTAATAATCTTCATGGTTACAACCTTATTGGTTAACACTAAACAAAGGCCAGAATACTTAGCAGATGTAAAAATGTCAAATTATACTCTTGTCTAAAGTATTACACTATTTCTACATCTATTCAACTCCAAAACGCAGCACTATAATGAGTTTATATTACAAACTATTTTACAGTATGTTTGGCTGTAAAATGTGTTACAGTGCATTGTTTGGCTTTTAAGAAATTACACTAAAAGTGATTCATACAACTGAATGCAAGGAACAAATAAAAAAAGGAAAAAGAAATGACTGAAAAACACAATTCTGTAATGAAGAGAGGCAGAACTCCTCTCTCCCCACTGTCTCCTTTCTTTCTCTTTCTGTTTTGTGCTGTATCACCAGTAAATGCGGCCATGGGAGCTCTGCCAAAGAGCTGTAAACTGCCATCCACTAGAGGATGGCTGCAACCAAAACAACCAACTACGTCACCTCTCTGAATACATTGCTGTCCTCTCGCTCACACACGCACGCACACACACACAGACAGACACACAGACAGACACAGACAGACACAGACACACAGCACACACACACACACACACACACACACTCCATAATGTCCCTATTATGACTCCTGGACCATAAAACTGATAAATATAAACTACAGAAATTAGGAAGTGATTGTATGTGTTACTAGGCTTATGATCTAAAGGTCTCGGGACTTTGTTGTACAAAGGTGGAGAATAGGGGCAACAAGAGTATGGCGAGTAATGAGGGGTGTGGTGTGTGTGTGTTTTCAGGTGGGTAGGAGATGAGTAAAGGGGGGGATGAGGTTAAGGAAAAAAGGGAGGACAGAGGAGGCAGCTGGGGGAGGGGATGTAAGGAGGAGGGGAGACGCACTAAAAGGACTGGTGAATTATTGATGAGAGCCAGCAGGCTGGCCCTCAGTACTAATGCATGGACACACATACACACCAAAGGTGCACACAGTCATTTACACAGAGCATGGATATTGTTACACATTACATCACCTCCTCCCATCTCTACTTCTTTCTCAGCCACCACCCACAACCTCAACCTCAATTTATCCTGTCTGTCCTCTTGTTTCTTTACCTCAACCTGTCTCCTGTCCTCTGTCACCATATCCACATTACATCTTTCCCCCTCGCCCTTCTACCGAATCCTGCTGGTCGATAAAAAACTTCTATTAGCTCTGTTATGGAAACTCCATATCACACACCAAGCAAAAGACTTGAACTAAATTATATGTGTGTGGAGTGCTAAGGTACACAGTTTGGATCATGCTAACCACAAGTTTGAGTTCATGTAGAGGCTAGGGAGCCTCTACATGAACAGCGCTCCAACAACACTGTGCATAGGCCAAGTACAGCACATGGTGGTGGACACATCTATTCCACACAAACACAAAGAGGGGACTGAACCAATGTGACAGCCACCCCTGCTCTGAGATCTGTGTGTGTAAGGAATGAGAGAGCGAGAGAGTGTGTGTGGGTATCATGGGGCTTGCAGGAAATGTTGTGTCTGAGACTGGGGAGCAAGGGAAAGCACAAGGTTGAAGCCGGATGAAGAGGTAACGAGAAATTAGGGAAATGGGGAAAGAAAAGATAATTGGGAAATAGGGTTTAGTCTGCTCTGTTTTATAGTATTCATCATAAAATGAAGGCAGCAGCTTATTTTTGATAGCATGATGTTGTTGGAATACTAAACTAAATCCCATAAGAACCTCAGCAATCAGCTCAGTCGTCCACGAGACCACCCCAGCCAAAGAGAAATAAGACAAACACATTTATCCATATTTATGCATGCAATTTTCAGTTATACTACCTTTCCCTAGACATGAACCATTTTTCTAATACAGCCTCACTTTGCCAAGTCAGACCAAGAGAACGATAGGAGGGGAAAATGAAAAAAAAAACAACAGCGTGCGGTGGTAATATCTCTTCAAATCGGTGTGCAATTATTGCAATTGTTAGTGTATGCATACAAACCGATGGAGTAATGTAGTAGGAGCTAAGTCAACAAAACTCTCTTAAACTCATTATGGCAATTCTCAAAATAGTCAGAAATCACTAGTATCAAAACAAAATAGGCCACTTGTAAATAGTGTTAAATTTCCAAACTAATTTCTGCATGTATATCCCTATCAATAAAAGAAAGTTTAAAATTTTTCCTGGATTTGATAATACTATTCAGGCAGAGGGATATTTATTATCATTATTATGATGTAAATTGAGGTATTTCAGTATCAGGATCATTTATCCAGCAAACAACATTTGCAGATGATACTGGTGCACACGCATATATTTTGGGTTTCCGTATGTGCATATGCAAGCAGAGCACTGCATGCTGAACTGAGCAGAGCAAAGCTGACCTGCATACAGAGCTGCCTAGCTCTGCCTCAACATTGTTGTTGCCTGTAGAGCTCTGGTCTGCCCTTCCCCCATTTTGCTCTCGCTCGCTCTCTCTCTCTCTCTCTCTCTCTCTCTCGCTCGCTCCCCTCCCCCTGACTGCGGCAGGCAGGCAAGCAGGGCAGATGGTATCCTAGCAAGCAGAATGACCCTGGTGTTCCTGCCCCTTGTTTTGATCCTGCAGTCCTGATTGTCCAAGCCTAATCCTACACTAGCCAGAGCTGCTGGACCGCTGCCAGCACTCTTATTAAGCACACAAAGGCTTTTCATTACAGCTAGGGTGCTAGCTAGCTCATCAGCCTACACACACTACCTCTGTGCCGTAACTCGGCTGCTTTCTTCCATCCTTATTCTCTACAGCTTGGCTCTTCTACTGCTCACCAACTTGCTCTCTACTCAGAAATGTTTGCTTTCAACAATGAGCCCGTGTCTACCTCGTCCATCCCACTACTTTCTGTTCAGCATGCTTCAAAACAACCTCTTCATATGCCTCTCCCTGCTCCTCGAGTATGTTTTCTACTAATTTTTGATAAGTCTGTGAAAACACCGTCCAACTGTAGACATAATAGATTGTGATACTGTTAGTATAGCAGTAACACAATAACTATGACAGATAATACATTTAAACCATGGGAAAGTGGATTTGAATAGCATTAGGTATTGGATGTGGTCTGACCATAATGCTTTAAGTATATGGAGTGTCAAGCTACAAATGAAGCCAGAGTAAACAAGGCAGAATAATACCATGATGATAAGAACTGAGGGTAGACTCTTGGAGTTTCTCAGCCAATCAAAGTGTATGACTCCGACCAACTTGATATGCGATGGAGTAAGATTGTTACTGTTCTGCATGAGTGCCTTTATTCTTAGCAGGGATTACTACAGGATAAGTCAAATTACTACACCCGGCATGCTCTATCTATTGAGCTACACAACTAAAATTCCCCTTCCTCTGAGAATAATCATCTTTATATCATGCCCTTTCCAACTAAAGGCAAAAACATATTAAAAATACAATTTAATGGAAGTGGAAGGTGTAATATTCTTTTATCTTCCTTTTGGCCCTTGATATCTGAAGCAATTACACGCAGAGAGATAAAGGTCACAACAACGGATCAAAAAAAGCATTATACTAGCTTCTAATAAATAATCCTACTCCTGATTCAACAAAAATAAATGATCAGTTTTATTGCCGTTCACATAAGCAGCTGTTTCATAGCCACATTCAACACTCTTTCAGTCACCTGTACATTTTACATCTAAACTTAAAACAATAAAAAATAAAATTATGACAATTTTTAAAGCAACCATTAATTCACTGCGGCTACAGTGAGAGGATTGCACCTTGTTAAGGCACTGAATGTGTATTTTCTCGGTGGGCTTTGCCATACACTCTGAAACACTCGCTCATTCTTGCTTCCTCCTCCACTCGCTCCTCTCCGTCTCTCTGAGCTAAAATCAAAGATTATGACTGAGAATTTTACAGCATGTTGCCTAGCAACCTACAAAAGAAAGCCACACTACATCAGATCACATGAGGGACATGTGCATGCTCATGCACACCCCCCCACACACACACAATAATATGGGGTTTATGCTTCCCTGAAGCCAAATCTAGAATGACTGAAAAATAGAAACATTTTATATTGCTTATTATTTTCTATTTTCATAACAGAATAAAAATGATAAATCCATTATACCTAGGTCAACACGTTCATTCAAGTCTCAACTCTTGGTTTTTCTAAACAGTATTCTTGCTATTATGTAAGACAATCACAGTTTTTAAGGTCAAGCTGTTGCAAGCCCTTAGAAAATGTAAATGTTATGTGGCTTAGACAACTGTTGCACTAAAGCTTGTTGCTAGGTGAAGAGCAACAAGTAATATAATGTACTGAAAAACAGCAACAACAACAGAGGTAGTTGGTGAGGACAACAGAAAGGGAACATTGTGAGGCAGACACTCCTCAGTTTCGAGATGGGTCATAAAGAGGGCCAGCTTTACACTTTTACTGCTGTCATGTTTACCAACACAAAAGGTTCAGTGCATAGTCCAGTTCAGCGTTGCTCAGCTCACCCAGATGTCATTTACTTTGTTGGATACTCTTTCAATCACAAATGTACAGCTTGTTTAAAAATTAACAGTTTAGTTGCCAGGACTTTGCTTTAATATAGGGATTCTCTAAAGGCAGTCAGCTTATCAGCGTGAACAGGTTGAGTCAATGCAGATGATGTAAGACTGCTTCAACCAGACAAGCCAACCTTCTGTACTTAAGAATCCATCAGGCTTAGCGATCAATAGGAATAGGCCCTGGCTTTGTGCTGCAGCTGCCGCATTGCAATAAAAGCCTCGCTGGGCCTGACCCGGCAAAAGCTAACACTGATAAAAAGGCTGTGTTAGATTACTAGCAAACCCTACCCTCTACTCCTTCCACTGTAACACACACCATAACTGTACATTTCAGTCAATGCTACTCACTTTGCTATACACTTGTTGTAGCCATCATTTGTACTGTGTTATGCTACAGTCCTAGCAGAGGAAAAGATGTAGAGGCTTCTATTTGCGTGCATGCACGTAGATCTTGCGGTAGTACGCCAATCGGTACTCAACATTTCCTCTTATTGCAACCCATTAGAGATGCTTTCACATATCCACAGTTATCTCTTGCTAGAGAGCTGAAGATGAAGATTACATATTAGTGCTGTGCAACAAAAGGTAGCCTCCCTGATATGAAGGGTGGGGTGTGTGTGTGTGTGTGTGTGTGTGTGTGTGTGTGTGTGTGTGTGTGTGTGTGTGTGTGTCACACTTGATATGTGAAATGCCATCTCTTCCTACTGTGCAAGTCAACAAACTAGGACTGAGCAATGTACACATAATTTTGCAATTTCTGTTTATACCAAGATTATAAGCATTTAAGCAATGGAACAATATTAAATCTAGGATGCCTACTGTGAGAGAAAGTCAGAATGATTATATTGTACACAGAATTATTTTTCCCCCACTTATTCTCAAGGATAACAGAAGGTATCTATCATCGTTAAACATGTCACAAATGATTGGTATCACCAGTTTAGCCCTAACTATTGCGGTTGTACATTATAACACATCATATACTTGCTCAAACTTAAATGCCATAGGAAAGCCTGAAGAAGCAATTCAAAATAAACATTTTCAATGCTTGGTTCTGTCAAAAGGCAGACTGCTACATTTTGTGTTGCTTCAGTTATATTTTAAAGACAGCTCTCTGTGTATGGCTGTGGGTGAAATAGTGAGAGACTCAGGCCATGACTATCCGACCATCAACCTGTAAAAATGACTGCAGCCTCTGAGCCTTGCAGTTCTTCTTTTTCCCCCCGTTTGCCTCTCCTCTCTTCTCTGGCCTGTGACATCATCACCGCTCCAAAGAGGCGCTCTATATTTAGCTGCTCACACCCCTGCTGGGTCTCACTACTCTGTCAATGCCTCGGCCGAGCTCAATCTCCCTCCCTCCCCGCCTCAGATGGCCCATCTCTCCCCGTTAGCTGGGGAGGTTGGATGCTTTTTAAGAAAGGGGAATGATGGGAAAGGGACAGAGCTGGAGAGAAAGGAGCAGAAAGGGACTGAAAGGAGATAAAGAGGAAGATGCTCAATGAGAAAGACAGAGGGGAGGGTTTGGAGGAACAAGCAGGATGGTGTGAATAGCTGTGCTGTAAATCAGCCTCTCCATAAAGTCTTCCTGTGAGAACAGCTCACGTGTTGGCTCGTTACGCCACACTGTCACAGTGTGTGCCGGCATGCTCACACACTTCAAAAAACACAAAAAAATAAGCCCTGCAGAGCTCTGCAATACTACACTGCACTCTTCCACTGCTGCTCAACGGTACATTATAAAAGACTGTGTATGTGGGAGAGAGGATGGGGGAGGGTGCAGTGTGTCTGTGACTGGCATTTCAAACATCCTCCCTGCACAAAATAACATCCTGGGAAGATAATCTGTGAGCGTGTGACAATTTATTCAGGCTCACGTTTCTGCAGAGTGTGAAAGCCACTGAGCGGTAGAGGGGAAGTGCAGGAGACCAATGAGTGTGTGCTGGTTACTTCTGCCTAGAGACACTCAGCTAACAGTTTCAGCAACCACACACAGAAAGAAAAGGACACACCGCTTCATCTCATTTGCTCTTCCACATGCATCACCTCACTCAATAGCTAGCGCTTCTTAATTTTTCTACCCAATGCTTTTTTTGTTATCCACATCACTGCCCACTCCTCAATCTACCCACCCCCCTTTTCTGCTGTTGGGGCTGCTCAGTAAAACTCAAGAGAGGCTGACACAGTGTGGAATGAGCTAAAGTGTGATGCAGAAGAGGAGGGTTTATGGTCTTTTGGCCGAGTGAGCAAGAATGTACCATTTGATGGCCCTATTTACAGGTTTTCTCAGTTTCTTATAGTATCTGTCTGCAGGAGCCTAGAAGGTGGAGACGAGTCATCAGGGTCACCATCAACTGTGCTCACTAGGCCTGACTAGATGTTGAGCTACATAGCTGGTTTTAGCCAGTCTCTGATTCAGTCTCACAATACAGCTTCCATGCAGCACATATTTTTTGTTGGTTTATTTTGGGGGAAAAGCTAAATTTTAAATTACAACTCATGTGCAGTATCTGAGTTGTGACATCCAGGCCAGGCAGATGAGAGTTCTCCTGAACAGAAAATACAAAGCAGCGGGTCAGAAACCATATTCTGTACTCAACAGTTGTCAGCCATCCTCTGTCCACCTGTTACCATGATGATTAATGCATACAACTCAGCTGCTAGTATTTAAATCCATACCACCAGGAGTAAGACCTGCTTTTTGGTTTCTGTTTTGAAGTAAGAACAGTGGCTGGTTAAGTCGCGTTCCAGGGAAGTGGCAGTAAGTGGGGCGTAGCTCAGAGGTTTGACTGGTTTAGCTACTGCTGTACCCTATAGCACAGCACTAGAAGGTTTTAGGTCTGGACAACACTGGACCTCTTTTTTCATACAACACATACCTCAACCCTAGCATAGACCTGGATGCTTCAGACCAAAGCAACATATGTATGGCACATGTTTGAGAACACAACCTCGAATCTCCAAATCCATACGGTTTAAAGAGCAATGCACACAGATGCCTTTACCCCTATACTCTCCTTTACCATCCCCACCCTAACCAACAGTTGACTGGCTTTACATTCCTAGAACCACACTTGCACACCCATCCACACATACATACACTATTACCCCCCCGGTAATGTGGTAGTGATTGAAGTGGGAACTGGGGGCTGAACTAACAGGTGGGCACACATGCTGCTCAGGAGATTCATCAGATTATCCAGCCAGCACTCAGGGCAGGCTTGCCTTGATGCGCTGTGCATGTATATGTGTGTGTGTGTGTGTGTGTGTGTGTGTGTGTGTCACCCCTCTCTACAGGACAGGTGAGAAGCAGATCTGCCTCATCTCATTCCTGGTCACGTACGGATCCAGCTCCATTAAGACACGCCACCCCAAGTTCGCACGCACGCGCGCACGCACACACCCTTACAAAACTATGAAAGTAGGCTGAACACAAGGCAATTGCTGTCCACCTTATGTTTCCCAGCAACAAGGAAGCGCTCCACTGCAATGTTTTGTATTTGCACTTCCCGTCTGTGCCAGACGTAAGAACATATCTTGGTGGCTTTAGTTGACACCTGATTGTGACCACCTTTCAACTGCACTTTATCAAACAGTTTACATTTTATACAATATATTTTCATATAAAAGTTAAATAAATTGTTATATTGCATACATCATACAATCATTTGTGAATGAGCATTGAAAAATGGGCCCAATGGTACAACTACCTGAGATAGTAGATATGGGTAGTGAGTGCTTGTATTAATTTGGAAGTGGTGCTTGATTGGCAAGAACTGAAATACTGCTAATCTCCTGGGAGGTCAGGCTGCCATCAGTATTTAAATGTTGTTTGTGCATTGGATGTGATTGTCTGATTGTCTTCTGGCAGGCCAAATGATGCAACTCTCTGCTATTTAAATGTAAGCTATGCACTTTCAAATGCTTCCTTAAATAGGATGTACTACCTGGCTTTGAAGCAACTATATATACACATGTACTGAGTCACAGCTATTAACACATGAACTGCCACTTGAAGGAGAAGGATTGTTGTTTTCCTTCTAACTCTACCACATATAAACAGCCAGTCAGTGGTCTAGATCTCCCACATACACAAGTACAGACACATATTAATTATCTAAACTGTCCAGTGAACAGTAATTAAGATGAGTATGCCATGATCACTTTGCATTTCCAAGGAACACTATGCCTATTCCCACAGTCTCTAAAAATAGTAAAAGAACGTGACTAAATGGTCACAGTCTGCAGCCCTGTAAAGCTTCCCTTGTATCTGTAGCAACAACACTTCAGGACGTGTGATTACATTATTCCTACCAAGAGTAAGATTTACATGTTTTGCTCATGTCTCTCTTTTATTCACAAAATTATGGAGGACTATCGATAAGCAGGCCTTGTAACCTCATAATATAAAATCCTAACAATACCCATCTAAGTTTTCACAGCCCTTATAATGTATGGATTATAGAAATTAAATTAAAGTAATGATGGAAACTTGATACATACAGCCCTAGTGGCTAAGTAAAGGAGTTGTAGATGATAGAGAAATAGGAGGGAGAAACATACAGAGAGAGCATTGCTGGTATAGTGCTGTCCTCTCTGCTCCCCTCAGGCCTCTGTGACAGGTGCTGTGTTTTTTTCCACTGCTTAGCAGGACCTAATTTCTCTGCAGCTCACCCCAGTTGGCTACGTGAGGCACATCACTGGAAAGTTGAAGAATACAATGCCAACTGGGCCACAGGTGAACTGAGCATGAGGTCACCATCAACATTTCTACAGGAAAAAAGCAGCTCAATGAAGAAACTGGAGCTTAACTGGCCTAAAAGAAAAACAATGAGCTGGTGTAAATGTCTGATACCTACACCTTGGCTGAACCCAATGACCTGTTTGTGTGGGAGGAACAAAAAACAAACACATGTACAGGATCTAAGAAACTGAGTTACAGCTTTGCCACTTTACTTCATGATGGTAGGGTGGCAACCATTTGCGGATGCCAAAATTTAGCATTCCACTCTGCTCTGGGCTAAAAACAGGACTATCAAACTCAAGGAGAGAAGAGATAACACTTCCTATTGTTTATTTCAGCCTAGGGTTAGGTGCCCTACATCACACCAATATTAGAGGAACAGTCGGCACACTGTAATAAACTACATGACAGCAAAACCAGGAAAAAAAAACAACCCACAGGGGCCAGCAGAAGTAAACGTGAGACAAGATTTTCCAGTCTAGACTGTTTTAGACAGTTTCAGCAGCATCCACAATAACATTTTCTGGATTCTGTCTTGACTGAATAACAGTAGATTTCATGCAATCCATACTTCAAAATGTAATTTCCATATCAAAGTGGAATTGGATGGAATTATAAATTAGAATTGTGAGTCACATTACAATAAATATGAAAAACAGGAAAATCTGAGATGGAATTTCTTGTGATAAACAACCCTGCTGTGATGATTTGACTGAATATCAGCAGAGAAAATTCCCTTCGACTTTTCTTCTGCTTATTGCAGAAATCACCGGACATTTAAAAATAAATTATTTCCCAAGACATAAAAATTACACATAAGCATATGCTGCGTCCTGCTGCAGCAGCCCAGGTTCAAATCCGGCCCTGTGCCCTTTGCTGCATTTCACCCCCCCCTTTCCCCTAATGATCATAATGATGGAGCATAGTATACTGTAGATGAGCTGCAGTCCACTGGTGGGGGGTAGTCCTAGCAAGCAAAGGGTATTCTTCTCACTGGAGCATATGGCTGGTGCTCAGGACAGTCAGGTGAAATGTTACAGGCTTTGTCTAGACGGCCTAACAGCCACAAACAACTTAGTCAGCACTTGTAACCTGCAAACTGCAGCCATGGAAATGACTGAAACCCTATTTCCAGCTAAGCCCTGATACCTGGCAAATAACATATAAGTAAAATTAATTGACCAATTAAATTAACTTACCAATGTTCGATTATTTGCAACCCATGAAAAGAAGAACTAAAACCCCATATAACTTCAGATTGAAAGAGATTTAAATGCAAAACCAGTCTTGTTTGTCAGCTTTAAATGTAGTCTTACAACAGGATTTTACTGTTTTAGTTTTGTTTTAAAAACAATTCAGACAAATGAAAAGCAATATTTCAACACCACAAAGGGCCGCTTCAAATTCACCACAGATCTGAATCAACACCTCTGAGACACAGTCTAAACAAAAAACTGTACGTCATGAGCTTTGCAATGCTGGCAGTTCGGGCAAACTGCCATTTTTAGTTGTCAACACCAACACACAGACACAAACTGGTGTATGAGTGAAAAATCTGGACCTTGAAGTTTATATTTCCATTCTCTAAAAAGGTACATATAAGTGTGTATACCTATTCTCACTCATTAGATGACTAAAGCTGGTACCAGAAATTAAACCAACAAATATTTTAGCACACTTGACCTCATAATAGTAACTATCTTCAAGCCTAACATAGTAAAACACCAGCTTCGCCTTTCAAGAATAAAAGCATTCACTTCCAGTCACACAGCCTCCCAGTTCTCTCACTGCCAGAGCTATCCAAGCTTTTTTTCCTGATTTTGGAATTTCAGACGAATGGCGCTTTTCTCACCCCACTGCACGTCAATATTAATTTTTTTCTGCTGCTCATCACTCGTATTCGAGAATCGATTATTTCTTTATGGATCAGAAACTTTTGTCTAAAATGAAAACTTGCTCATATGAAAGTGTCATATCTGACCATGCTCATTTATTATTAGGTCTGCATTTTTCAGAGAGGCCAGTGACTCAAAAGATCTAGCAATTGAACCCCCTTCTGCTATTTGATGGCGAATACATTCAATCTCTTTCTGGGCAGATCAGCATGTTTCTGGAGATCAACTCTACCCTCGCGATGTCACCATGTTCTGTCTGGGAGTCTTTTAAGGCATGAACAATATGCAACTTCTCCTGACCCAGAGATGTACAAGAAAAGGCTTTTCCTTGGAGACCGAGTTTAACTTCCTTTCCACAAATCAGGCAGGCATAAAACTTGGAAAAGATATTTTGAGTTTGGAAATGAAACAAGCTAACTTCTAGCTTTACAACTAAGACAACAATATACACACAATTTGATTCCCCAGATCAGGTCCCCACAACATGATGTACTTAACAATACCTCTGACATGAATAATTATTTGAAAAACTTTTATATTAACTCTACCAGTTAGTATCATCTGCAGATCAGTCGCTAGACTAATTCCTTGGCAAACTGCCTATCCCCTCCATAAGAGAAGAGGTTAGGTCCCAACTCGACCAACCTCGCTCCTTAGATGAAGTGACCTAGGCCATCAGGTCTATGCAGAGTGTCAAGTCTACACCACCTGATGGGTTCCCCACTGAATTCTTCAAAAACCTTTTCCAATATTCTGGCAAAACCCATGCTTAATGTGTTTAATGAAGCCCTTACAATCGTTACACTTAATCAAGCTTCTCTCTCTCTGATCCTGAAGAAAGACAAGGATCCACTTGGGGCAGTTTCAGACCCAAGCCCTGGCCAAGATTGTATACATATACATATACATGTACATATACAGTATTGTTAAGTGGTGCCTCTTTGTCTAAGGGTCATTTGGGTGTTGTGGGTGAAACAGTTGCAAAGCGCTTGCTGCAAAATGAGTGCTGAGAAGTGCTACTCAAAAACACTACAGCAAATACCACTCAGTAAAAGAAAACTGACAGGTTGGATGATAGCATGGTCTGTGTCCAGATGGCTTAATTAACCTAAATAACACACGTGTTTCCAAAGAGTATTGTTATTGCTAACCGACAAAAGAAAAAGATTCAATACAAGCTGAAGTGTTCAGTGGGTGAGTTTCAAGTATTGTGATGTGTCCAGGAGCAGCAGATAAAGATGCAGGACAGAAAATAGGCAGTCACCACACCTCTGATGTCTTATCTGAACACATCACTGGCACACAAACAAGCCGATCGCTCCTCACAAGCGCACACACACGCTCTGAATGTGAGGGTGGATGAGAGTGCGTCACTCTCCCTTCTGGCCATGAAAAAAAAGCAATCTGTGGCAGAGAGACTGGGCTTTAACAAAATTGCTTTAAATATGTAGTACTTAAAAACGTTGCACCCATTAATTAACTGATTTATTGGACTGATTTTAATGTATTAATAGAATTCTTTGCTTATGAGGGTAAAACGAAAGCAGCTAAACCACAAACGCATTACAAGGTTACTATAACATTAGTACTTAGACAATAGTTAGTAGTAGTAGTTGCAATCACATCTGTCCAGCCAAGTACAATGACAATCAGTTCGTTCTGCCGGACATTAAACCAATGCTTCATACAGCTCAGTCTAGTATATACAGCTCAAACGCTCCATTTTACCAACAACTAAGGGCAGAAGGAAGAAAAAACAGATGCAGAGAAAAACACCAGCTCTAAATCTGGCTGATGCAATCTAATGGAACATCATACTATGAGGGGCTGATGTGTAGGACTGCCAGTTAGGCCATGTCCACACTAAGTTGGCTAAATTTGAAAACGGCCTGTATTTCTACAAATTCTAGCCTTCTATAAGACAATGTTTTCACACCCATCATGGTGCTTTTTGAAAATAATCTCCAGAGTGGAGGGATCTCAAAATGCCAGTCTTGTCTTGTGGTGTGGAAGGGAAAACAAAGCTCTTCAAAAATTATGACAAATATCTTTACAGGCATGGTGGGATGCTATGTAAGAGTAATATGAAGAAACTTTTTGTTGCCTCCAGCTCTTTGTGATCACTCCTTTTGAGTGCTGACAAAGGCAATCATGCAAAAAAGATGTTCTCATTAACCTACACTTAGTGTTTACAAGTTAGGTCAGCAACACAGAAAATACTGTTCATGCTGGTTAAAGGATAGCACTGGAAATACTTTGTGATCCAAACAAACCATAAACAACAACAGACTGATCCTGCTAAGTGTTGTCTGTATGCCTCCATGCATGCATGCATGCATGCATCTAAAAACCTTAAAAACAAATGGCCATATGGCTTCTTTTTAAAATACAAAAGTGTAAAATGATTGGTCGTCTTCCACGAGGAGCACGTTATTATTGGTTATATTATTGGCTGAAAAAAAAATCCATACTGTGCATCTCTAATACACGATAATACACTGGAAGTAGGTTATGAGCAAGGCAGTTCTGCTTCTTAGTGGTACCATGGTGAGAATCAAGTAGATAGCAGATGAAGGCAGCAATAAGTAAGACATTTATACAACATCTATACACTTAAAAGAAGTGAATAATAATGGTATCCTATTTTAATGGTAAAATAAATTTGTTGTTTTAATGAACGCTGAATATATAGGTAGAGGTGGTTGTAAGAATAAGAGAACTAAGAAGAGGCAAACAGACAACAAGGATAAACTGAGACAATGGATGAGGATGAGACATGACATAAACAGTAGAAAGACAAAAGTGATTAAGACCAAGGCTTATGGTCGATCATTTTTGAGAAACTGAGCTGCAATACATTCAACACAGACAAACAAGCCACCAGCTATATTTGGTATACATTGGGTTGTTGGTTTCCCCAACAACACTTCTAAATATAACCCTCCACAACTGGAGCAAATGTTGAATAATGAAGCGCGGGAGGTTCTAGAAAAGGAAGACCTCGCCGGGAAAATTTTGCCAACAAATTTGAATAAAATAATCCACACTTTTTTCTGCAAGACAAACACAGGGGAACATTAAATATGCCATAATACACCCAGTATCACTTGTTTAATCAACTTTATATTTTTTAAGTCTTCCTATCAAATCTCAGCTAGTGGGAAAACAGGTAAAAGGACACAGGTCTGTAATACCCACTAATTCAATATAATAGGGGACAACTCAAAATCATAAACTTATAAATGACATCAACTGCATGTCAAAGATAAAATGTTTTAAGTTTATGAAACATAGGAATATGACTGGGTCATCTAGGTCTCTACAACTACTGGTACTTCTACATACACCACTCTGTTAACACAAACCAATGCAATTTTGCATTTCTGCCTTCTTCGAGGCAAAAGCAAAAAGGAGAGTTGGTGTCAGAGTTGGCAAGTACTGTACAACACAGACACTGTGGGAACCTGGCAGGCATCACTGCAGCGGAAGCAAACAAACTTCATCTCAAAATCTTGCAATACTCTAATACAGGCACACCCCTGATTCTTCATTCTAAAGCTACTGAAAGGTTTTCTACTGGCCTCTGATGTGCCATGTGGGGAAACTTGTCTTTTATCAGCCACCGTGCAAGTAGTATAACCAAACGGACCGATGGTTAAAGGGTGACAATCATCAGACAATACTTTAAACTTGCTTGCCCAAAGATATTTGATTTGGGTTTTTTTTTTTTTTTATAAAAACAGCAAAAATGTTGTAACAACGTCCATACCTGCAATGGTCTTGACTCCCTAGCCAATTCACACATCATTTAGTACAGTGCTGTCATTGACCATTCTTAATTTCTTGCCCTTTCCCTTACAAGTAAGGGTGTATGCTGTGTTATCAATTGAAACATTTTGATAATACGGCAGAGTTTTAGTACTGCATACCATAATACTTTTTGTTAGATTACAGTAGTGAGACACAGAAAAGACAGGGGGGAGAGAGGTGGCCGCTGGGGTAATGGTAAGGCTCAGCTTTGACACGTGGTACACAGTCTCCCCAATGAGCTCCCAGGGTGCCACAGCTTACTTTGCTAAATTTGAAAACAACTTACAACCGGTTTCACCTTAAGACTTCTAAAATTCCCCAACTGTCTTAACGGATATAAACAGTCATACAAGACCTTTCCTTAAATTCAGTAAAGGGCAGAATTTGATAAAGGAAACAAAGAAACTGGCCTATTTGGTCAGTACTTTTATAGGACTGAGGCTCAGTAGTCAGCCCAAGTCAGAGGATTGAAAGGGTGTGAGGCTTGTGAGGCTGTCAATGCAGTGCCATTAAGTTTAAACCAAAGGTCACAAAAGAGGCCAAATCTGCCATGAAAGCAAAGAGGGGCATAATAGTGTGAGCAGAACACAGTTCTGATGATCACTATGTAAGAAGAGCAGCACACCTTCTTCCTGGGCTGTTGTTTGGTGTTCATAGAAGGAAATGACAGGAAGTGAAAATCAGAGGAGGGCATACTTAACTAGCTGATTCACAAAAATCCTGAATACGTTTTTCAGATCAGAAGTCAGCCCCACCAGAACCCGGCCTTCCCATCCCCCACTTGCTACCCCATAAAACACAAAACACTACAGACATGACACTTTTTAAACAAAAGCTGCCCCTCAGTGCTCCTCCCCTTTGCCCCTTTCTCTACTTGACTGTGGCTCAACTGCTCTCCTTCTGTTATGGTTATCTACCTCTCTGAGAACAATAAGGTCGAGGCAGTGGAGCCCAGAGAGGGCTGGAGAGGGCCACAGATGTCTGTCTCATCACCCACCCCCATGCCACATTCAGCTCTCACTTCTGTTGGTAGACAGCAAAGGGGAGGCAAAGTGTAGTTTGTGGGTATTGGTTGAGGTGGTGGTAATAGAGGGGAGGTAGGAAGGATTGGAAAGGGGAACTAAAGCTATTGTTACCCTATAGCAATAGACTAGATCATATCACTGGCCCACAGCAGCTTTCTCTTCCAAAGAGAAGTGGAGGACCAGCCAGTATGTTATAGAGAGAACAAGGATTCAAGTTAGTATATTTCTGCCATCCTCCAAAACCTGAAGGATAGCTTAGTAGACAAAAAGACAAAAGTAGAACAACCTGTGCCGCCACTCTAACATGGGGGGAAAAAGTGTTTAGTAGGGCTGTAACGGTTCTGAAACCAAGACTGAAATCGCGACACAAAAGTCCACGGTCTTGTGTCGCGTATCCAACAGACAGAACCGCGACACACTTGCTCCCTGGACTGTTGAGCTCTCGTTAAGACAGTGTAACTGCGGCGGTGGCAGCGGCCCGTGGGGTGGTAGAGGTGTACGCCTATATCGTATTTGTATTGACAGTAGGTTATTCTAGATCATTTTCCACCTTATTTTAGTGTTTATTTACTACTTTAATCTGCTCCCTTTCTCTTCTCCCCACACTCACACACAGCACACACACACACCTAGCCTGGACCTCTGCTCACTCACAGCAAACTGTGTCTCTAATGATTTTCTCCATCAGCAGTACCTTTCATAAACTCACCCGTGATTCAGTTTACGTGCGCCGCATGTGGGTCCAAACCAAAACTAACGTTAGTGAGTGACATCTGCAGTGGTGTGTTCACTGACGCTCCGTAATGTAAGATTTCTGCCGTACACGCTTAATGTAATATCAGATAACATCTCTCTCTCTCTCTGCAAAATGGGGAAACGGGGAAAACCGCGGTATGAAAAGAACCGTGGGTCAAAAATCGAGGTCTGAACCGAATCGTGGATTTGGTGAATCGTTACACCCCTAGTGTTTAGATATCATACGAGGACCTCTACAAATCATGCTGTGCATCTCTTCTATACTCGTTCACACAGTGAGCTTCCCTCCTCATCAACAGGCAGAGTTGGTATTGATCTTCCCTCAGGGTTTTCTATTTACAGTCTGCTGGTTAGCAGGGAGAGCAGGGAGGGTATCTTCCAGAAACTTTACTCAGCAACCATTGATTTACAATTAAACCAGGACCCTGTATTCCTCCACCAAATCCACAACTCTCAAATGCCTCAAACAGGCCCCTAAACACAGCCGAGCGGGCATACGTTGGTATACGATTACATTACTAGCAAACCGTCTACTGAGCTGCTTGTTGATTGACCAGGCCATACAACTGGCTGAGCAGCATGGTCAAAACCACCTCTGAGCGCACGAGTACTACTGCATACTATATATGTTAAAAAAAAAAAGTAATAAAAGTGCACTGCATATAGTCATAGGAGTCTGTCTGTGGCAAAAGCATTTTACCATAGAACCAAAAGCAATTACATGTTTGCGGGTGAAACCTCTACCACTGAAAGACAGCCAGAGAAAGAAAGTAGGAGGTTGAGTGTCTAAAACTGTCAACGGACAGCCATTGGATTTCACAGGGTGTGGTGACTCTATATCCCAGAAAAGTCAAGAAATTCCCGGGACAAACAAACAAAGTGCTGGTTTGGCTGAGAGAGCAGACAGCAGACTGTACCAGAGGGGGGAAAAAGCTGAAGAGAGATAGCAGAGCAACAAAGCAGACCAGGAGTTCCAACATGGATGCAGGAGCCATATGTCAGCACACACACACACACACACACACACACACACACACACACACACACACACACACACACACACACACACACACACACACACACACACACACACACACACACACACACACACACACACACACACACACACACACACACACACACACACACACACACACAGAGTAAGGAAAGGACTGCAAAGGTAAAGTTTCTCTATCTCTGGTTTCTGTCGGTCTTCCTGCGTTCTCTGCTTGGTACTAGCATGTACCTCCCATCCCCCAAGCTACAGACACACACACACACACACACACTCCCACTCTGCTCCCTTCCATCTCCTCTGCAGAGAGACATGCAGGTTGGGAGAGGAGGGCCGGGAGGATGAAGTGGCGTGGGAAGGGTTAAGTCCAAACAGATCCATCTGCTTCCTCGTCTGTCCTCCTGGCTGGCTGCTGGCCCCAGCCCAGCTTTTACACAGCCTGCAGCCTGACGCAAAGCATTAACACATACACACAACTGGACAGCACACATCAAAAACACAATGCTCACAGGTTTGAGCATTTTTGCCAAGCTTTTTTTTTTATTTTTTATATATATATAAAAGAGGGAAAGGTTTTTCAGATGGCCTGCAACAAGATGCACATACCCTGGGCCAAAGACCTGGCTAAATTTAAGAGCCTGACAATGTCTTTTCACTAAATTCATACTGAACAAACTATGAGCAAAAGCACAGGTTTTGTTCCTTGGAAATACTTTTTGAAAATTTAAAGATTGGATTATAAGGGTGCACCAACTGATCAGTCACAGATCATAATCAGCTGATATTTGCTCTAATCAGTCAAACATCCTAGGGAAAATACATCCACTGACATCATTTTTCAGGCTATACAGCTAGTTGGCTGGCCAGCTGAACAGCCTAACAACCTAACCAGCACATCTTAAATGTTCATGTAAGATGTGGAATGGTGTGGGTCATATTTTGATATCCGTCCTTGGCTGGTAAACAACAGTTACCAGAGCCAGTTTGTTTACATTGTGTCTCTATGTTGCTGCACACTCAGCTGTCAAACATGTACACTGGCGCACCCACTCAGAAGCCTGGAGGCTAAAAGAGCATTTCTGATATATCAAGAATGACATTTTTTCTCCTTTCAATGTTTCAAAAGAGTACAGTAATGGCCTACATGGTGGTCAATGTGGCCTAGACAATTTTCACAACACTGACACGTGGCCTTTGGTAGACGTGTACAGGTAACCGGAAAGATCCAAGCTCACTTCATTCAAATATGTTTACTCTGATAATAACCTTACATAATATACAACAATCTGTTTGAATTGTTTACATAACAGTTGAGATGACTGGAGGATTCCTTCTCTGATTATAATCACATTGAGAGTGCATGTAAACACTGAATGTCATACACTTCTAATTTGCTCCCCCTACAACTTCCTGCAACACCACCACAGTAAAAGCTAGAAGGATCTACTACACTGTTGTGTCAATACTTATCCCCACTAATTTGACCTATCTATACATTCCCAATTAAGAGAGAAGGCAACAATAAGAGAAATAAGATGGACGGATGGGGCTACAAAATCTCTGCATATGAACCCTATTTCAGCTATGAGCATCGATGAAATGAACATACATGCCTGGACCTATCCATGCACTGTGCACAGCCGGACAGCTGCAGGAAATCAAAAGCAAGAGCGTAAAGGGAGGGGACAACAGTGTGCACTGCTGCATACACCCTCATAAAAGAGTATGTTGTCACTGATAGGAGTTGTCAGATGAAGGAACACCTGGTTAGGGAGAGGCCCAAACCTGCTGAACCCTCACAGTTATTCCACCTTTGTATTAAAACAAAACAACAAAAGAGACCTGCTTCTATACAGTATACTGTACTGGACTTGCAATGGTGAAGTTAACACAGAAGAACTTGTTTAGGCTGCTGATGTTGTGAGTGAATAAGAGAGAGACAGAGAGAGAGAGACAGAGAGGGGCATGCAGACTTACAGTATGTCAGACAACAAGGTCAGCCCATCCCGGGAGAGGTGTTGGCTTTCTAACAGAGTACAGCTACTTGAAACCAAGGTCACTGCTCTGTGGCTGCGAGAGGGACAGGAGAGTGGGACCAGACAGGGACAGCTTTGCCACATGGCCTATGTATAGGTTTGATGTGATGTACAGGCTGAATGAATGCGTAACTGCATGTCTCATAGTGCGTGTGTGTGTGTGTGTGTGTGTGCCTTTAAATTGATGGAATTCAGATCACTTGCAGAAAATAAATAAATAAATGAACGAATAACATTCAGGGCCGAATTTCCTGAAACCAGATGCCTTTCTGACATAAACAAATCAGTCCATTATCGCTGCCATTATGGCTAGAAACTGTAGAGTAGGGATCTTTGCTGCTCTCTGCACTCATTCAATCTTTAATAGCCCTCTGCGTGGTTTTGACTGGCTTCCTAGAAAAAGAGCACAGCAAAAGATTAGAGCAGTTTCCCGAAGAAAATGGCAAAGTTTAGCAATTCAAACTAGCTGTTAATCCGGGCTGAGCTCTTACACACTGATGCGGAGACATACGACTATATAAGGCAGTATCTGTCCCTTTCTTATATCTGTCCACTGGCTTCAAGTGGATGGGAGAATAAGGTAGGTAAAGAAGGAACGACGAGATGCTTCGCTGTAAACTTTATAAAAATAAATCACTTAAAAAGTAGTCTAAACATGACACTTTTCAAAACTTGCGATCCTTCCAAGCAGACGTTTGTTCGTTTGGCTCACTATACTTCTGCACAGTCACTTTTTTTGTTGACGGTCTAACTTACTCTTGTAAACTATGTTGAAAGATTCTTGAAATAATGTGTCCTCACCTTTGTGAATCTCATGAAAACATGAATATGCTTTGTATTTGGACTCACTATCAACAACACCCAACATATGTATTCCTGCACAACAGCCCAAGGGGCTAGAGGAGGGCTGAGGGTTATTGGATGGACAAACAAAACCAAACTGTGGAAGGAGGGAGGGATACTTCAATGTTATCTTATCCTCTCCCACCTTGGACAAGGGCCTAGCAGCTCTAAAATTAGCCGTCACATCTAAACACAGTCTTTGGTGTTGCAACTACTCTTTGATGGGAACTTGGCTCATGGCTGACGCACTGAAAGCAAACTCAAGTCCATCTCCAACTGCAGAGATGAAGCCAAGATAGTATACAAATGCAGACTAGAGACGCACAGTCCTTGACTGTCTCCATTTTTACATTATCATTGGAAGTGTTTGTATGAAGCACTCATTCAAAGGTGACATTGAAGGAGCTCACTAGAACACTAGAATAAACTTTACATTATAGACACCAACATTATGAGTAGGGTTGGGGAATAGCATATTCATAACTTTCAGTGCAATACTATCATAATGATAGTGCCAAATTGTGTGAATGTTTTTTATCGATATGAACTGAGTGAGTGAACATTTTAAAATAAAATGGGGCACAGAGGTAGCCGAGTGGTGTACGACGCATAGCAGATAACCACAACGATAGTAAACATTTATCATCAATACAACCCATATCATTTTTATCTGATTTGCATGCTGTTGCCATATTGCAATACTGTATATTGAAAAATGTAATGATGATTTAACAGAAATCACCAAATCTATATTTTATTTATTTTTACAAGTAACCGACAATCTATTTTGTTAGGATAACTGAAAAGTATAACCAGCCAAAATAATAATTAAAAAAACAAACTAATGGTAATCTATTGAATGGCTGGTAAAATCTGACCATTCACTAGCCATTTGTGAGCCACACTGCAAAAAAAAAAGAAGTAAAAGGAAGAGCTGTGTACCTATATAGAAGTGATGTTTAGGATGAATTGGATTTACAAGAAGAGAAGGGAGCAGATATGCCTGAACAGGGAGACTGTGACATGAAACGGGCATCAAAATACAGGGTTCCAGTTGATGACGGAATAAGCAGTTGAATACATGGTAATTCATAGACCACCAACATTATAAAGCAGCAGTGAGTCTAAATCAGTCTAACCATCAGGTGCAGATCCTGTTTGTGCGTGCGTGTATTAACATGTACTTAGGCTTGTGGAAAACAGTGATTGGGAAGCAACCATGACCTCCCAGCAAGAGCAGAAAAAAAAAATCTTGAAAGCAAACCAACATCCTGTGCTCATGGTTGCACAGAGATACTAGACTTGATACTAGATTTTGGACTATTTATATATATTATATATATATGTTTAACCGCATTATTTGTATTTCTATCTAGACAGCAGGAGGTCCTTGCGTGTTACAAAAAAATGTGTTGGCCATTGTTTTTCTTTAATACTGCCAATAGGGTTTGCAATTATAGATGGCTTTTAGGACCATTATACATATATGTTCCTAGTAACACTGATATAAATAACCAAAATCCTTATATAATACTAATACCAATACTAATAATACTAATACTAATAAGAAGAAGAAGAAGAAGAAATGCCCAACATAATTTACTGTGCAAATCCAGTATGAACTGCACCAACTGTTCCAACAGGCAATGCAAGAGACAAAAACTAAACAAGTTGTTGAACACGCTGTTGTTATTGTTAAATGTTATTAAAAATAGCTTACAAATCTAGATTCAAATCAGAAGAAACAAATATATGTTTTGGACGCACATTATTTATTGAATGTGGTAAATGGGAACATCGCTTCTGCTCATACTTCCTTAAAAGCAAATGTCTTCTGGTGCTGAGTTACTTTTCTTCTTGATCATTTCCCTACTGAAGTCCTTTGCCATCTCTCAGCAGTAAAATTCCCAACTCGTCAGAGAGAAGAATAAAGAAATATAGAGCAAACCTTGGACTCAATGCAGCAAGATGTTGTACATGAAACTGCCGCCATGGACTGCTATTTATCCGTTCCACTCTCACGCCTACAAGTTACTTCTACTCTCACAGAGTGCTAACTGGTTTGAACCTCCATTACAGGGAGCACACTGGCCTCCCACTCCCACCCTACAAACAGTGGCAGACTGCCAGGTGGGGAAGAGCGTGTATGTGTGTGTGGTCGAACTGCACAGGACAATGGCACAAAAACACGAATTAGCAAAAACTTACAAATCATCCCACAACCTGTCAACCTTGAGAAATTTGACACAGAGCTCTAACACTCCTCAAAGGAAGTCTAACCTTCTGTGTCACCACTGGTCATGTTGATGTGGAACCCCTGGGCAGGCAGTAATGCATAATACTACATTCCCTTGCCTCCCATTTCCCTGAAACTGTACGACCTATGGCAGACCGCAAATTCCTCTGCCTAAGATGTAAGCTCCCTTCCATTCAGCTTGCTATTAGCGTATTTTGCCGCACTCCATGCCACAGTGCCTTGCCTGTTCCCTGCAAACAGACTCCTACTATACGGCATCAGTATGCAGCCTGCCTGAGGGGGAGGAGAAGGAGCAACAGAGGGGAGGAAGAAGGGAAGGCTGGGAAAACAAAGCCTCTATAGTCGTCTCTCCAGCCGGGCCAGGCCGAGCTGGACTAGCGGGGGCGAGTTATGTAATGGGACTGGCAGGGCCCACTTCCCTGTTCAGAGCTGCTGCACACACTAATCCCCACTGAGGAACAAGCCCTGCTTTGGAGGAGGAGGAGAAAGAAGGGGAGCTGTGAAGGAATCAGTGGAGAAGGTATGATTACAAGAATTTTAGCCTTTCATCTGCACCAAATCGAACACACAGACAACTCCCTTCTCAGTTCCTCTGCTGAAAGATAACAGTCAGAATGATATCAGCACTGCTGATGGCTGGCTACAGCATATAGAGCAGACACCACTTTTACACAAAAAGCCGGTGTATGATATGTGATAATGACACACTTGAGCTACTCATACCAGATTATTTGTAACAGGTAAATAAAAAGTAGTAATAGTTCACATAAGTCCTGGTTCCAAAACTGTACGTCTTCCACACACGTCACTGTTAAACTATACATTTATACCAGTTTTTTTATAATATTGTACATGTTAAACATGGTTGTAACATTTGCAGTGTTGATTTTATACTGGAGATTCAATAAAGTAGCTGATACAAATGCTGTGGTCTAGCGCAGCAAGACGTCTTTATTTAGTCATGTTATAAAAACGTAATGCTTATGCAACTGTTTCTGCTCTAAGATCTTATTCAAAAGTCTCTGCAACAGAGCATAGAAGAATATATGTGTGAAAGGGCTTCTATTCAGCATCTCTACTAGTAGTACATTACAGTGCCTATTCATGTTTCATTCTAGAAGCATATGACTGTCAAACCAAGCAGGTAGACAGATATGACATGATCTTAATAGAGGCTGAGAGGAAAAGGCACCAAGACAGTCACATAGTGAAAGAGAAACACATAGCACATTGCACATAGCACAGAACCAGACAAGTGATCTACAGGCACCTCTGTCAGTTCTGCTAACCATGGAGACCAGGTGGTGGACTTAAAGCAGTTAAAAATAAAAGTCTCATTCTGATTTACTTAGCTGCTTGCCTGGAAACCATGTGACTGGCATCACATGAGGAGAGGGGGGAGGAGAGTGGCAGAGGGTTTGTGTGTGTGCGGGTGTTTGTGTCCAGTACCCATAGGCACACACGCATGCAGCATGTACTCCACTCCTGGCACCATAATAAGCTTTGTGATCAGTTTCCTTGGTTTCCACTGACAGTAAGCAGATATAGGCAGCTCGGAGAGGTAAACAGTAGCAGCTCTTGCTGGTGCACAGCCACAGGCACACAGACACAAGAGAGGCGGGTGGGATGAGATCAAGAGAGTCAGAGACAGAGAGACAGAGAGAGAGAGAGAGAGAGAGAGAGAGAGAGAGAGATTAATTTGTGCATAAGAGGGGGATGAGGCACTGTTTCAGCTGTTGATTAGTGGCTGGATAAAAAGAGGAAAAAAACTATTAAAATCCAGAGATTGGTGTTTACATTTCAGCCTTTTCTAAGTAAACGTGTACATCTGTGCTAAATGGTATGGGTTACTTCTCGCAAATGGTTCAGTTAGGGCTGCATGATTAGCAAAAAGGTCTATTTTGTAGAAATCGAATTACCACAATGTGCATTTAAAAGGTTTTTGTTTCTTAAAAAGTACTGTAGATGATAGTGGCTATGTTAGCTGCCTCAAGTCACGTCAGTCCCAACTGACATGAATAGTTGGCTATGCGGACCCTCCGTAGTTTGTGGGACTATCATGATTCGAGATCGTTAGCTGACTCTGGCAATCTTGAAGCCAATCTAGAGATCACGTCTACAGGAGCTTTAAACTCGTACTGAATTGCGCACACAAATATGTGATTTCAATGTCACTAGGAATAAATGGCTTAGAATTTTGTGGTGAAAAATACAACTTAATGGATATGCTTCTAGAGGTGGGCGATATATATCGTTTGCGATAATATCGTCATTGTTGTTTTGACAAATTTCCATTATCGAGTATTTAAATTACTTCGACAAAAACAATGAAACGCCCGCGGAAACTCCTCACATCCATTAATACACGGTGCAGCAGCGCTCTCTACAGCATGGCAGGATTCAGTCACACAACTAGTGGGCCTACGTAATCACATGACGGGATCACGTGACCTCTCGTTAGCATCCTCCTTGCAACAGTTTAGCAGCGCGTTGCGATGGTAGAGAGAAAATGCAAACACCTCCAGTCCCTGAAGCTACCGGTACTTCAGATGATTTAGTGCCGAGACGTGGGTCCTATGGGCTTCAGCGTTCAGAGCGCTAAGCGCCTTCAGTGGTAAAAAGATGTCAGCGGAGACGGGGTTTTTTTTAGCGCAGCGCTCAGAGCGCTTCAAGTTGAAATCTGTTCAACTTTTAACACCGCTGGGCGCTCGGAAAATGAGTTTTTGAGCTCTCTCAGCGCTGTAAACGCGTTTGGTGGACACAAGTCCAGCTCAGACAATTCTAATCACATTTTAAAGGATATCGACTGATTATCGTTATCGCCAAAATCCCCAAAAATATTGAGATATTATTTTTTGCCCATATCGCACACCCCTATATGCTTCTCTTGTAATGTTCATTGAAACACTCAGCAAGTCACCCTACATTTAAGTCTATAAAACTAATGTAAAGGGGGAAGCATCATCCCATGTCTGGAAACCTTGGCTGTTTGAAACAATAAACAACTTTTTTAGAACTAACCACACCGGGCAAAATTAGCAACAGCCAGCAGCCAAGTGGCTGCTAGATTAGTTTTACTCACCAGCCAAATACACAATGGTAATCTCCTGAGTGACTGGTAAAATTTGAACATTCATAAGCCATTCGGATGGTGGACAAAAAGGTTATTGTTGTAGCCTGACTACGCATTTAAACCAGAAAATAAAGATTAAATACCCCAAATTCCACCCTAAAAATATTCTCAATGATTGCAACCTTTAAGTAGAAGCTAGGCAGTGCGTTTGTTAACAGATATAAGAACCACTACATCCTTCATTATCATGCCAGTAGTTTGATTGATGTGAAACAGTAAACTATTTTTTTGTGACATTAGGATAAGACTATTTACGTGGTGTTATGCTCATAATCTACAACTTTCAGCTAAAGTCACATTCACTGACCGGGGAAGATGTATTTGTGTGTGTAAAAAGCATGTGTGAGTGAGACAGAGAGGGTAATGGAGGGCTTTCTTTGGACACATTCGGCACTACAGAAGCTGTGACCTACTTTTCACAGTCCCTACACACACACACACACACACACACACACACACACACACACACAAATGTGGGCACACAGACACAGCCTCTGACAAAGGGACAGGAAAGCAGAGGTTAGGCATGCACCAAGCCCCATTCTTAATACATGCATTCCAGTGGATAGAGTTCAATGCTGCTGCGCTTTCAGCCTGCCTGTTGGTACAAGAAACTCCTGCATACACAGTCTCCTGCATGACTGACAGTAAAGGGTAGAGTCTGATACTTGTAGTATGGAAGAACATCTGTATACAAGTACACTAAAACACTTTCGTCACACTGGTGTGAGAGCACACACACACACACACACACACACACACACACACACACACACACACACACACACACACACACACACACACACACACACACACACACACACACACACACACACACACACACACACACACACACACACACACACTTTGGTTAAACAAGAGGTACTTCAGCAGCCTCCACTATTGCAATAATGTAATTTACTACGCTAAAGAAATTACAAATATGCGAGACAAAACACAGGTCTACACATGTGACATGGTTGACACCAACATAAACTCCATTTCACAAAACACAAAGACTTAAGATGAGCCAATATTCCTTATTATGTATGGTCCAGAGTGTAAACAGAAGTCAAAAAGAGAAAAAGGTGCAAATGTGACATTTCAACCCTGTGCTCTTGACACACTATATTGTACAGCATACCACATAATATGATGCAAGCACAACAGATGAAGAAAAATATCCAAGAAACACATTTTTAAGAAACAAGTGCTTTATGAATAATGTTTCAGCGAAAGCAGCCTTAAAAAGGGCAGAGCCTATTGGGTATATTTTTAAAAAGATGTTATTTGTCAACATACCGATTCCATGGCTGGGAGAATGTCAGTGGGCTAAAATCCAACTAGAAAAACACCTGCCGCTGCAGAGACCACAGAATCCTGAAAAACAAGACGAAAACAAAACCAAGAATTAATTACCAGGACAGCACAAGCAGTTTCACATTCCTTACGTCGGACAGGTATTAGGGTGGATGCCGAGGGTCATGTTTCTCCCCCCAAGATCGGTTCTCCCCCAGCTCTGACAAGCTGAGATAGGGCTATGGAAGAACAGGATATAGGGGCACTGACATGCAGACATGCATCTGGTCCCCTTTTCGTTCCCTCGACCCGACACTGGACACTCAAAATCTTGTCTTTATCCAAAATAACCCAGCTCTGCACCCGGTCCCTGTGCTCCCATGTGATAATGATGTAGTGCAAACCTGAACTTTGTCTGGTCCTGAACCATATGTACTGAGCCCACACCTCACCTCCTCCCCTGATTATCTATTTACCAGTATTTTTATGTGAGGATTTTTGACTTAAGATTTACCTGCTAAAAACACCCTATAGGAATGTAAACTATCCTAAACATTGTACTGTTTTGTAATGACAAATGGACAAAAAGTACATTCTTGACACATAAAACAGATTCAACAACATTCGATTCAACTCTATTAACAGCCTGTATTTTGTGGTGTCTGGTGAAGAGATGGAAACACATTTATTTAGTGAAGCTAACGAGTCAATTAGCACTGAACAACTGCTGAAAGCTTCAAGTAAAATGCATGTGTGTGGGCTATTTGACTGTAAAAATCCTGCTCTCATTGCTAATTCTCAGTTGATTTGGAAAACCTACATAAGGTCCAAAGAAATGTCCAAATTTCCCCAATTGCTCCAAAATGTTACTTCAATTAGTTTCATACTGAATTCTGCACGATTTCAATGTCACTTTTTGGATTTCTTTTAGACTTAGGTAAATGGTAAATAAACTAGGTATATTAAAGAACAAAGAATTTATGAAATAGCATGAGAGATTTTTGGGATGGGACAGAATGGCTGGGAATGCAATTAACACATTCAACAAGTATAATTTTCCCAGATTTAATGTAAATTGCAGTTTTGTTACAGAACTTTAAATGTGTAGAAAAAATAATCTACTCAATACTTTTCTTATATGTGTATGGTAATGAAATGCTGTAACTTTGTAAATATCCACTTTTAACTGTAATTGGAGAGGTCTGTACACCGATATCATTTTTAGGCCTTTGCAATTCTAAATACTATTTAGACAGTGTAGGATATTACGTGGTCACAATGCATCAACCTCATAACAACAAACAATATTAATATTTATAATATTTGTAAATCATGTTCAATGGACTGGACAAGTAGTACATATACAGGTAACTCCTAAAGTCAGTGAACTGCCTTAATAACGTTAGCTACACACAGCAATATTTAGCTATGTTTGTTAACAGTATGTAACATTTGCCACTAGTCATACCCAAATAAGAAAGACTATAGCAGCAAACCCCCGAGTGTAATGAGCTTGGTTGATCTTAGACGACATTTCCATATCATAACTTGTCAAATGGAAAACAGGACAACCCAACCTAACCCATCATCCCAGTCCTTCTCATGTTTCTAACCTTCCTGGCTGGTCGCCCTTCCCCCAGTCCCGTTCCAACTATGAGGACAAGGGTTTATCAGGATTTAGTAGGCAGGGCATGGGGGGGTATTTAACAGAGGCCCAGTGTTGGGTTAAGTGGTGACATTCCAGTGACTCCCCAATACGAACCCACATTTGTCCCATCAATCTGCTTCTAAGGCATCACAAGGGTACAGAAGACCTACATTCAGCCGCAACTGGCTGTAAGCTTTAACACAGTTTAAGAAGGCAGTACTTACAAATCCCTGGGAACTGCATTTTACCGTACAATCTACAAATATATAAACATGTAGGTGCTTATTCATTATTTGTAAATGTTCATTTATATCTCTGCTATGGGATAATATCAAATAAAACCTGTGTGGAGGATTCTATTTACAGGATAGGAGTACAAAGGCTGATAGTACTGGCAGGGTGGCAGGTGGGTACACAGGACAGGATTAAGGCCAGACCTCACTGGGTTGGCCTAAGTGGTAAGGAGGATGATGGTTAGACCCGTATTTGTGTTTGTACTGGAGTGGAACCTGTGGGGCTTTCCCAGCGGGAAGCACAGGATTGACGGATTGTAATAATCCAGCCAGGAAGCAGAACACTACCCTCCCAACAGAGTTTTGGAGACATAGAACAGATAATCCCCCTTGATGATCACCTACAAGAACTGTCAAGAGACAGAGCCTTAACCAAGAACTGTATACTATAAAAAGCATGGCTTCGACAACAATCATAACGCTGAAAGCAAATCCAGGATTTTTTGGCAGACCAAGGTTAGTCTCTAAATTACAAATTAGGGATAATAGCTAAACAAAGGCATAAGCAATAAGTCAGACCTTTATTACAACATTTGTTTATGTTTATGTAATAGGCTATACCAGTTCCTAACATAAAGATTTGCTAGCAAGTAAATCAAAGAGCTGAAAAATATACAACAGTCAGATATTACTGTACAATGAAAATTTCTACACTGACAACAAGTATCAGGAAGTAAAATAAGTGGAGCCACTTTGGGTAAGGAAACTGATCATCTATTGTCTATTTCAGTGACAATTTCAAAGGTGTACCAAGCCTTAAGTGCTGCTAATGGTTGAAAATTGCATTTAAACTATATTTTGTTATTGCAGAGGATGAAGAAAGGCTGTGTTTATCCTCTAAGCTTTCCTACTACAACAGATCCAGTCTTACACATTTCACTTTACAAAATCTTACAGTGCGCTTATACAACATATTTCAAAAACACTGTACTCCATGGGAACAATAAGACAAAATATAGAACATATTCCTCTTCCCCCAGGAACTGAGATACTATGGATAACATTACTGATAGCCAAGGTATAGAAATACAAATCAGGAGCTGGCTGCACCAGCTCTTGGAACCCTGTTACCTAACCTGGTGTAGTGCGCATACTATGTACTAGGGCTAGGCTCTTACTGCAGCGGTCAGGGTTCAATTCCAGCCCAGGGCCCTTTGCTACATGTCATACCATTTCTGTCTCCCTCCTTATGTGTCTCTCTTCAACTCTTCCTATCCTATAAAAGGAAAAAAGCCCCCACAAAATAGCCTAGTTAAAAAAAAAGCATCGGAATTGGGCTGGTGTGTTGGACCTGTGACTTCAGGAAACTGACACTCTCACATCTACACCCACTTAACACAGCGACTGACCAGCTGTGCAGAGGTGAGAGGAGTCAGGGTATCAACTTTCATTCTATAATGACAATTTCTTTCACTTTTCATATGTACAAGTTAGCGCAAGACTATGGATGCCTTCCGGGCGGCCCCATCATCTCCGCAGTTCACAATAATATCATGTCTCCCACTTCCTATGACAGCTGGCTTTCCATTTGGCCTTCAAGTGTGGCTGTTCAGAACTGCTATACACACTTGTGCCTTCCAATGAGGTCATACAACAACACATTTCCAAAAGAATGTGGCAAAGATTTAATTGTCAAACATCCTGGTATTAAAACTGAGTTTCTACAAAATGCTTTTGCATGCACATACATGCCTCTAGATTCCATCTGTGTTAATGGCAGTATGTTTCAAACAGAACTGTGTTGACTAGTTAGAAAATGTCTAACTAACCCATTGTTTACAGGGCTGGAGTAGCTGCTCACTTGGTGGCATTGACAGGATACTTAGTAAATGTTGCTTCCTAGCTAGTTAGCTTTGACTAAGCTACACCAGAAGAGAATCAAAGAACGACACATATGTAAAGCACACATAAAAACTGCTGACAGGCCATATTTACACAAAACATCAATAATATCCTGAATCAGATTAGGTACCAGAAAGACAAGAAATTCAATGCACAAGTGTGTATACTGACACACAAATGTTAAATATAATCTATAAGCTATTTAATATTTGTTCACAAGACTAATGCAGTGAAACTGATGAAAAGGTCAGAGGTGAAAGGTCAAACCCCTGCCTAAAGTTGGGCTCCATTTAAGCTAGCATTATGTCCACAGCACTGCCTCCACACTATGTGGAGATGAGGCCAAACATTCAGCATTATCATGCATAATTAGAACAAATATCTAGTTCTGCATCACCATGACAACATGCCTGCATATTTAATTCTATCCATGTTCACTGGACATGTCCCTGTTATCTAACAACTGAAATATCAGCAGTGTGTTTTAGAGCACTTAACCAAGCTCATCACAGCATTCGAGGTGTTGCCATATATTTGTGAGAAACACAACAGTTGCAATAGGTGAGCTAGCACTTGTTTAGTCAAAGGAGTTGCCATACAATCTCTTCAAAACACTGCTGTATGTAAGAGGGCAAGTGAAACCAACCCTTGTTATAACAGGGACCTTCAACATGACTCAGGCTGTCTTTGATGCCAACAGACATGATTGCAGATAAGGATAAATCTCTTCACTGGAGCTCAGAAAATAGCTAGAGTGACTGAAACATTTGGTTACAAAGCAGACCTGTTGCCAATTGTTTTTACTTAACTAACCATTGCAACAGCGTTATTAGCACTGCAAGTGTTCAACTATTTGTAGACCTATTGATTATAACTAGAGCCCTCTGTGTGCTTCAATGTCCAGCATGCATGATTTTTGAGTTGAGGTGACACAGAGGAGTTTGGGAAAGGGAGACGTTAAATATTAAGGAAAGGTGTAATTGCTGTAATAGACACACCAAAGCCTTTAGACAGCTAACAAGACCTCGTGGTGGGAAAAAAAACAATACAATGTGGAGACTGCTGTTTCCATGTGCGTGACCAGTAGTGACACATGACATTTGTGTGTGTGCAAAAGAGGGAGACCTCCCTTGGGTACTGTGGGATTAAGGGGGAGACAGGGGTTCTAATGCTGGCTTTAGGACACAGGCATCTTTTGTCCTGCTTCTCTGTCATTTGGCATCTGATTACAGGAACAGCTTCCATTACTACAAACTGGTATCACTACTGCTTCTATAAAGACAATCTGGACCATATAACACAAACACACCAGTGTGCCCCCCAGGGCTACAGAGCACCTCTCCAGCCAGTCCTGTGTCTGGCTGCCCTATCAGAGAACAGATCAGAGCCAGCCGAAAGGCGACCTGGAACAACAGCTCTGACCTCTGATTTCATAAAGCATGGCCTTGTACACATCATGCAGGGACATTAATTCACCCTCGCACTGTAGTCCTTGCAGCACAGTTGCTGAATTTTCCAGAGTTCATATGCAGGACACATTAAGCACAGGATTAGACATGTTGGCACAGAATCTAAGCAAGACAAAACTAAGAAATGGAGGAAATGGAGCAAGTTAATTTGTTAAGTAACTGTTAATGTTATACATCATGGATTATTTAACGTTGTTGTTTTTGCAAAGTTGGAAGTTATTTATTCTGTGTTTTGATCAACTTGTGTGATGTTATACTGTGTTGAAATAAATTAACTAAATGTTCAGTCTCCTTGCTGGTCTTACACATTCAGAATAATTTCTGCTTTTGCGAGGACCTGTTGACTATTGGCTTTATCTAAGGACTACTAGCAGACTCAGAAAATGTTTAGTCATCGGTAGCCCTACATATCATATTCCATTTCTGCCAATAGATCCTCCTTAATGTTACACAGTGGACCTTTAACTAGTTTTAAACACGTTCAGACGGTTTGATTCATTGTGACAAACCTCCTATTGTAAAATAAATGTGTTTTCCTGATGGAGGGTATAGTGCCTTTAGTATCTGGGGGATTGGCTATCACTAGAGAGCTCAGTGATGGTTAGTGCAGTGCGGTCAGTGATGAACCCAACCCTTTGAAAAGCCTGAGCACTAAACCAAATAAACAATACGAAGCAACAGCAGCTCAATATAACAACCTGGGTTCGGCCTGCAGTATGTCAAAGCATCAGATATCAGAGCTTATTGTAATATCTTCACTAATTAGATTCAGTCATCTGCTCTTCTATGCTCAAACACTGGAGGGGAAATCTGACACTGGAGGGTGTGGGGAGACAGCTGGGGGGAGGGGGGCAGGGGGAGGAGAGAGAAAAAGAGATGCACACCACACCTCTCCTCTTCAAAAACATCTACATTATTGATAAAGCCTGGCTTCTGCAGGGAGAGACCACAGCACCGTGATCCTCCATATCTCAAGCATGAGCAACCAACACAGACAGCACATAGGCAGCTCTATCTGAATCAGTTTACCTAAAGACCAAACACACTAGCGCGAGATAAAGCACAGGAGACGGCAATGAGAGGTAATAAAAAGCAAATGCAGTAGAAACTAAGAGGATGGGAAGGGGTGAAAGAAGAAAAACTGTATACATAACAAAGATAAAAGGGTGAGTCTTTCAGATAGCTGGGATGGGTGGATACCAGCTGAACAACAAACCTGCTAAATAAAAGCCTTATTTTAATTGAAGGCAGAAAAGTGAGGGGAGGAGGCGAAGGGAGGGGATAAGGGCTGCAATGAGAAGGCAGCAGCATTCGTGACACAGTTAGCGACAGCGCTTGTTTGTTCGGCACTGCCATGCCGCGGCAAGCTCAGCTCACTCGCTCAGCTCCACTTGCTACGAATCTTCTGCTGTTGTCAAGGTAACAAGCTCTCTGGACTGGGAAAAATCTTCACATTCAAAAGATGTCTTTTCAAATGCTGGCCTCAACCTGAAGCTGGAATGTGTTCTCAATATACAGCCTGTGTAACTAAAGGTATATACAGCATGGCTGTGCAACTAAGACTAACACTTTTCCACGTTCCATGGTATTTAAACATTACCACTTCACAATACTGTGGGTGTTTTCTCAGATGTAACTGGTATGTATATTATGAAGACAGCAAGGACAACATAGTAGTTACATTTGCATTAATGCTTTTTTCATTAATCCATTAAATGCATCCGAGGCCTCATCAAAAAGACAAAAGCTAAACAAAAAAGTATCTTGCCTGTAAAGTACAATCCTATCTGACTAAGTGATATGGTATTCATACGTTACAAATAAAGGTATAAACCAAAAAGCATGTGATTTGTGCTCATATATTTTGACCAACTATAGCTTGGGTTGGGATAAAAATAGTGCAATTAAGTCCTTAAGTCTGTTACGCTCTGATAAATTCCAATTTAAAGATGATTTAAGATTATTTTTCCACTCTTAAAATGAATATGTAACAATATTAGGGCTTAACAAATACAATGCTGCTTTATCATCATTTTCTGGCATTGCATTAATATTTTATGTCCAAAATAGGGTCCTTAACGCATATTAGTACACAGTAATAACACAGTATTATAATTATGACTGTTATCGCCACCATACCCAGAAGCACCCAGCTCTATTATCAAACACAATTCTTGAAATACACGTGCAAAAACTATTGAAGGATCAGTGTACCTGCACCCAGACTTTAACTGTACAGATTGCAGAATCACTGCTGCTTTAATGGATTCTTGACAACTGATTTAAACATAATGTGTTTCTTTCAGTTTCTTTTATTTGAATGTACAGCTTCTTTTCTGCTCTTTTAAATCTTATTATATAGGATTATACACATTGTGCATAAATAAGTAGAACTTGCAGCCGTGTTATTATAGCAGCACATTATAGCACTGCTAGGTAGACAAAATATAAGAATGCAGAGGGGGCCCAGTAAGGAGGTGGTGTTTGGAGGCATTATGTAATTAGTGTCGACAACTTTACAACCTCCAATGTTAAGACAAATCAGGTCTGTAATTGCTAAGCCACATCAGCAGCCGATCTATAAGTTATCAGTTCCACCCATTACAACTAGGGATGGGGATCAAGACCCGGTTCTGTAAAGACCATATCAATAAGCTCAGAAATTATTGATACTGCTATCAAGACTAGTGGGTCCTACAACGTTATGTCTCCAGTAGGGCTGAAACAATTTCTTGAGTTATTCGAGTATCTCGATTACTAAGAATTATCTATGCAAATTGTCTGAATGGAGGCTTCGTTTAACCCATATATAACTATATACAACGCACGAACGATGAATACCGTCATATAATGCGCTTTGGAGAGAGAAAAAAAAGTGAGTGGCAAAGAGGAGAGACAAATCTGTTGTAAAACCAAACAAGCCTAGCACAACAGCAAGACATTACTGCTGCACTGTGAAAAGCTAGTTAGCTAGCAGCTACAAGTCATTGTTCATCAGCAGATAAAATCATGAGAAAAAACACGGTCAATCATCTGATTGTGTGCAGCTTCCAGCTCCACAGCTCCAAAACGTTTTACCTCCAATTTAGACTATTTTAATTATCTTTAACCGGATTTGTATCTGCTATATAGCCAACTAGCTGTTCACACTCTGGACCAACTCAGCTGTGAACAGCACAAGACGTCGCTGTAGTAAAGTTACCGTTACATAAACAGACTTTGTATTTCTTCTTCTTCTGTGGCAGCAAACACAACCCACAGCACACTATTATACTGCACCCTAACAGTACTAGCCTAACAGTACTCACTTCCTGAAACAAACCAGCACAGGTTACCCACAAGCCCACCTTTCTTAAAGTGGAAGGCTCGGCTGGTAACGCAGGTGCAGTTAGGCTGTGGGTGGAGGAAGGGTCAGATCCTTTACTTAAATAAAAGTACCATAGTTTGAAAATACTCCACTACCAGTACTAATATACAAACTAATATAAAATATGTATTTTCTCTATAGTATATTGCTATATTTTTACTACTGCTTTAATTAAGAAAAAGTATTTTTTATTTGATTACTCAGTTAGTCAATGGAATAAACTTAAACGTTAATCGTTAAACGTCACATTGGCCACACTGAACCTGTAACACTCCTAGTTTTAAATATGTGTCAAGTCCAAAACACACTCGCCTGTACAATGCACGTCAAAACAGCCTCTCCTATTAATTTCTATATAAACCTACACATCGGTGTCAACAAGGTGTGGGTTGCTGTGGGTGGACTTGATGCCCTGCAACAGATTATGCCACTGTCCCATTTTACAGCATAAACACTGGTTGATGCTCCATAAAAGCAGGACTTCTTTTCAGACTCGCTCTCTGAATAAGCACATCCCAGCTACTCTTCACTGAATTTTTCTCCTGTCAGGTGCTATGGAAAAAAACATAGCAGTGAATAAGAGCATTTTTATTTCCCACACAAGCAACCTAAATGATGGATCTTAATACCCATTACTTGTCAAAGCACCCTTTTCCTATGTTTGGTCCATGACTATTAAATATTTTCAGGTAAGTGCGCAGACACACACACTCAGGCTTTTACTCTCTCTCTGTCCACATATTTCCGTAACACGCACACACCACACAGAACAGAACACAACTACACCATTCAGACTCGCTGTAGCAAAATAATATTACCAAGAAATAGGGTCCTATAATGAAAATTTGCAAAGATAGTCTGTTTATTGTTTTTTCGGAAATGGACTTGTTTAATTACAAATGGCTTTCATCACTTTACAGCTGTTGTAGACCAATTTCACTTACAGCTAGTTCAAAGCAAACAATATATTCTGCCTGTCTTCCTTAATGGCTGTATACATACAATAAAAAAAAAATAATAAAAAAGTGCACAGTCTCACTAACGTCGATAGCTGCTCTGCAGTGTCTAGTGGACGAGACAACAATACATGTTCCTTTCCCTAATCATGACATTGCATATTGACCTAAGGACTGGGATGTGGCACTTTAGCCTCTGGCTATTAATTGGCAAATCTGGGGCAAAAGTCAAACCAAAGCCAACCAAACCAAAGATTATATTTGACTAGCAAAGTTTCATTCAATCATTTTACAAATGAATATTCAGTGTTTTCAACAATGGTATTGTACAGTAAGTGAAAGCCAGCCAGCCTATTGAATAACACTGTGAATTAATTCTCTATCAAGAAAGCTTGCTCTGTCATTCAGCCTTACACACAACCTGAGCGTTTCCACAGTTCTGCCATTTGTCATTTCCTGTTGCCATGGTTGCAGGGAAAGACAGAGCTCTATGAATATTGGAAATGGAGGAGTAGCAGCACGTTAGATTATCGACATAAACACCCGCACATGCTCTAACACCACAGAACGAGTCGACAGTGTTGGTTCTGAATGCCTGCGGCTATCCGTTTCTCCCACACAATTCTCATCCAGTTGAAAAGTAGGCATTTAATAAATATCTCTAGCTGACACACATTGTCTCAACACATACTAAATCATGTATCCAGCTACAAAGCCAACTCTTCAATTCAGCATAGGGATGTGAAACTCAGATATCTTTAAACACATATTCTGTGTTCTTCAAAATACAACATGCCTTTTTATTAGGGCTGCAACGACTAAAGATTTTCCTAGTCAACTAGTAGTCGTAAGATAAAGCCAATAGTCAAAGAGTCGTTGCAAGCTTATGATATTAATTAAGTTATTTAAATATATCTATTTTAACAGCCGCCTATTAAATGATAAGTGAAAAAACAGTAATGATTCAGATGTTTTTTTTTTCTAACAGAGACACTTATTTCAGCACAAAAACAAATACCGGTGGACTTCTCGATATGATAAATGATAAAACGTTTACAGTTATTTACAAATTAATTTGCTACAAACCCTTCCTTGGTTTACATGCCTGTCTCCGCTGGCCTCTGTTGGTCTGCCCTCTGCTCCAGTTGTGTCGCACACTTGGACGATGTTTGTTTTTCTGTGACTAAGACTCAGTAACTAACGGTTAAGTCAATTATTACCGGGCAGCCCTACCTTTTACAATATTTAGCTTACATGCTCAGAAATATTACCAGTAGTAGTAAACAGTATAATATCTTGGCAACAGAAACTGCTTGGCACAACTAATCCAGCTTGTTGCATGGGCAAGTGTACTGTGTGTGCATCATGCATGACGCCACTGTCACCTTGACGAGAATCCATTTCAGAACTTCCCCGTATTCTATTGGGCTTCACTGTCAGTGACTTTGGCAGGCTTGAGCCACACACAAACACTCCTTAGTTCCCCTCTGAGATTTCTCATTTTGTCCTTATTGCAAAGTTGTCTAAACGCCAGAGCGGGATGTGCATGAATTAAAGCAGTTAGAAACTACTGCAAAGCATTCTGAGTGGGGGGAGTCGCTACAGCAGTCTGTGATTATGCATGTATATGTTAAGACAAAGAGCTGTCACTGACAATGATCATGCTATATGACAACACCCGAGGCTATCAAGAGTATACTTGAACTACTACTATGAACACTGATTGCCAATGAAGGCAACACAAGGGTCTGCTGCAGAGGGCTTTGATCTAAGAAAGAAAAGCAACTGACAATATCTGCAGCCATGTGCACACTAAGGCAGAAAAATACTGCGGACAACAGCCATTTAAAGGTCCAGTGTGTAACAATTAGGAGGATCTTTTAGCAGAAGCTGTTCCTTAATGTTTTTATACATATTTTACTGATATTAATATAGCCCTTCTATACCAAAAAGCATTTTATACCAAAAACCTTCCTACCCTAGGGTTATGTAGAAAAACAAGTGCCGTCATGTTTTCAAAAGTTTGGTATTGACTTGGTACCAAAGTATTGTCTCTCAGGACATCCCTAGTTTTCATTAGTGTATAATTGCGGCAATATAGGAATTGTTATGTTTTGGTTAGCATAGAATGAGCATTTTATGTCTACAGATGCTGCAGGTCGCCTTCCATAGTCTGCCATGTTGAACTGCCATGTTTCTACAGTAACCAGAAGGGACAAACCAAACACTGGCACTAGATAGGGGTGTTCCTGTTATCATTTTTCTCTGCCACTGTTGTTCCTCCTTCACACTTGGAAGGGGAAGGTGAAACAAGTGAGATTATGCCTCTAAATCCTACACACTGGACCTTTAGTACAGATACCTACTATAAATGTTTTGACTCAAGTAAAAATAAAATGTAAGATTTTTTTTCAGCAAATTAAAAAGTGAGTTGGACATGTACTGTTTCGCACAATTATAGAAGTAGAAGGGTAAATTGTTCATGAGACCGACGACTGACTGACATCTAAAATGCATAAGACATTCTTAAAATTACTTCTGTTGTGTGAATTGGCTTTTATGGTTACCTTACACACAGATGAATGATCACCACGCCTTCTACACAGTGAGGTATATGGACTCTAGTTTGAAAAAGCAAAGAGCACTGGTACTCTCCATGCCGGCTCAGTTAAAGTCCCTTTAACACAGACTGCAATCCTGGACTTGTTTAGACATTACCCAAAGGAGCTGCTGCAAGAACTCAAATGTCCGAATCAGTTGGACTGGACACTCCGCACAGCTCCCTAGGACAAAGTCTCTGTGCCGATTGAGCAGGTCATTGTCTGGGGAATTCATAGTTAGTGAGTGGTTGGGCTGGTATTGTTAAGAACCTCACGATTCGATGTCGATTCGATTCAATATTGATTTAAATGCTTCGATATCGATTCAGTAATAAGTAGAATTACACAAATCATTAGAGTACCTGTTGATTATTTTAAAATAATTGCCGACTTCAATGACTGCATAACCGCTGTCTTTACCGCTGTGTAAGGCTTCGGGACGGCGACATCCGAGTTGTTTCTGTTTTGAATCCACAGGTTTAGCCATGGGTTGCTGCAGAACTTCTGCATGGTGTCGGCTTAATTGATAAATTTTAGTACTGCCTGGCACAGCTTACACACTACCTTACTTTTTGTCTGTTTACTGTGTTCCGGGTTTACATTGGAATCCAAAACGACTCCAAATGTCTGCTTTTAAAGTTGAAGGCGCTGGTTTAACACTGCTGCTACCTGCTTCGGTTGCCATGTTGTTGTAATGTGGTCGAGTGCGGCCTCCTTCCGTAAAACGCAAATCACACAAAGGTGTTGCTCACTGCGCCTCCACTGGCCAGGGGCTTGAATCGATTCAGAGGATTTAATGAATCGATATTGAATTGGGAGAAAATATATTGCAATGCATTGATGAATCGATATTTTTACCCACCCCTAGTGAGTAGGCATGTCTATGGTGTTTCTATCATGCCACTGGCACAAAACCAGAAGAATTTAAGACTGTACTTTTTGTTCTATGTCCTGCCTCCTGCACGTGCTACCCAGGTACCAACCCTCGCCTGAACTACAAAGTATTTTGAGCAGCTGAGAATGCATCTGACATGGACAGTCTCCTGTTGTGTGCTACATGTGTGAAAGGGCAACTCCAGACAATGTCTGGACGTGCTTTGTTGAGAGACAATGGCTAAAGATTAGGCATCAGAATCTACCTGCAGAGAAAAACTACTGAGTAAAACACATTTGGAACAATAGAAAGGGCATAAATTATCCCATATTACTTTACAGAAAAGTGCAGCAAACTAAAAGCAGACCAAATCCAAACCTGTCAGTGTGTGCGCATAATTTACTGATTTTTGCCAAAGGAGGAAACAAGGCAACCAGTGAGGTCCAACGCCCTTAGCTTCCTGCAAGCAGTGCTTCCTGAGGAACCAGAGCTACTGCATAGAGGTGGAGATTGGGGAGGAGACTGTCAGAGAGTGAGGGGAGAGGGGAGACAAGCACGCTAGTATGGGCTGTAATGGGAATGGGAATGTAATGGGAAGGAAAAGATGGCAGATGGAAATGGAAGCAGAAGAGGAACGAAAACAGAAGTGTTGGGGGGGTAGAAAGTCGGAGGATAACAAGAGAGTTGAGCCAAGTGTGTGAGAGAGCACCATAACAGTGCACCAGAGGGCTGAGTTCAGCAGACAATCTAATCTGTCCAAGAGATATGTTGCACATGAGGACAATAAGTGTGTGTGTGTGTGTGTTTGCGCAAAACAGCTATGTGGAGAGTGTGTATTGCCATAACCACACCTGCATAATCACCATAAACATGCAGGGAAAGTATGCAGTGTAGCACGGCAAAGGATTGGCAGCAAAGTGACCTTTCTTTTTTTACGTTGATGGAACCAAAACCCCACTGCTCCATCAACCAACCACTCCAAATTTAGCCCCTTATTACTAAATAATTGAACATGAAAAACATTCATAATAGAACAGCTGTAGCTTTAAATAGATTTAAACCCTTCTGCAAATGAAAGGTTATTTCTAAAATGTTCAACGGTGGTGCCACATGACGTTGCTTGGCAGATCAAAACCTTGGGGCACTTATTGAGGTATGAACCAAAACATAACCTCCAGATAGGCTATGGTCTGAAAGGAAATACTTAAATCAAAATCTGTGCACATTTAAAGCTTACAGGATCTGTGCTGTTTTCCATTATTTAGACTATTTAATGCTGGGGCTCAAATATCCAAGACTATAGAGCTGGCTACAAGAGTCATCCAATTCAGGATACTGTTTTTATTATACCAATGTTTGCTACCTTTCTTCCAGATGTGATTTTCTGACACCAAAGACCATGAATGTAATATTTATTTGTCTCTCATGTCAGTTTCCCCTCAGCACAAGTGCACACCAATGTTGAACACTGCTAAACAAATGGAAGCTACAATACCACAAAACCATAATGTACAGCAAGTTTTAAGATTCTAAAAGTTCATTGAATACTATACAAAAAGAAAATAAAGAAATGGTAGCTCAAAGCCAGAAACCATATATTCAAAATTTTAAAGACTTGTGCTTCAAGGAAAAGACCATCAGTAGCACAAAATATATACAGTTTGTAGTACATGTGCTAAAAACACACAAAAACATTGGTATGACCCTTTAACTGCAAACCTTTTTTTCCAAGAAAACTGTACATTCATCCAGGCTATGCAGTGATTGTGGGTGAGAACTGGCTTTGCATAAGTAATGAGGAAGAATAAAAGACTGTCCTACATCCATGCCAGAGATTACACTGTTGGCTGCTGTTTCTATAAAAAGATTCACTGCAGGGAGTATGAGTGACACAAGCACACACGCACACTCACAAACACACAGATGGGCACAAAAACAAGGCAGTATATTTATAGGGAAGATGGTTCTAGTATCAAAAGAACTTTAAAGATCAGTGTCTGGTTAACTCTAGTCACCCAATCACAGATCTGTGACTATTCCAAGCCTTGGCAGACAAACAGAATGAAATGCTGGAAAGATTATTGGTCGCTTGAGTCCAACTTAAAATGTCTTCTATATTTCCTGTTCTCCTATTTTCCACTTCTCATTTAGACTGCTTCCTTTCTGGGCAAAACAAATACCCCAGTGAAGTGTCTTCACAATGTGACATAGAGATAGAATGTGGATGTACAAACTTCGATACAAGGGCCAAACACATACCGGCCTGTAGCTTTAAGAACAGCTCTGTGCTGCCACATATTCAGGAGGGAAAGTCCCTGTGCAGGCTGACTTAAGATGTGATTTTCCACTCCCTACTGACTGCTCTGGTTAAACACAAGAGCTAATTCTTATCCTCGCACCAAAAAAAGAGTTAAGACATTTTGTTTTTACCTTCTCTGTGACTTAGTAAGAATATGTCAGACAATATTAAATAAGAAATGGTCAGAAAATGAAAACTTACTATTAAAATGTACAGTTGCCCAAGGGGATATCCTCTACATTCCCAAACTCAGATTTTAATTGAAGATACAATGAATTACAACAGAGAAACAACAAATATTTACATTTGATAAAACTGTGGTGTTTTTCGGCATTTGTCAATGTTTAGTGTGTAACATTTAGGAGGATCTATTGGCACAAATGGAATATAATGTTCATATGTATTCATTAGTGATAAGCAGGTCCTCTGCTATGTAATCCACTATTTTGAACCGCCATGTTTCTACAGTAGCCCAGAACAGACAAACCAAATACTTTGCACAATTGTGTTGTCACAGTAGTGGTAGTGGTATTGTATAATACAAATACAGTGTCTAAAATACAGTGCCACTGACTGGTTGAAATGCAGGGTGACATATACAACATTAACACCTCTATTGAAGATTCTATTGAAGGGATGGGAACTTTTAGCCAGCTAGTAGTTCAAACATCAAACTCTCTTTACACTAATTTTACAAGCTACAGCAATGTAAAACAACAAGTGGGCAAGCTAAAAATTGGTAACACCTTATGTCTTGCCACCTTGCTTCTCATGCCACTCCATCAGGTCTACCAGCTTGCAACACTAGCTTTGAACATTTAAAATTTTGACAACCTTCAACCCTTCGGGAATATAAAGTGCACTAATGACAGGGGCTGAATTGGATAGATAAAAACTAAAAAAAAAAAGATGTCAATGTCTGACACTGGTTCAACAGCAATAATGACTATGCAGAACAAATCTAAAAACACATCATTAAACTGTTAATGGTGCCCCTTAAATATATATTTTTAAAAAACATGGATTGTGGATGGGGGAAATATAGCTTTCTGAAAATGCTGTTTTTCAGTTTTTCAAAGACATGATTAAGTAAAGTGCACTGACAATACTTTATATTACGTGCTGTTCTTCCTGTATCGTAGCATCAACACTTTCTATATTGAGATAACATAGATTCAAATACATGTCCCAGTTATTATCTAATGGTTGATATTTTGACTGGCAGTCTTCTAGTGTGAGTATTACAAGTGTCACTCTGGCCAATGTCAAAACAAAGGTTTTGCTGAATGCGAGAGGTCTTCCAATGAACTAAACATTTAGCTTAAACAGCTTAAACATTTTTGTCTAGCCAACACAGTATTTTTGCAAGATCAGTGTTTCTCAAACTTCATATACTGAGTACCAGATCAGAAAATATTAGGCTCTCCAAGTACCGCCATTATGACATCAAGATACAGCAGCGTGGGCCAACCCTATTCAGCTATGGAGAGTTCACGCAAGAGGCTTTTTTATTCCTTAGATCAAATTAATTCTTGTTCGATCGCTAATTTAGTGGAAAAGGGGTACTCCTGGTCCACACTTCTCTTCCCAATAGTTCCCACTGGGAATCACCATTGCACATTGCAGTGTTTCTGAACCATTCGTTTTACCATCGCTTACCATCTTGCCGTCACAATTTAGCTTGTAACTAGTCATGGATGTATGCACGTGCTACATGCATGAACGCAACAACGCAGCAGAACGACATTGACAACAAAGTATTACAGGAAATGCAAAATTTATTTCAAAATACATTTCAGCAATCTTATTAATTTAATATTTTCATTCAAGCTATGTATTAGTGCCACTGCTGGATTTGTATAGTGCCAAATTATAACAGAAGTGTGTAGGAGAAACTATGGTGGCTGCAAAACTCAAAAGGCCCTATGCAGAGCCAGTGATTAAAGTATTTAATGAAAACAAACCTATGCATATTATATTTAATTCCTGCCAATAGATCATCGAACAAAATACACACTGAATGGACTTTGACACATTCCCCAAAATACAGCTCAATCAATTCCATGTACACACCTCTGAGGGCATCCATGTTATCCTGGAAATCTGGATGAACTGAGAAAAATGACACACTGGCCTCATTTGTCTGAACTACAGTTTGTGTCTGAAGCCCCTCCTGAGTTACAGAACAGGCTTCTTCTACTAGCCAATAGCACAATATGACCTCAACTACAGTGAGCCAGGAACAAGAACTTGAAACTCCACAGCCCATCCAGGCTTCATAAATAAGCCTTGATAAAGAACTCACACGAGTACATCATCTGTCTGAAGGCAATTACCCACAAAATATGAAGACGGCGAAGTACAAAAAGCAGCATCAACAATAGGTCTAACGGTAGAGTGCTGTTAAAATGGACACTGGGGTGAATCACAACCTCTTTATAGCCACCAAGCTGGTTGTAAAGACAGAAAAGAGCTGAGTGGTGGAAATGCATGTACTGGTCAAAAAGAGTGCTTAGATCCTTTGTGTGAAGTATACTGCCACACAGCATGCTGGGGGGGAAACAAAGTATGGTTGCACGTATTGGTGAGCTGGGGCATGGGCCCCGACTGATGGACCTCATCTCTTTGGTATTTAGGTATGCCTTTGCTTTTCATGCACATCCCACCCGCACAAGCGCAGAGGCCCATCTCCCCACAGTCCTCCCCTCCCCCTTCCTGTTGTTGCATTTCAATGTAAATGGGTGGATGAATGGCTGCAGCTGGCCCATCAAAAGGCCAGCCCTGCTGAAGGGCCTTGGTGATTGAGATTCAGCCAGGCCACACCACCTCTACCCTCCCCCTACTCTATACTTTGTCCTAACACCCTTACCCCCTGTCTCAGCTTATAGCTTATGCCCAACATGAAGAGGCCGGCTGGGCACAACAGGGCTTAAAGAAAACTGATATAGCTGTTTGCCTCTGAGCACAACAGTAGTCAGCATGAAGCAATTTCTCAAAGTGGCAATAAATCCCAGACATATTTTATTTATCTCAGGGTGACAAAGGTTGGTTATGGACAGGACACAAAATCCCATTCCATCTCTACAGACAAAAACTACTTTTACTTATGTTGCATTTACTACCAATCTTCTGTTAAGATGCCATGTTGGAAGAGGTGAACTGACACAGCAATGGTTCAGAATCTGTCATAGCAATTTTTTTGATGGAAAAAAACAATGTTTTGTTTCGGTTTGGTAACAACCCTGTGTAAACACTGCTCTGGGACACTCCATGCTAGGACACTGACAAACAAAGCTCCTGATTTCCAGTAAAACCACTTCAGTACTGGTTGTGTTGTGTACCACCATCAGTACATCCCCACCACCAAGATATTGCAGAACCTGCAGGTTTAGTCTAACCAGTTAACTGTGTAAAACTGACCTGACAAACTGATTTAGACCAGCTCTTTACCTCAATAGTACCCAGCTAAGCTAATCTAAGAGTCTACCAGCAAGAATTGCAAGTAGAGTCTACAGTAAGTAATAAGCTAGCATTAACAGAAAAATAGCATCAGAAATGTGTAATGTGTGAACAACGTTTGGTTTTATAACAAGTAAAAAAAAAAAAAAAACATGAGTGGGCAATCTTAGCTTTAGATAGGCATGGAAACCCCTTTAATAAAAGGACTTTGCAATTGAGGAGGAGAAACAGAGAAGGTAAGTGAGTCCAGGCAAGCAAGCCTGTCATGTCTTTTTCCCTGTGTGTCAGCAACAGGCTGAAAAGACCAGAACAGCCGAGCCCAGAGGGACACGCCACACAGACTATCTCTGCCATCAGCTCCCAGACCTGGCCGACTAACCTCAGAACATTTCCAATGCCACGTATGGATAATACATCATCCCATGCAGCCTCCTGCTCAGCAGCACATCCAATCAAAACACCAACTGTTGTCTCCAGATTTGCACCACCCCTAATTCATGCTTGCCCAGACTGAGGCACACAGCCATTTGCCTAATAGCGTTACCTACTCAGGTTCTGTGTGGAACACATGCACAAATGCGAATGTGCTTTTTACATCCAAGACTTTCTCCCATTTTCTCACATATCTTGAATTTCAATAGTAGTGTGTCTATGACAAAAACATTAACTAATAAAACTAATAACAAGATGTGTTGGTATAAGGGAACAAATTAAATCAGCAATTAATGAAATCGTTTGTAGAGTTCACAGTGTGAGATAATAGTGACTCAAACTTATAATGGCTGAGTCCCTTTGGGGTAATTCATAATTAAACTTAAAGAGTAATTAAACAGTACCCTATAGGCCTACACATACCTTTAGATCATAAACTCAAACTCCCTATCAAACACTCTTACTGGTTCTTTTTCTGATTATTAATTCTATTATGGGATTTGGAATATTCAATCAATGACTATTTAAGTTGCTGGAGAGCCAAAAGTATTTGTGTGAGAATGGCAAGACATTCCTAAGAGCCTACTCCTGTGTGATACAAGTTTTAAAAATTTCTGCATACCTGAAATTATGATTAAGGAATCACTACGTTTTCCTTAAAACAAGAGCACAAAATATTCCTTTTCTGAGCTTCGATCAGAAAGATCAAAAGGCAAGTCTGTAAAAAGCACATTTCTTTAGAAGCAGCAGCATGCCAGAATAGAGAGTCTTTCCCTTTGATGTGCAAGAGACTCGGGGAAGAGAAAATATTATCAAGAGCGGTGCAGCGGAAGGCTAGGAAGTAAGCACAACCTAACCGGAGTTGAAGACGCCATCAACCATCAGGACCTCCTAAACCCTGAAATGAGGCTCTACAGTCCCTGAGGGAAACAGCAGGATTGGGGCCCGCCATTTTGTTCCATTTCGCTTCAAGGATAGGATAGAGGAGGGGGCACAGGACTAGGATGAATTTCAAAGGGCTTCAGATGCCATTTGAGTATCCGCAGAGATTGTGCTGGTAGAACAGCAGCTATAAAAGATTTACACAACCAAACAGGGAGGAAGAGAGGGGAGTGAGAGAGAAACCGAGGCAGAGAGAGAAAAAGAAAGGCAGAGACAAAGACAGGCAAGAAACAGGAGTAGCCATGCTTGTTTACCTAAAAGGACCACACTCTAAGCACGAGAGGGGGAGGGGACAGCCTCCATGGACAGAAGGCAGACCGAGTGGGTGCTGGAGTTACAGCTAAAGGCTTTTTTTCCCCTCTTACAATTAGCACAACTAGCTGCTTTACACTTCCATTTGAGCCTCAAGTAGGCTCCTCAGCAATAGTCAAGGAAGAAATTACACAATGTACTGGCGTACTATGTCAGCCACCTACGCATGCTATTATTATTATTATGATAAAATACATCTTATAGTATCATATAGTTAAATATTAACAACTATGTAACTACAGAGAGAAATACAATCATGACATCGGATGCAGAAATGTTCTGAGACACGGTATGAATACTGGACCAAATATCCTGCTATTTATATAAGACACATTATTTTGGGTAATACTTACTTGGGTAGTCGTTTTCAAGAGAAACATTATATAAGTACAATCATAGACTGCAATAAAAATGTTTGCATTATAATGTGCTGACATATTTACCCAAAACACACACAGGACGAGGAGAAGAAGTTTGCCATATTTACTTGATAAATGACATAAATGATTGCTTATCAAACTTGTGAGATTCATTTTCTGCTGACTAACTCATTAAATGTTCAAGCAGTAGACAGGACCTGTCTCATCAAGCCACTGTGGTCAAGTCCAAATATGAATCCAATAACCAGGGTCAGATATTTAACACGCGCCAAAGCGCCAAATTCAGGTAGATATTCTGTTGCGTGGGTAAATCTCAGAAGGCCATCAGCCACAATGGCGGGTAGATGTTTATACCAAAATTGTTATGCATTAAAAAACTATGCTGAGAGTTGCTACCACGTTTTGGTGTCATTTACAGGCACGCTGCTTCTGTCCTCTGCTGTCTATGTTGCACACAAGACAGATGTGTTTTACTCTGAAGCGCAACAACTGGGTTATAAAAGCAACTGATTTAAAAGCCATTGCTTTTGCCTCCATTGAGTTAAATCACGTAGGCTGTGACTTTGGTTATTTTCAGTGGTGTAACTGGGCATGCATGCATCATAGAAATAGATCATAAGATCGTGATGTTTTTTGCAACTTCAGCAACATCTGCTGCCCTCCCCTCAACACACAGCTGCACAAATGTACATGTGACACAAAAAGCCACTTTTGCCATCTTCCAGTCCCCTTGGCTGGTGAGTCAAAAAGTTAATTTTGGACACAGCCAGTAACCATGCAAATAATGAAGCTAAACATCATCAAATTTTAACTAAAGAGTAAGTATAAATAAATAATTCCTCTTTAAATATTGCTCATTGCTGTTGCCATTTTCAGACCATTTTATACCACTGATGTAATTATAGCATAACAATGCAATGTATGAGGTCAGAGTTAGGGGAGTTGCCTGCGCCATGCGTGGTGCAGAGGCAGAGCGGGTCGTCCCCTAATCGGAAGGTTGTCGGTTCGATCCCCAGCTCCTCCTGCACACACGTCGAAGTATCCTTGAGCAAGGTCTATTTGCCATCACCATGCCATACATCGAAATCCAGACACAGAGAGCAGACGACAAGAGGACCGAAGCAGAGCAACCAATAATGACAGCAAAACTTTTTTCTCAACTCTTGAGAACCAACTCTTATAATGGTAAGTAAAACCCTGTTGGTCGAATAAATAATCGCAATGGCAAATACATCGCCTTTCTTACAGTATTGTAATATATCGCAATATATTGAATCCTAACCTCTGTATTGTGATACGATCGTATTGCCAGATTCTTGCCAATACACACTACTACTACTCTACTATCTAGCAGTTGGGGGTTTAAACACAAAAATTGACACTGTTTTTGAGAATGGATACAATATTACAAAACAAAATACTGTGATACTCAAGTGTATCAATATTTTCACCCCTGATGTTGGCTAAAGTGTGAAATTCTTATGTAAACAAACACGTGTAAACACAACTGGCAATACTGTGGTCAGCGAAAATCATTGAGGCCATGCCCATATATTGTACAATAAGTTGATAACATTATTATTGTGACAGGGCTAACTATAAGGAGTCCAGTGTAAATTATAAGCCAGGTTTCACTAATAAAGCTTACTAAGAATAAATAAAAAGTTATCTAGGTATACATGCAATAATTTACACTAAGAATATGTGGCTCAGTTTCATTCACTGTGATGGATTTGTTACATTTGGAAAGTCGGTTTATGAAGTGTATAACAATGGGCTGTTTATGAGAATATAGTAAACCGTGCTGCTGAAAACTAAATATGCAGAGTCATATTTTGAGGTATGATGTCTACTATACAACTACTGCAGTGCTCTCTGCATCTCTGCATGTATTTGTTTTTTTTATCTCCCCTCTCTTGTATATCATCACTGATATGCTTTACTTGTGCACAATGGGTTATTAAGTGATTCTGACAGGTCATCATTGGACTTGATCATAATGAAAACCATCTGCTTGTCCCGGGCAACTGTTATTGTTCGAGCCCTCCAAACACAACAGCCAAGAGCGTCCTGTTTTCTTGCTCTTACACTAGTTGAGATTTTGCCATTATGCATAACCTCAGTTGTGTCTGTTTTTAATTCCGCTTAAAAAATATGTAGTAGGTGCCATATGAATCAGACAGACAACAAAAATCCTTAACTTAAGGTCGGGCATGTTTACAGCGACAGTTTGTTCACAGCAACAACACAGTAGGCTGATGTGCAAGCAACTCAGAGGATGACTAACTCTGATGTGGTGCACACAGGTCAGCAAATTTCCTGCACCTCGGTAATACGGCCATTAATGGAGTCTGAAGAGCTGTAGGACACAAGAACCACTGCAGTAGACGAGCAGAAAGATGGCAATGTTGCCTTTTTTTCTATTGCAAAAAAACGTGTAAACCTGAGCCACAATCGCAGCTCATGGCCTTTCTGACCCAAGCAGAACTCCATTTCCTGTTTCAGGCAGAGGGCAAGGTTTAATTCTCGGGTACTACTACCACTACTACTAGAATGAGGTGAAATTTAGCCATCACTAATGGCAAACAGATGGGATGTGGAGTTCACGAGTTTCAAATAACACGACACTTATCCTTACTAAGGATGACATATTTTGACTTAAAATTCTTTAATATCTCAATAAGACTGATATTTGTTATTATCGGTACTAAGCATAAACATATGCTGCATGAACTGTAAACATCATTTCAACACACCATCATAGGTTTTCACTTCTGTCTTGGATTGGCTACTTAGTCCACTGCAGTACTATAAATAGAATTGAACATTAGTATTTGATTCCAAAACAAGAGAAATAAGGCATAAAAGTGTATACATAAGAGATACGCAATTTCAAAGAGCAAAAAAACAACAAGCATCGAACTGACTGACCGACCCAGTGACACAATGACTACACTTCATATGTTAAAGAGAAACTTTAGTTTCAATAAGATCTTCTTTCTATATATGGGTTATCTTACACTGTCAATGTAAACAAATAAGTGATATATGGTAATGTACGGGAGATACAAATGTGTTAAGAATTCTGCAAAAAGGCCTGGTTTACATCTAAATCCCACACATCACAAGCTTAATGTAAGAATAGGGCATATGATACCTTTTGAATTGAGGCTTTAACTATAGCACAGAGAAATAGGACCTACGCAAGCTCAAGGGAGACAGAGATATGCATCACTGCCTCTGCAGTGTAGTCAACACGAACGCCCCAACAAGCTAAAACACTCTCACTATCTTTGTGGAAAACACCACCAGCGGCACTGCAGTGTTTTCCTCAGCATTGGTACTGCACCAAAGTGGAGAGCTTCTCCTCCATATTCTGTTTCCTTTACAGCTCATCTCAAACACCACCATGTTATGCCCCCCAATACATGTTATTTAACACAGAAAACACAGGCACACCACTGAACTAACTTAGGCAATTGTGACACTTATCTATCACTACAGCCAGCTGTAAGTCTACTGATTGTATACAGACTCTTCCTGATAAGTCCAGATAGCCAGTGGGCATTTCAAAGCATGGCTCACTTAATAGTCCCATAAAACACACACACATCCTCTCAAAGAGTTTTATTTCTGACCATCTAATTTGTTGCTTTCCTTGTAGACGTGCAGCACATCAGTTTTGCTTTAAAGCTGGAAAAGGCCAACAAATGGACAAGACACAGTGCTTCATGACAGGAATATTATGACGTGTGCACACTAAACTGGTAATGCAGATACACTAGTTTTGCTATAAATTAAAAAAAAAAAAGGTAATCATTAGGGTGGTATCATTGCACTCCCTGTTGCAAGTGCCCATCACTAATCCTGAGTATACAACAAATGTAAACCCAACATTACTCTAAAGCTTACTGTAGAAGAAATTAATTCATCTTTGCTTCCAAAACAAGCCTTTTGAACCACATGCCCTACATCTTGTTAATCTGTTAGTAGGCATATAAGCATACGTGCATGTATGGTATCAATGAATGTTCAACACTAGTTGCTTACTCAAAACATTTCAATACAATTTGAAAATATCAACACACCGTTGTGTGGCAGTCCCATCACACATGGGCAATGATTGACAACAGCTAAATTAGGTTTGTGAAAACAACTGAAGATAGCTACGTTACCTGAATGTGAAATACACGAAACTTATGCATGTTTTTGACCAAATTATCACAGCTAAGCATAACCATAGAAAGGTTCAAGAAGCAGAGCAGCGTGCTAAAAAACCCTCCAGTGAAAACAGGGTACATTATATGAATATATAACCACAGAGCACACTTTAAGCATTTCCATATTCCCACGCATAAAAAATAAGCCTAACCAAATTAAGGTATTACAAGTTGACCTTTGTCGCAACACACAACAACCCGCGTTAACCACGGGGACAGTAAGAGTCCGTTTGTTGTTGTTAACGCGTTAGCAGTGCAGGGCCAGTAACGTTAAATGCAACTTACCTCTGACTGAATTTCCACAATTTCAAATAGTAATATGAATCTTTAATGTTTAGTCTATGCCGCGATGTTTTCGGCCGATGCTGGATGGTCCCATTTGTTGCCGTTAGTTCAGTATAGACTGGTCAGGAGACATCCGCATAAACTCGCGACGACCATCGCAGCTCAAAAGCAGCTCACTAGAATCGAGGCTAGCGCTAGCTTGTTAAAACCGTGCAGAACGTCCAACGTCCAAAGAAAAAAACAATAAAATATCCACGAAAACTCGTTTACAGCGTAGCTATTTCATCTTCACCACAAACTACGAAGCTTTAACACTCCATTTGTACAACGGTAGGCTTGCTTGGGTGAACGTAAACCATCAAAAGATCATATTTTGTTTCGGTTTAATCCTCTCCGCCAGCCCATTCGAGCGGTTTTCGAGCGGCCTTTGACTTCAGTGTGTTCGGAAGCTGACGACGGAAACGCTTCGGGAATGAAACGCGCGTCCTGATTGGCTCTGGAGCTGTGGGCGGATACCGTTTCCGCACGGGAGGAAACAGACGCCATTTTGGATCTACATAGCATCCTGCCCTCGCTTCAGAACCAATACAAGCAGGGCTCCAAAGTGGCTGACCACGGTTCACAGTTTCAAACGCAGGAGAGCACACTCCATTATATAGTTGGAGACCAAGAAAAGGAAATGGAGTACTAGACATTGGGTGCGCTCGTTTTGACTATCGCTTTATACTATTTTAGAAACCTTAAACTTTGTTTATTCTATTTGTAGAAACCTTAAAGTTTGTTTATTCTATTTCTACAAAACCTTAAACGTTGTTTTCTGGCTCGTTGTTAACACATTTAGATGTTTCATAGGTTATATAAAATGCAAACATTGATGTCTTCTGCGAAACGTATATTGAATATTACATAATAATCTTGTGAAGTGAGTATTGTGTATATTAAATGCCGGTATTGACTGACTCACTTATTATAAAACTATAATCACAAGTATTAGTATTCACCATATATTTGGTGCTTATCAAGATTTAAGTTGTTTCAATTGATCGATCAGACCCAGACCTCAAACACAAGTTATTGGTCGGAGGAGACAGCGTTGGCAAGTAAGCGGAGCGTGCTGGTACACAAACCTGACGCACCCACAGTCAAACGTAAAGCCAAAGGATGAAACGAAGGCTCCTATTGGCTCAAAGAAAACGTCTCGACTGTGATTGGTTAACTTGTTAGTCACTCAAACTGACCTGTACACGTCGCTTATCATATTGCCTTGAATATTTACAGCAGTGATGGAGATGTGAGGGGCAGCTGACTGAATTATGTAATTCCAGTTGCAGTAGATTTCACGGACTGGTGCTCCTTCAAGTAATGAGGAGGAAGTAATCATTAAAAATACTTGCTGAGGTGATTATTTGCACGGTTGATACAGCATGGCACATAGTTTCAAGATTCATGATCCATCTCAAAACTTGTTATAGTTTTTTTGGGGGATCTTGGATCTTAAACTGATAACAAAATATGTTCATATGTGTACCTTTTTCTAAAGCTGGCTGGACCTAGTCAACCCAGAGCTCTGTTAAATCAACTAATAGCGCACTCTGCTGGAGAATGTGTTGTACTTTCCTCAGAGGTTTCAGAGACTACATTGAAATCCAGATTGGCATAATATTCTGATATTAACGCAGAATCATTTGAGGAGGTGAAATACTGATTATTTTTTACTACTATTATCTTGATAGATAATTATTTAAATGTGTTTTATGTTGTTTGTTTGTTTTTTTTAACTGCACGCTACCCAGGGACATTTTTGTATTGTATGGCAGTGTTTGGTATAATTATATAATGACTTTATATTGTGTTCTTGTATTGTTGTATCGTGCATCTTACATATAGGAAATCTGCAATGTTTTATGCAGTTTTTTTTTATAATCAGTAACATAAGACACGGACACCAGTATCCCATAAAACTGTCATTCAGCACAAGAGAAGCCCTGGGCCCAAACTTTATTAATATTAAGAGTAATTGTATAAACTAAGCCAATATTTATGTCAATAGTAAGAATAATGCGCAGTGAGTGCGCGTCCCCTGGTGAAGTAGACATGAGGATTTTACTTTGCTGCATTGCACACCTTCAGTGTTTGGCAGAATTTAGCAGCAATAAAAAATGTAATCTAACTGACTTCATAAGTGACTGTAATATTATGCTAGACTGGAGAGAGCAGCGCTTACATTATACAACCTGCGCAAACACCTGCGCCACCAGTAGGTCCTTGAAGAACACGGAGAGGTTGAAGTTCAAAGTGCAACTCAAAGATGTTTACAAAGGCAACGAGATGTGATAATGTGTGTTCGTCAATCTTCAGACTCCCGACAGCCTCCACTACAGCGACAATTAGACAATGACGATAAACTATAATTTATAGTAAATACTTACTTTTCTTTATTGTTTGTTTCTTTTCCGTGCGCAGGAAGTGAGCGAGTGAACATTTGCTGATACCGAGCTGACATCTTTGCTCGGCCGCACAGTTGAATAACATAGCAAGCTAGCTCCAAACAGAGGTAACGTTAGAGGTAAACAAACGTGTTATAAAACACGATTTTAGCGTGGTAGAAAGCTGATAGCTATGGCATTGCAAACAATAAGTTAATGTACTGCGTTCAGTGACACTATGTCAGCGTTGTTGTTGTTGCAGCACCGTGCTGCACTTGGTGGGAAATACAGTAGAGCTTTATTGTGGACGCTCTCAAGGCGAAACTCTCATTTATTAGCAAACAGGTCGATATCCAGCGATGGCGTTAGAAATGTGCTGTCCAGATGGGGTAATGTCAGAAAGAGGCTTCTTTCACAATCAGAGCGGACACTTACAAGTCAGCCACAGAAACTCATTCAGGTGAGACACAAATATTCACTGAATGTGATGATTTGTCTTTGTGTTGTGTTGTCGCTGTGGTATTGCTCAGCGTTAGTGATGTGAGTTGTGAGTGACATATGGGAAGAAAGAGCAATGAGATTCGGCTTTTAAGGGCCTGATTCAGCCTGACTCAGCAGAATTTGAATATGAAATTGCAACTTCAGTTATTTTTGTGTTTAAATATATATATATATTTTTACAAACGGTGTCAGCTGTCTTCATGAGCTTGGGGTTAGATTGTTAAGCCAAATTGTCAATAACCAGGGCTGACTACTTGAAAAAGTATTAAGAGCTCCTCCCTTGAGTTCAAAATTAATTCTCCTGTGGATGTGTTTCTCAGTCTGCAGCCAGGATCATTATACGGTGGAAATAGTTCAAATTAGATTATTCTTTACTGCTTTTGCTTGGTTGTAAATCCATTGCATAGTTGCAATGCATGTGCAAAATATACCAATTGTCTTTACTTCTTGTCTGATTTCTTGTTACATCAATATATGTTGTCCCAATGTTCCCATTTTAGAGTCTTCTTCACAGACCCGTGGGTCCTACCATGGTGGGAATTAGCAAAGAGTTAATCAGAAGCAACCTGCTGAGGAACCCTGTCGGTTTGATAAATCTATTAGGTAAACACTCATCAGCCTTAGTATGATTATATACTTACTTATACTTATGCTATGGATTTATGTATAGCTACATATTAAAAACATTTCTCATTTTAGGGGCAACAGACTTCTTCAGTTCATCTCAACCTGAACAAGAGAAAAATAAAAAAAGTAATGGACCAAAGGGAAAAACTCCAGAGGAAGATGAAGGTAAGCGAAAAACCGCTTAAACTGCTTGGCACATGGCTGTTCAGTAACCGCACCACATCTGGCTGTGATCTTGATCTATTTATCTGATTCTTTTTTTTCCTCTACTTCCGTAATCCGTCTCGTCCTTCAGAGGAGAAGAAACGTCGTGAGCAGGAGGACCGGATGTACCGGGAGCGCCTGCGGACCCTCTTCATCATTGCGCTCATCATGAGCCTGCTGAACTCCATTAATACCAGCGGTGGTAACATCTCTTGGAATGACTTTGTCAATGAGATGTTGGCCAAGGGGGAGGTGTCACGTGTGCAGGTCGTTCCTGAGAGTGACATTGTAGAAATCTACCTTCATCCCGGAGCAGTTATCTTTGGAAGACCTGTATGTTGTGCACGATTAAATGCAAACGCACAATTAGCATCTGAACTTTTACAGCAGATGTGCATGCTCACCTCTCATTTCCTGCCATGTGTCTTGCTTTGCAGAGGCTGGCGCTCATGTACAGAATGCAGGTTGCCAACATTGATAAATTTGAGGAGAAGCTGAGAGCTGCTGAAGAGGAGCTGAATATTGACACCAAGGACAGGATACCGGTGTCCTACAAACGCACTGGATTCTTTGGGAAGTAAGAACATGACCTTTCTCAGAGCAGACCTTAAATTCAGAGAAATCCATTTATGAGGTGCCTGCCAAAGTTCAAAAAGTAATCTGAAGGAATGCTATCTCTACACAGAGTAAAATGATATATCAGAGTAAAACACATTTAAGACTCAATGCCATCTAAGACTCTTTCTGTTCACTTTGCAGTGCCGTCTATGCTCTGGGGATGGCTGCCATCGGTGTAGCTATTCTCTGGTATATCTTTCGACTAGCAGGCATGGTTGGCAGAGAAGGCGGCTTCAGTGCTTTTGTGAGTCAGACCATATTAGAACATTGCCACGTGTACATTTAGGGTTCCTATTATGTCCCAATGATTTAACTCACATTTTAACTGCATATTACAACATACTTAACAGAATCAGCTGAAGATGGCCAAGTTCACAATTGTGGACGGCAAGTCGGGTAAAGGTGTGAGTTTCAAAGATGTAGCAGGCATGCATGAGGCCAAGATGGAGGTAAAGGAGTTTGTTGACTACCTCAAGGTAAGAAACCAGATCCATAGTGATATACAGTAAGCCATGTATCTACCTTCCAAACTTCCCATAAACGCTTTGAATGTCCCCATTGCAGTCTATTGCTTACCATATTGATGTTATCTATTGTCAGAATCCAGAACGATACCTCCAGCTTGGAGCCAAGGTTCCCAAGGGTGCATTGCTGCTTGGGCCTCCAGGCTGTGGGAAGACCCTGCTGGCTAAGGCTGTAGCCACTGAGGCCCAGGTGCCCTTTCTGGCTATGGCTGGCTCTGAGTTTGTGGAGGTCATTGGAGGTATGTAAAGATAGCTCCAGCTAACCAGGAATTAATATGGTATATAGCCAACAACATATATTAAAAAATGCAGATGTTCAATATGAGATTCGATATTATTGGATAGATCAAATGTCAGTTCTTCCATCACAGTGCAGATTTACTGTAAAGAAATATTTTGTGATGTTGGATTTGTGGCATCATTGCTCAGCATTATATGGCAGCCTTATGAGAAGATTAATTTCTGAAGGCATATTAGATGCTGTATGTCACTCGTCAGTTTTGTTGTTACTTATATTATGTTTGTGTGTAGGCCTGGGTGCTGCTAGGGTCAGGAGTCTGTTCAAGGAGGCTCGAGGCCGAGCGCCCTGCATCGTCTACATCGATGAGATTGATGCTGTGGGAAAGAAGCGCTCCACCAACATGTCAGGTTTCTCCAATACTGAAGAGGAGCAGACCCTCAATCAGCTGCTGGTAGAGATGGATGGTGAGAAACTTTCAGAGTAGCTTGTTGTCACCAGAGGGGGATTTTCAGACAGAATAATGAAACACTCAGCTCTTCTTCTTTTGCAGGAATGGGAACAACGGACCATGTCATTGTCCTTGCTTCCACTAACCGAGCAGATATCTTGGACAATGCTCTCATGAGACCAGGCAGACTAGACAGGCACATCTTTATAGATCTGCCCACACTGCAGGTAGTCCTTTTTCCACACTTGATGTTTTTGTAATATTGTAGATAAAAACTTTGTGCTCTGTGCTTATTTGCTCCTGAACAATCACCCTCACTGTGTCAAGAACTGTGACATAGTTAAATTCAGAATCTTAAATGATATGCAGCCTTTACTTTTGCTGTTTTGAAAATATACTGAATGATGTGAACATTTGTTATGAGTCATTACACCCTTTGTAGCTACAAATTTCCTGCAAATTGGTATCCTATTAAGCTGTTCCTTTATATATTCTCAAGAAAACAAACTTTATAATATCAGGACAACTAAACCATGTTAACTGTGTAGCAGGTTTAGACAGAGTTTGTCAGTCTAGTTTGTCTCATTTTTATTGTATAATAATTGTCTCTCAGGAGAGGAGGGAGATTTACGAGCAACATCTGAAGATCTTGAAGTTGACCCAACCAGCGAATTTCTACTCTCTGCGTCTGGCTGAGCTCACCCCTGGTTTCAGTGGTATATATATACATATATATATATAGACATACTTACTGTTTTGTTGATGTTTATTGAAATGTAACTCCCTCGTTTGGTGATGGTTAAATCTCTGTCAACTCACTTTGTCTCTGCAGGTGCAGACATTGCTAACATTTGCAACGAAGCTGCTCTGCATGCTGCCAGAGAGGGGCACAAGTCCATCGATACCTTTAATTTTGAGTATGCAGTGGAGAGAGTAATAGCAGGTACAGTGATGCAAAGAAAAAGACGTACATTTAACATGTCTCAGTTGACAGAATTTGACAAATCTGTGTGTCTTCAGGAAGTGTAAAGAAGAGTAAGATCCTGTCTAAAGAGGAGCAGAGGGTGGTTGCCTTCCATGAGTCTGGACATGCTTTAGTGGGATGGCTACTTGAGCACACAGAGGCAGTCATGAAGGTAACACATTCTTGTATGTCTTATCCTCGATGTAGTGTAGGCTATGTCTTGCTTACTACATCCTTAATTGTATGTCTGCCATATTTTGTTTTAATCAGATTATTTCTATAGTTCAAAGTTTTGGTACTTTCCATAGTGTCGCCTAATTGATGCTTGTAATTTATAATTTTATTGGAGATTAGAGATTAAGTGTATATTTAAATAAAGAATTGAGTCAGACACCATATCTAAGGAAATCACTTAAGAGGAACTCAGGACCAATCTTCTACCAAGGCTGTGTGTCCAACAGTTCATCACTTTATTCAAATATCTCCTTAGTCATTTGCCATTTCTACACTTTATTGATATTTTTTTGGAGATTAATATAAATGCAAGAACTGTGTATTATCTCAAGGTAGAAAAAAAAAATGATCATGGGTCTCATTTCTCTGCTAGTCTGCCTCTGCTAGTATTTGCCTCAATGGACTTTGACACATCAGACTATGTGTCAAAACTAGACTGACCAGGACATAAAACCAAGTGTTAAATGTTCAGCACTCAGTTAACACCCTGATGGTTATTGGTTGCCAGATGGGTCACCAACAACCCAGGCCACACTACATTTATTAATGAGTAGAAAGTATTAAGCCAGAATTTTGAAGAAGGACCACTGTGGCCAAAAGTCTATTTATACTGTTCACCAAGCAAGTTTAGGAGGACTTGATCAAATGATAGACTTAAACAAAAAACATCGTACACAGTGAGATAGACACAATTTCTTTCCTACAACATGGATGGACACACAAAAAGGCCTTGAAAATACTAAAATACTAATTTTAGAAAAGAACCAAAGCTTCACCTTTAGTTCCGTTCAGTTTGCTTTTTGAACAACTCTTATGTTGAAATCACAGATGGATCATGTGGTGTGTTTTCCAGGTGTCCATTGCCCCACGGACTAACGCAGCACTGGGATTTGCCCAGATTCTTCCCCGCGACCAGTACCTTTTTACTAAGGAACAGCTGTTTGAGCGGATGTGTATGGCCCTGGGAGGAAGAACAGCTGAGGCTATCACCTTTAACAAGGTTACAACAGGTACGCTCCTATATATATATATATATATATATATATATATATATATATATATATATATATATATATATATATATATATATATATATATATATATATAACTTATATATATATATATATATATATATATAGACTGTATATATACTATTGTATATTCTCTGCAAACCCTTATCTTGCTGATTGCTTTCAAATCAGTTGGTCAGAGCTTTCTATTGCTCAAATTTTTCCTCAATATCAATCTTACCAAATTATTATTATTATTATTATTATTTTATTTTATTCCTGATATGAAGATAGATTTTTACTGAGATGAAATGATTAAAGTCTTGCTTTAAAAGGTTTTCCATCATTTGTAGAAAATGAATCAAACAAAGGAAACAGTAAGTGGAACAAGTGTAATGATCTAATCCCTCCTCAAGTTTTTTCTTTTTAATAGAAAGTTGTCTTAAATGAAGGGTTGTTTTATCAGTTAATTATCCTGACCTTTGAATTTACATTAGGTTGCTAATTTTTTTGATAAATTGAATAGTTTTGTTGTAACTCAGATCATCACTCAACTCTAAACTGCTGAACATCTAAATATAAATACTCTCCTATACTGTGCAGGACAACTTTGTGTTATTAATTCTCACTCTGTGTCCCCAGGAGCTCAGGATGACTTGCGTAAGGTGACACGTGTGGCCTACTCTATGGTGAAGCAGTACGGCATGTGTGACAGTGTCGGCCAGGTCTCATTCCCAGATACACAGGAGCAAGGTGCCATTGGACGTCGTCCTTTCAGCCAGGGCCTGCAGCAGCAGATGGACCACGTGAGTTCTAAAATTGGATTAGCTCTCTGTTAGCCCACATCAGCACGCTGTGAGTGTTGACATAATGAGTTTTAGTTATCACCTTAAAGTATTGATTTTTTTCTTTAGCTTTTGCCATTATTTTGATTATTATTAGGTGTTCTGAAATAGGTATACTTCTCATCTCCCTGTTAACTGATCATTAAGTATGAATTTGACAACACTTGTTCTTTCAGGAGGCTAAGATGTTGATAGCCCGTGCTTACAGGCACACAGAGAAGCTACTACTGGACAACAGAGACAAGCTGATACTGGTCAGTTGTTCCCTTCTTCAAACATTTTCTGTGCATTTAGACAGTAACCTTTTGCCATCCTTGGGCTTAGCACTCCTGCATTACCATTGGTTTATAGTTCGTTATAATAAGTCACAACTTTTTGGGGTCTGTCTTTCCAGTTGGCCAATGTGCTGTTAGAGCGTGAGGTGGTGAACTACGATGACATCGAAGCCCTGCTGGGTCCACCACCATACGGGACCAAGAAGATGATCATCCCACAGAGCTGGTTGGAGGCGGAGAGGGACAAACAAGACACAGGAGAAGACGAGCCTCAACCACCTCCCCGCAATCAGAGAGAAGATGACGTGGAACCACACATGGTCTGATCTTAAATGGATGTCTCAGAATGATTTTCCAGCTACATTTTGGGGCTAATCAGGGGTTGAGTGAATTTTATCAAACCTGGCATTGATTCCTTCCCTTTGAAGTTGTATATGCCTTAAAGTGAAATCATCAAAGTTTCTTAAAAACTTTTGCAGTTAATGCAGACAAGCCAGTACAACTTTGAGAATTATTATTTTGGGAGGAATTCTATCATTTTTTGCTTGTGCTTGCTGCACAGCTGTATTATTATGCCACGGAAGCACTGATAGTAAGCCTATTTAAACAGGATGTCTCTAACTAGCATAAACTGCAGATAGCCTAGAAAATCCCTCTAATCAGCATTTACTGAATGTACAATCAACAATTATATGCCCTGTCCTAGAATTCCAAAACTCTGTTTGCTAATGCCTGAAACAGATTTTTATGCAAACATACTGTAGCATGTACAGGTTTGGAAGTATTACTCTGGACAATAAATGTTGTTTTACATCTGCAAATGACATGGCAAAGGAACTGGTAGCCATTTGTAACGTCATCATTCTGTACTGAAAACAGTTGACTCTAGGGGCGACTTGTACTTTCTCAGAGACTTCCTGCACCAAATATATTTGCATTCATTCAGGGGACTCATATCTACAGAAACACATTAATGTCCACATTATTTTGTTTGGTATTCAAGTGAGCTGCAGTAAAGAATTATAACAGATTGTAGTAGATTGCTGTGGACATTTAGTGTGTAGTTGTGAGAAAACTGTTACATTTTGAAATACCCCTTTAAGACTGAAATATCAAAGCGTTAATGATTAAGCTGCAGATATCACTCCCTACACCGTAGTTCCTCTCTCACCGTGAGACATACAGATTGAGTTAACAGATTTAGTTTGTGTTTTCTTTGAGAAAAAGTCTTTTCATTAGGGACTGTGTTTTTGTTTGATTGCCACAAATGAATGTGAAGTCTCAAAGGATGATGTTGCAAAATATTAAAGTGTTATTTAAATATTGTGTCTTCCTCTTTATGTAGTGTTTGTGTATGTATGAATTATGAGTACCTAGCGCCGCCTATGAAGAGGGTCTTATTTGATAATGAACAATACACACTCTAAATAAAAGATTTGCATTTATTCTGTAGACACCAGTAAAATTTAAATTCGATGAACATATCTAAAAAAAAACACAATTCAAAGTCTTCACCTCCAAACAATTAGATTACAGAATATTGTGTGGTACGGTATGTTTTGTTTAGTAATATTTTGTGCTCAGATGGCTTCCAAAAAGATTAACAGAGGCTGGAATGGAGGATTTGTGATGCAAAAAAATCACCAAAAACAAACAAAATCAATATCAAAGTAAATGTATATTATAAAATAATCACTTATATAAAAAAAAAAGAAATTCATTTAAAAGATTTCTTATATTTCAGGCTCGTTGTATGCATCATTAGTGAGCAATCTGAGTCTGAGGATAAACAAAACCGAACCTGGACAATCATTTCAACACACATTCTGTTTGCCTTGTAGCATGCACAGCGCCTTTCCCCGTGGCTGATCATGTCAACACATGATTTTACTGTCTCATTCACTTTTCCTGAGCTAACCACAAAACTTTGCAATGAGCCATTTTGTCAGCTGTGTCCAAATGATCCTCAATAAAACCCAAGGCACATTAGATTAAAGGCCCATGGTTTTGTTTTTTTTCCTTGGCACGCTTCAAATCTTATCCATGATCTGTCTCCCTAACTGGCGGTGGATCACACAGGTCTTCTCTCTGTCAGGTGCTTTCCACCTTAACGTGGGTCATACATGTTGGCCAGTTTCTGAAACCGTGGTCCCCAGTCGTTGAGGTAGTCGTAGTCTTGGTCTCCATCAGAACTTCCTGAAGCAATGGAGCTGAGGCTGCCTGCCAGCGAACCCTCTCCCTCATAGTCGTAGATCAGGGCTGTGTCATATGGAGGCACGTTAGGATCGTTGTCTGCAGCCTCCAGGCCCTGAAGGGACAAAATTACAAGTTTTTTTTTAGCTGATAAGGGTAAAGTAAGTGCCACAAGAATGCTGTTTTAATTGTAAATTACATGTTTTACAGATATAATTTAGTCTTGAAATAAAACAACGTATTTTTTTTATATTACAGACTTCAGAGAGTCTTGAACATGCCAATAAAACGTAATGGGCTGGGATAACATCCACTACAATTGAAACCTTTTTATTCAATATACTAATTAAGTAATTAAATATTACTCTGATCCTATTGGCAGATCTTTTTGGTTTAAAGTTCTAGAAAATGCTTCAACTGCATCTATTCTTAAATCCCATTGTTTTACTTCTTGGAAATTAAGTTTAGTTATCTATCTCTGAAAGGATCACATATTTAAAAAAATATCCATAATTATTTTTTTCCCTCTCACTTTTAAAGTTGAATTTATTCACCAAAATCTCTAAAAACAGGAATGTTTTTACCTTGGTTTTCGCAAATACGGCTACTAGAGATAATAGAGGCTACTGGTCCACCCTCTGATTGATGGAGATTATACTATACAAGACTTACAGCAGTAAAAACACTATAAACTCCTAAAAAAAAAAGTAATGTAATGTATGGTATTTATAGTCAGTTTTTTCCTCAAAAAAATCACAGTCAAAGCTGCAGATTTGGAAATGTTGCTAGTAACCTCTAATGTTGCCACAAGCTGCTAGCCTCCGGCAGAGATAAGGAGTGGAGGCTGCGGAGGTCTGCTACGCTCACTTTTCATTTCATTTTCAAACTTCAGATGCAACTAATGCTGCCTTAAGTGACATCACTTGAGGGTATTTATCTTATTTCAAAAAGCTCCTTCTAGAGCCACAAAAGGGTTTATACAGTTGTTTTCATACAGGCAATAGTACTCCCCAACTCCTGTAAACAAAAAGTTTCTCTTGAAGTATATATACATATATAACTGCAGAGTTTGACTTATAGATGGAATAAAAGGCATTTAGAAAACATGCAAGATCTATATATAGTTGTCCAGCGTTAGTCTGTCTACTGGTCATTAACCTTTGGGGTGATAGTAAATTCCTGTTTTGTATTTAGAATTTTGGTGAGTATATCTTTAGATTATAGTTTGGTAGTTTTAGTTAAAACAGGGTCATGGTAGAAGACACTCACATCATTGATGTAGTCCTCGATGTCAGTGGGATCCGCGGGAGGCCTCCTTGGGTAGATAGGTGAGGGCAGGTTATGCGGGGCATCCTTCCTAAGGGGCTGCTTGCCTCGAGGAACACCAGAGCCTGGGTAGTAGGACCCCGGGGTCGAAGGTGCATCATGGGGATTCCATAGCAGGTCGATGTTAAAGGCATTCTGCAAGGTGAGAGGAAGAGGCTACAAATTAACTATGCATGTACTTAAAGAATACAGTGATAATATGCATACATTGGAAAAACAGACAAAACAAAACCACAACAACAAAAGTGAACATTTCAGAATCAGTAGTGACACTCAGTAGACCATCAGTTACTATTAAATACCATTAAGTTACAGTTGAATACAAACAGTAAGTCCTACCAGTCCTATTGTACCACTGCATTCCTCAACCATTCATATAATATTTCCAGAGTCACAATTCCTTCACCACAGTACAAACTGCATAATTTTTAGTTGTTTAGTTAATTTCTTTTATGACCACGGGATCATATAGACCTCATTTAGTTACTTCACTAGACCTGTGCAGCCTTACCTCATCCTCCTCACCCCCTCCTTGCTCATCATAGTTGAAGACATTGTCACGGATGTCGTCTTCAGATTCCCCTACAAGCAGGCCTGTTCCTTTCTTGATATGGTGGCGTCTCCCACAGGCAGTCACCGCCACGGCCAAGAGAAGCAGCACTGCAATCAAACAGATGGAAACCATCAAGTATTAATTTGTGTTTATCCAGTTATAAGGCTGCAACTAATGATTATTTAATTATTGATTAATTTGCAGATTATTTTTTAATCAATCTATCGTTTAATCTACGCTATCTCAGAAAATAGTGAAAAATGTCTTGTTTTGTCCAACCAACAGCCAATAACCCCAAAATATAATAATAAATGATCTAATATATTTTTGATTTTCAATGGAAACAACTGAAAACATCATAAACTAGGGTCATATTTGCTACATTCTTGTTGGGAAAAAAAGGACTTTCAGGACTGAATGAAGTATTTAAGATGAGACTTACACAGTAGTAGGGCAATACTGGCCATGATGATAATGAGAGCGATGAAGCTGATTCCCACACTGGAGCCTAGGATAGCCCCTGCCTCAGACTTACAATCTCCAAAGGAGTCACAGGGACACACAGTGACATTAACCTGAGCATAAGCACCCAGAGCTGGGCTGCCAGAGTCTGACACAAACACTGTGACCGCATACTCTCTTGCCTCCAGCTCCACAAGGGGGTGAAGCACTGCATGAGTATCTGAAGAGGGAAGGAAAATTGAAAAATGTGTGAGTTTAGGAGATTCATGGGAATTAATTTATGCAGACTGCATATCCCCAGAGGTCTCCCCTTACCATTGACTTGAATAACAGTCCAGTTTATTGACAGATCATCAGGCATATTAAAGGTGAAGGGTGCAGCATGTGGAGGAAAGTCTTCATCCACAGCTGTCAGAACCAGACCAGAACCCATCCGGCCTGCATCTTTACATACAGTGCCACTCAGAGGGAAGAGCTGAGGGGGGAAATCATTGGTCTCCTTCAGTGTGATGGCCACTGTGGCGGTGGTTGACACGCCATCAGCATCTGCACAGGAGAACATACATACACAGCAGTGCCGCATTAAGTTACAACAGCTTATTCAAATGTTTATGTCTAACAAAAGTATTCTTTCTTAGTAGAGGTGTAAAACCTGCCATGTGGAGTAATATATATATTTGTTTCACCTGTAGATTAAGTATATGGACTGACCTGTAACCTTGACAACAGCATTGTAGATATTGTTTCTAACATGTGGAGATCGCATGTTAAAGGTTCTCTTGGCAGTAAGGTCTCCTGTATCTCTGTTGATGTCCAGCCACCTCTCAGGATCTCTACTAATCTCATACCTGCAGCAGAGAGCAGAGGAAGAGTTAAAGACACACAAATTCTCCAAATAGTTTACTTGTATCCTTAAAAGCACAAAAATACGGCTCATGTTTTGCGGCTGCGGCATACCTCAAGTCAGAATTATCAGGGTCAAAGGCAATATTGCTTTTCAGTAAAGTCCCAGGAACCACAGACTCAGGGACCACAATCTGTATGGGGTCCTCCCTGAAATGTGGGGCTTCGTTCTCATTCACAACAGTCACCACCACTGTAGCGGTGCTCACTGGGAGGTTGGGAGCCTTGTTGCTCAGAGGGTTGACATTTTCCACCATCAGAGTCAGGACGTACTCATTCTGTGCTTCAAAATCCAAAGGCTGCATGAAGAAATAGAGCAGACTGTTTGTGGAAGGAAAACTTGGTTTGATAATACAGAATTAATGATAAAGCTATATGTAAATTTGAGTTGTTTCTAACTAATTTACCAACATGCATAAAATATAGGTAAAGCCAAATAATTAACTTTCTTTCTTTTTTCTGAGTAACTTGTAATTCAAAACTCAGCCACTAGAGAGTGTTACTGAGTTGTGTCTGAGGGCCTCAATGCACGTTTTGACTTGAAGGGCAATACCACCCCTGTCGGAAATTCAAATTATTCCTGGGCCCCAGAACAGATCAGTCAATCTTGGTGAACACATACTTTTCTCATTTAGATAAAATCTTGAAAACCTATGGGGGAAAAACACATTTAATTGGGAAGTCACTGGGATGTAAAATAAAGGTATGTTGATTTCTTATGAATGGTGTATACTTTCTAACACAGACTGAACAATGCGGGTGCACAGAAATAAATTGTTGTTATCTCCAAAATCCTTGTTACACCAGAAGTGATTGGTCCTCTTCCAATTATTTAATTCCAATTAACTGCTAGTGTCAGTTGGATAGGCAAAAATGCCAAATTAATTTACAGGCAACATAATTCAACATATATGGAGAATAAAGTTCATGACATAAAATTGATAATAAATTAATATTTATTTGAATTTAAATAAATTAGTTATTTCATGGAAATTAGCTTGCTTATGAGAGTCCAAATATCTGATCTCCCAGTACAGACAGATGAAGCCAAAGTCTGCGGTCATTCTAACATCAGCACAACCACTCCTTCACACTCTTTCAGCTAACAGCAGATTAGCACACTGTACCTTCACCACTGTCAGAACGCCCTGGTTGGTGGCAGGGTCCGTACTGATGGCAAAGTTGCCGTTAGGGTCGTTGGCAATGAGATATTTGGCCTCCCAATTTCCTGTTCCACGATCATCTCTGTCCGTCACATTCACCCGGCCAATCTCATAGTCCTCCCTGTTCTCCACTGCTATCATACTGTACTACATGCACCATACACAAAACACAGATGGAAAGATTCAAACCGGTGTGACAAAATCACTGTCATAAGTGTTTTAAATAAAAATGGAAAATATCCCTCATATATTGTTGTCACTCACAGAGGTAGGGCTGAACCATGGGGCGTGGTTGTTGATATCAGATACATGTATGATTGCCACACCTTCACTTGTTAGTCCCATGCCCCCCATATCAGCAATCTGCAGTTTTAATCTGAAACTTTTCACCACCTAGAACATAATACAGCATGTTTTAGTGAAATGAACCATATTGAAAAAATTTGCAGCTGAATCTTAACCTGTATTTTACCTCTCGGTCCAGGCCTACATCTCTTGTATAGATGGCTCCTGTCTGGTTGTTGATACCAAACATAGTCTTGGTAACAGCGTTGGCAGGAATGCTCTCCTGGCCAATGATAGAATAGCTCAGATAAGCGTTTTCTGTCATAGGGTCATCTTTATCAATGGCTGACACTGACATCACTGACGTGCCTGTCAAAAATAATCAAAAGCTTCGGTCAGTGGGAAAGATCAGTCAGAATGAATTACCAATTTGTGACATGTGTGCTGAGACAGCAGGACTGCACTGAAAACATGTCAACATTTACAAAACATTTAACAAGTTTTAAAGCATACTATTCTTAAAATGGAGAGACAGTGTGTCTTTAGATGAGAACAATTGGTTTGCATGCAATTCAGTTTTTCATCTGGTATTAGTTGTGATATTAGCAATGCCATTATCTACTTTGCGCTGCCTTTTTCAAGAACAGTTTAAATAAATAAATAGTGCAGCCATTGATAAATGGCATCTAAGGTATGAATATTTTACTTAAGACTGCTTATTGGCCACTTTAAACATGGCTTTAAACACAAGACTGACATATTTCATTGAAGCTGATTAGTTGATAGGTCAATTGTTTTCTCTTTTAGCTCTGTTCCAACTCCTGAGGTAAATATCTGGCTCTCCAGTGGCTGAATGCTCCACAGTGTTCACCAACTAACTGCTAACTTTACCTGTCTGCTGGTTTATGCCAGGCAGGTAGTTTACAGTCAGATTGTAGAGCTTTACTGCTGAAAACAGCTGCCTGCTTCATCTGAAAATGATGCTGATGAGAGTGGCAAGAGTGAACCAAAACAATTAGCTGAAAGGCACCAAAAAGCTCCGTAGAGCTAAGGAGAACTGCAGAATCAGGTGATAATTACTTGTTGGTTCATCACCACACTGTGACTCCTTTTACATACACGTAGTTGTGTGATCCATTGTAAAATGTTGATTGTAGCAGCTTTAAACTGTTGTATCATATGTCAAACACTACCGGAAACGTGTTATACGTCATTCAAAGTTACTTTATAAATCTTCGAAGCTACATCAGGAAGGAAATTTAAGATTGTAACACTAAATGTAATGCAGTGTGTAATACATGATGTACCTGGGACTGAGAACTCAGACACAGTGCCAACAAACTCGCTCTGGGTGAAGGCAGGTCTGTTGTCGTTCTGATCCAGCACCACTATCTCTATGGTGGTTGGATTCTCTAGTCTCTCTCCACTGGGGGACAGTGCAAAGGCTTTCAGCTACACACACACAAATACAAACACACAGATAGAAACAGGCAATGTTTCTTAATAAAAACTGCATTCATGAGATTGTCATTTCTTACTATTAATTACAACAAATCGTATGCATTCCATGATGAAAACATCCAACAAGGTGACTGTGGGTAATTTATGTACACAACATATGCTGGAAATGGCAGAAAGAAATGTGCAGGATGTTTGGTTCAACATCATGGGTTACATCACAGTCATCTGGTCTGAAACATTTTCAAGTTTCTCCCAAGATGCCCATAAAGGCCCTTGGAAACTGACCTCTGGCTGTTTGTACTAGTGTCTTTGACACTGATAAATGCTTTAAGACATTAACATGGATCTATGCTTCAAAACACATTCTGTAAGGTCTTGTCGGGTTCATTGTAGCTTGTGTTAAAGTACTTCTGTTTGATTACGCAAAAACACCTTTCAGTGTCTTTCTGGATTATTTAAAATGTTACTCCTATAAATGCACTCTTACTGTGAAGCTGTTGTATTTCTCTCTGTCCAGTGGCCGCTTGCTCCGGATCATTCCTGTTTTATCATCAATCTCAAACAGATTCTTGGGCTCCTGGTCCACCCCCGGTCCTTCTAACTTGTAGATCACCTCACCTGTAAAGATTTTGTCCGATTTGATCTAAACAGAGAGAGGAGATAAAGTTGATGATCATGGTAAGGTGGGGGAGGATTGTAAACCATATGTCGTAACACCAGATGTGAGTAGGTTGACAGTTAGGGACCTTGACACAAGAGTGTTCTCAGAGAGGCCTTTTGCTTATGGCAGGAAATGAGATTCTGAACTAATGGTAGCGAGGAGTCTATATTTTATGCATTTTGGATTTAATTTTTTTGACATGTGTCTCTGCTGCGTTTTCATCACCATTTAAAAGTGGCTCAATATTTCTCCTTGTACGGTAGCATTTATAGGCTTACTGCTCGTCTGTAACAGCCTTAACACAACATTTACATTTCACATTTCTTTTAAACACTGGTTTGTGTTATGTGTCATCGTCCATGATGAAGAATTACAATCTACAGTGCATGGCTGTAGAGCACTGGGTTCAACTGGATTCAGTACTGTATAGCTCTACACAGTCTAAGAGTAATACAAAATCAGCCATCAGCTCATTAAAGCATTTGCATGAGGATTTAGTCTTCAGAAGAAAACGCCAGACCCTTTTTTTCAGTATAATTTTGATCAATTATTACTATTTACTAATTTATGTATTTTGTTTGGCAAAAAGCTTACAGGTTACAAAAGGCCTGTTCACAATTAGTACGTCCACTGTGTAGTATTTCCCCCACTGTGTGGAAGCTGGTTCTGTATGCTACTATATAAGAGTGTATGTTACTGGCTTTGTCCTGCCCTATTGAACTTGGCAGCATCAGCTTATGTTCCCTGAAATAGCTTCTGTTTGCCAGACATTTTCTTGTACAAGTCTCTTCTTGTAATGTTATAACAGTATGATTATTTGTGGAAATGATTCTTTTTTGCAGAAAAAAACACACATCAGTCACACATTATTGTTCCAAGCAGACTAATTGTATATATGTCTAAATACATGTCTTGAGGGGTACCATTTATACCAGAAATGACACTTATCCACTGATTAAATTCTGCTGTGAAAGCTGTTATTTTACATTTTTACCTGGACAAGGTTTTCAGGAACCTGCTTGCTATTCTCCAGCACTCTGATTGGAGGGATGATCCAGTCCCTTTTTACCCTGACCACTCCCTTGCCTTGATTTCTCCAAGGGTAAAGGGTCTGAGGCTGCAGCTCCTCTTCATTGTGATGAGGTTCTGCAGAGCTCCACACCTGAAGGAAACAATGACAGCATGAAACTCACAAGCACTAATCAGAAATGGACATATAAAGTAATTCTCCTTCACAGCGGACACAGATTATGTCATTAAAGATATTTGCAGCTGTTTAAAATCATATCAGGAGTCTCCCTCAGAGCTATAACATTCCCAATGGCCTGATGTAATGGCTGTATGCTAGCTGTAGTACTGAAGCTGTCTGAAATGTGGTATCCATGGGATTGTCCAGGGCAGAAGGGATGTAGGGCCACAGCGTCAGGTTTCACACACTAATACATGTCTTTGTCAGCTTCCTTTGATCCGGGTGCAAATTCATCTCAGGACGAGGAAACACAAACACTCATGCTCATTTCACAAGCCCTCATTCACCACATTGCTGTCTTGACTACGTTCACACAAATACACCCACAACTCACAAGTGAGGAACACACTCACACAACAGCTGTCGACTATGGATTTAGATCCTGCGCTTTCCCACCCGCATTCCCACTCACACTCACAAATTCCCCTTTATGCTCAGCTCTGCACCTGACTGGGAGTTTGGGGTCACCTTACGGATCTGCTCTGCTGTAGGAATTCCACAGACACACTCATATGTTCGTGTTCTCACACACACAGGCTGATATACATGCATCACATAAGCATACACATTTCCTTAAGTTGCTTCCGTCTCCTCTGTGGGAATTCACTGGATCCAGCATTACTTCCCATATGTTTAACAGCTCAAAGTCCATGGAACCATGAGAAAAAGGTTGATGTATGAACTTTCCCAAAAGCTTGATCTGTTTTGTCTTTGTGTTTTTACTCAAATTTAACTGAATATTGATGAATAACCTGTTTCAGTCGATTTGAAGTGAGCCATAAATACATAAACTAAATAATGGATTGGTGGATACATTTGTTAATATTTTGTGAATGGCCTGTGATCCATGCCTTGTCTCTGGGGCAGGGGATCTGATATACTGATCTTTTGGCACTCTGCTGGACAGTGCAGGGAGGAATGGCAACCATGGCTGGCATCTGCAGGCCGAGTCAGAGGGCAGGCTAATCTTAGACTTCTATATTCTCGACCTCTACCTATTTAACTTTTTGTAGCCATCGTCATCTCACAGAGATGTTTACACTCACATTGCAGCAGTGCATGTCACCCATTACTACTTCCATACTTAAAACTTCTGCATGTATGGAACTCAAACCTCCATTGGCATAGCACACATTCTACATTGTTACTTAACCTCAACATCAATAACAGCTGCATTACAGTCGTATTTCCAGATATATCACTTTCTAAGATTTATGACATTTTTCTAACATTGAGGTGAATACCCGTGTGAGCCTCGATGCAATTTTGCAAAAAGATGCAAAACTTTTGTACGTTGCACAACTCTAAACCATGCTTTATTCACCGAATGAACAACAGGAAATTCAGTTAAAGGATGAATGTGTCAAAGTCAACTGCAGACTGACCTTGGAATTTGTTAGGATAGTCCATAAATATGAAAAGTATTTTGTTTAAAAATGAATTTGACAAAAAGAGGTTGAAAGAATTCAAAATGTGCTGCTTTGTATTCACCAAGAGTCAGCCATGCTAGTGACCATGTGCTGGTACTAATTCCACAGATCTCAGCTGATGGAGAAGAGAAACAAATCTCACAGGACCTTCATAATGAAAAAATGCCTCTTTAATAATAAACAAATATCTCTTTAAAAAGGAAATGGGTATTATAGGGGTTTCAATAAAAATAAACCAATAAATAAAATAAAGCCTGGAGGCAGCAGGTAATCGTTAGGAGAGAAAAACGTTTCCACTAAGGCACTAAAATCTGCCCCGATGCAGGTAAGCTAGTGGAAGGGGTCTTATATATTCACTAACTGAAAAATCACTTTCAGTCAGAAAACAAAACATACAGCAAAGATATCCCAATAAGGCCTAGAGACCAGTGTTTCTGACTGACAGTATGGGAGGTCTGCACTAAGATGAGGAATGTTCAGAATGCCCTGGGTGAGCAGTTCCCCATGTCTCCTATGTCCTAAATAATGGGCATCGTCACACCCTGATTGGCTCAGAAGGAAAGGCACCGAGCTGCTCTCAATCATTGTTTCCCTGTGCAACAGGTGATCTGAATAACCCTCAAATCAGCTCAGAGGAATTTGACTGTTCAGCTCATATTAAAAATGGTAATTAAATGACAGCAAGTATGAAAGAATGAGGGACTGCTAAACCTGTAAGGCTGTACTAATTCCTGAAACATCTTCTCATCTAACACAGCTCAATGTGTTAGCTAAAATCTGCAAATTAGCACTAAACATGAATAATGTTGGGTTGATGGGAATATTATTAGTTTTGTAGGTCAAAAAAAGTTTGACCTGATGTAGCCCTAGAAAGATATTAGAATATTAGAATTCACCAAAGTTCGCCAAAGTTATTATTCATCCAAAGGTGATCATGAATAAGTGCACCAAATTTCACGAAAATCCATTAAATAATTAATCGAGACGTTTCACTCAAAACAAACCTGTAAACCCCATGGTGGCGCTAAAGTAAGAGAATAACCAAAGGGATTAGGACAAATCATCTGGATATCAAAAGTGTCTTTACAGAAGTTGCCACCAGTCCATCTTTTAGATGTTGAGATATTTATATATTATATTTTTCACTTTTGCTGGGGGCCTCTACAGGAAAAGTCAAGGGATCACCAAAAACATGGGACATAACATGGAGATCTGCACCAAATTCCATGGCGAGCCATCCAATAGTTGTCGAGCCATGTCACTAAAATACCTAATGGTCAAACTATCAGTGGCACTACAGGAAAAGTCAGGGGATCATTAAAGCCAAAGGATTATCCTCTGGGGATTATGAATGTTTGTACAAAATTTAATTTCAATCCAGCAGTATATCAGTCTAGACCAAAGTGGTAGACTGACCTACTGACTGACGGCTGTCACTGGCATGGCTAAATCAACCAAGTGTTTCATCTTTTCCAGAATATAAAACATTAAGAGATACTCTTACTTACTACCAGATAAAAAACAACATTGGCACACACCTTTTTCACACACACTCTATATCATTGTATTTTCCTGTCACTTCAGTCTGAACTTAAGATCAAACTGTGTTTTGAATAGTGGCCCCACCAAGTGTCGGCCATTGCTATAATGTTTTTTCCAGACCAAGATGTGGTAACACCAAAGAGTCATGTTACCAATTAGACCAATGAGTGAATTTTCTGACAGGCTGAGCGATGACACCACACACAGATCAACTGTTTTAGAGGCTTTTCCCAGAAACCTTTACAGCTTGACCTTTCACCTTGGGCCCTCACAGAAGTATGGACAGCTTGTTTGGGGATGATATGCCCTCTCAGCAAGAACCTTTGAGCATGCTGCTGCTGAGGAGTGTTTACCGAGTTCGAGAAAGTTCGATTCTACCTCCCTGGTGTTGGCTGTCGGAAGTATATTGTGACATTGTAGATAGTATTCTGGTTCATTTGAAATACTTCAAATCATCACTAACTGACCCACTGTGTTATAGTCAATGTAGGCCTACATAGATTAAATAATTCAGAAAGAAATATTAAATAATAACTTGAAACAATAATGACAATGACGAAGAGAGGTCAGAATTACAGGCATACATACAGTATCATTAAATAAATGTATCTATTGTTTTATCTTATTCATTTCATGTTACCCTGCACTAATATGAATTATATTACCTGTTTTGTTCAATGTGTGTACCATTAAGACGAGAAACTTAATTTCTTATTTTTTATTTTTATTAAAAAGTGTAGCCCTGTAAGAGGAGGATTCTGTATCGGCCTGAGCGTCTGAGTGGAACAGTCACTCAAATAACCCAAGAAAAGACTGTCCAGTCGAGAAGTGATGCCTGCAGCATGCCTGACAGTCCCTTCAGCCACAGGGCAAGAGGTCGCACAGGTGTCCCTCTGGTCACTTCTGTTACTGGTCCTCAGGCACAGACATTCAACCAGTCAGTCACCAACAGTACTGGTCCCACACCCCTGCTCTTTGCTAAGTCATGACTGCCTGGCATGGACATGGACACCCTATTTATGGTGCCACTACAAGTGTGAATCTCCCTTGGAGCAGATGTCTGAGCTTCAGGAATGCTGAGCAAGGTTATAAAATTAGGACTAAAAGTAGGGCTCAATAGGGGCATAGAAATTGAGTTATTTAAAAAGTATAAAACAATGTTATCTGACACCTAAAGTGGTGGATTAAGCTAAATATGATCAGTAACATCATTACTTTATGTAACAGAGGATGGGGAAGAATCGTCTTGATGTGAAAGAAACACACATTTACTATCAATACCGTAATACAATGTCCGTCTCGTCTTCCTTCCTAGTATAGAGGCCTTATAAAACTTTGGCCAAAGAAATATCATCAAATACATTCTGTTAATTGTAACAATGAAACAAACAATTGAATCTAAACATAAAATCTCTACCAATTTATAAAAAATTGTATGAGATGTGGTTTGCTCTTTATGTGGTAACTCAGCAACGCTCTTTGTTATATCTCTGTTAACTAATTTGGGATACCAAATGGCACAAGTGACAAACCCAGCATAACATTGCTACTGCTTTATTCTTGTGCTTGACACAAAAACAGCAACTGTCACCACTTGGTCTTCCATGTCTCAGTCTGTAAAAAATAATGAGGCAAAAAAAAAAGGAAAGGAAATTGAGTTCAGTCGACGAGTTTTTATGATCTGCAAGTTGTCCCTCTACCCTTTGCTCCCTCTGAAACCCGAGTCAGTGTAAAACAGCCTGCAGGTATCCTTACCCAGCAGGACCTGTGATTCAGACTCCAAATCCTCTGACTGATTGTTTCCGATGAGTGAGACCTTAGTGCCAGCTGGCCGCTGCTACAGACTCTTGATTTGTACCCGATTTCATGGTCCAGGAGCGGCCCACTCCTCTTTCCGCAAGGGGGATTACAGAGCGGGACAAATGGCATCACGTATGCATCTGGGAACAGCTGTTGCTGCTGCCCACTCCTCACCACAACATAACAGGCCCGAACACTGCCCAGTTCAAAACAACACCAGCTTGAACTTAAAGCAGGTGATACTGATCAAAGCCTTAGGATTGGATAGACAGCTGCTGATAGTTAAATTTCAATTTCATTCTGATTATATATTTATTGTAATTTTGAAATTCTTTTTACTTTGAAGCATTTACTAGAACAGAAGCCATGTCCAAAATGTTTGCGTATTTGTCCAACATGTTTAGTACATAGCAATTTGTCTTCTTCCAACATAGTAATAGGTAAAAATAGGGCCTCCATATTCTGTAAAAGGCCACTATTATTGATGTAGTGTGTCCTCTATTTACTTATTAAAGGGATACTCCACCAAAAAAATAATCTTTTGAGTTCTCAGCCACTCTAGCTGTTGTCAGCTTGGATTCACAGCGGTTTCAACAGATTCCAGTTGCTTCCCTGGACGAGTGTATTTAGCAATTTATTTATTTATCTATTTATTATTTAATTATTATTTACTTTTTGCTGTGATATTGGGTTGCCATTAAAGTCAACTAATGCTGCTGTTCCATGTGGAGGAGTCAGTGTTAAACCTTCCAGAGCCATCTTTCGAGCTTCCACTGGGTTAATATTTCATACTCAAAAGATAGATTGTTACATACAGTGAACAAACTAAAGGAACCTGTTACCGCTCTTGGACTTGTAACACCTCTGGCATTTGAAGGTGGAATTTAACCCTCTGTCAGCCTCACCACACAGAACTTATGTTGTTCTTTGATATCTACCTCCAGCCTGAGGACTGGGATCCTGCGCCTTAAAGGTCAGGTCCAGGGTTTACATGTCTTTCAGATCATTCACAGGATTATTTATTTATGTTTACATGAATAATCATGAGTAAAACTATCACTGCAGACCTGAGGATTTGACTGAAATATCTTTCGTGTTATGTCATTAGGGGCTTTGGCCTCACTGTGACAAACTGGTTTTCCCCATCATCAATCACTACCATGTTCAAAAGAGACAACATACTGTATATCTTCAGGGATTTTTACCATCTATTAACCATGGACCATGAAAATTAAAATAAAAAGCAGCATAATGTCACCACAAAGACTTTCAACCACAGACATTGGACCTTTTTAAAAAACTTTTAACAATGGACAAGGTCAGAGACACTTCACTGATTAAGAAGATGTGAATTATTCATTTCCACAGCTAAACAACATCTGCAACATTGAGAATGAATTATAGAGCACATCATAGCAAGACCTCTCTCAAGAATCACCAGAGGCCAACTCACTCACCCTCCCAACCTGGGCTCCATTACTACTCCAAACAGAGAGAAAGACTGATGGCGGTTAGAAGTGCTGTTGGTAATATGTCAGTTTACATTGTCATCCATTTTAGATCCCTTAATGGCATCTGCCGACAGGGGCTACTAATGATGCCCTAAGCCCTCTGTACACATCTGGAGTCTCGTCCTCCTCAAAACACTTCATCATGCTCTTTCCAACAAGGATGAAATGTTTAGATCAGCCACAACCTCTGATTGCAGAGCCAGTTTGGTGCCTCTATTGATGAAAATCAGTTGATGTTTGGTTGAAGACATCACTCAGGTAAAAACATAAACTGTATATTTGAAGAATGGGGCAGCTAAAGGCCATTCTTTAACCATGATCACGCTCTGAAAGGGCAGGGAAAGTCTTGGGCTAAAATCTGAAGGTAGGTTGACTCTATACCCGAGTCCCTACGTACAGAAGGGGAAGAGAGGGGGGCAGTATCACATGGGACAACTCAAGTGCAAGTGGAGTACCTTTACCTAACAATCCATAGGTTCAATTACTTGTTATTGACATTTTTATAGCAATCAGAAAGTGGAGATACCTCCTACACAAGCTCCATTGCTCAGGCACCTATGCTCTAAGTTCTTTAATAGTCAAAAATTAATCAAAATCAACAACTGGAGATTACATTGTCCAAGAAAACTGCCATTAGATACATTTAACCTTTTATTTTCAGTCTCTTTTCATTGACAGACAGCTCACACTGGATGTAACACAGAATACAAACACAAAAGTTCTTCAAAGCTCAAATAAATCTACATATTTTGTTCATTTTAATCAACAGCAGCAATGAAGAGACAATTTTTTTTCTTACCTGATAGAGCAGAGGAACCAGCACACACACCATCAACATCCGTGCCGCCATCCTCAGTACACAGTACAGTACAGAAACTCCGAATATACAGACCTCTGATCACTGAAAGCTAGGCTTCTTCACTAAGAACTGGGCTCCTGTGTGGCTCTACTGGGCAAAAAGGCCAAACTCTCCAACCTTGAAACCTGTCTGTCTCTTTCCTTCTCTCTCTGTCCACTTGCTCTTGCAGCCTCTCTGTCTGCTTCCTTTCCTCTCCCTGCGTTTGTCTCTCACAGCTCCTCCCTGCCCATGGCTGGGGTATGTCTCACAGTCGCGGGGTAAGGGGTTAGAGTTTCAGCAGCGGCCCTCCCATGTACCCCAGCACATGTGCTGTCACTCACAGGCCAGTGAGGGAGAGGGAGAGAGAGAGAGAGAGAGAGAGAGAGAGAGAGAGAGAGAGAGAGAGAGAGAGAGAGATGAAGAGAGAAGCAGGGCAACTGTTGGTAGTGTAGACAGAAACAATGTCTTAACCAGTTAAATGTAAGTAAACTTTATTTAACAATTTTCAAAGCAATAGTGCTTTACATAAAAACACAATAGAAGGAGAGGAGGACAAAAGAAAGAAAGCCAAGACAATGTGTAAATCCTGGACACAGACGTAATCGGAAATATATAAGAAATGTGAAATTACTAACAGTCCAAAACCCAGAGATTTATCATTTACAATGATATAAAACAGAAAATCCGAAACAAAAAAAGGAGCTGAAACCAAAGAATGTTTAGCATTTTCCTTGAAAAGAAAATTACTCAGTTATGCACTTAACCAATTTTCATAACTGCTGACGATTAGTTTTTTCTGTCGATCAACTCATTAATTACTCGACTTCATAATTTCAGCCCTACACAAAACTATTCTACAACTTGAAAACACATCTAAAGCAGAACCTCTGTCACTTGAGGTTGAAGTTAAATTGCTTTCTTGAGAATTAATGCAAGAATGCAATTATACTTTAAAGATTTGGAAGCAAACATCTATCTCCATTAGCCCTTGGAAATAAATTACAACTATCGATTATGTTCAGTTTTTGTTAAAATTGAAAAACAGCAAATAGTGCCAATCCTAGAACTAATTTGCCACAAAAAGTAATTCAATTAATCGTTCCTTGACCATGCTCTCTATCGATCTGCTGTCTTTGGACTTTTGTTGCTGTCACACTGAGAGGGAAATGTTCTTTGCATTTTCATTTACAGGCTCCACTTGACAGCATACAACATACTCATATGTTTACAATCTTAAGTAGCTCACGCGTTTTTGTCTTAAATCCTTCTTGTGTGGATCAACCTTCATGTCATAAGGCTGCATACGTAACCTCCGTGTCCAGTGCGGTCGGTGTCGTGCCCTCACACATTCAGAACATTCAGCCAGAACTCTTTGATCTCCTGCTATTTTGAACACTCTGTCATATAGCAGATGATGAAGATATATGGTACTCCACGGGTGAGGCTTAAAATGTGACTGAAACACTGCCATGATCAATGAGTGTTTTAGGCAACCATGCTGCAAGAACAGGTTGCTGTTGTAAACTTAAACGGAAAAACAGAGCAAGAAGTTGACTCAGTTGGTTAGATGTTCTCAGGGCAGACACAGTCAGCAGGAAAGATGTGTTTGGCATTATGGGACGAATAGAAGTATGGAGTCCAGATCTCCTCAACGCTACTTTCAACACCCTATCAGCAAGTCAAGCTCACAAGTCAAAGGTTGATATGGATCCTTCGGACCACATTGGCCTCTCTTTCACCACAGACACATTCCTTTACTTGCAGGACAGACACCTATTCATGCTAAAAAAACAAAAGTGAAGACTAACGTGGACATTAAGTACCACAGTTATGAACAAGGAATCAACTGCATAAATGAAACTCTAGGAGTTATGACTGTACAGTTGCACAGGAGACAGAGATACTGTTGATACTAGAAACTCTCATGCTAGAAAGTAGAGCAGTGAAATAATTGAGTGTGTTGGCAGGCGGACTGTGTGTGCTGAGTGGGTGTCGGCATGTTTCCATTTGTTTGTGTGTGTGAGAGAGAGAGAGGGTTCTGGTATAAAAGGGGTGATTTTGCAGCACCTGTCTCTGTCATTTCAGGCAGAGGCAGCTGGCAGGAGCCGCCCTGATGTTTCCCTTCCTTCACCCCCCACCCACTTCCCTAACAACAGGCTCTCATAGGAGAGTGCATACATTTCATGTCGGGCTGGAAGAATATAGCTTGCTCATTAGATAGTCTAGAGTCTAGACAAATGTTTTCTGTAAAAGTGGTCAAGGTGTGTTTCTTGTAAGCAAGACCAGGTCCAAAAGCGATGCTGAAGTTTAAAAGTTGAACCAATTACTGAAACCCTAATTCCAAAACCCTCTAGAGTTTCAGAGACAGCGCTTTGCTGCCCACTGTAGGCAGAAAACAGTTCCCATTAACTCAAAAGTGGACAAGCTATAGATTGAAATTGGATTACAACAAGTGCACAAAAAATAAAACTATATTCAGTAATCCTGAGTTGAAGATTTATTCGCTGCATTATTTAAAGGGACATTGTGTAGGAATTTCTCCCATCTAGCGGTGAAATTGTATTTTGCATTCAAACGAATAGTGCTCTCTAGTGCCTCACGTTTTCAAATGTGTATTGCAACTACGGTAGCCGTTATGTACCAAGAAGCCTACCTGTCGAGGAGAAAGCAGGCAACTTCAGCGTCCCTTTTCTCCTTCATTAGCTCTTTCCACCTGGGAAAAGCTACCCAGATGTTTACCCTCTTTTTTTTAATTCGCCGGTCACGTTGCCTTTTTAATTCCCTTTTCGCTTTTTTGGCGACGAGGATTCCTTCTCCTGGGGCTCGGCATAAGTATGATCCTCCATTATTAACTAAAGTGCAGTGCAGACTTTCAAATGTGCCGGGGCAGTGACAAGCGCCTCTCACTGATCTCCTTCTCCGTTATAACTAGTTTCAGTCATGTGATGCTGGCTCTGAACGAAAACGCGCTGTGGATTAGCGAGACAGGTAGGCTAGGGCTTTATGTCCCTCTCGGCGATTATAGTTTTTCAAAATGGCAGAAGGACATGGAAGCCTCCATGGACTTGCCCGTCCAATGTATATACAGATAAGAAATTCTTTGCTTACGAGGATAAGTCAGATCATTGGCAGAGGTAATTTTACACCAATGAGGACACATTTATGAATGAAGTCATTGATTTTAGCTAATAAAATACTTAAAACACTAAACAATGTCCCTTTATTGACAAGTCCCCTCTTACGATTTAGAGGAGCATTAATTTATTTTTTTACCACTTGGGGGCAGCAGAATAAGTTATAAACACAACATTAACATATTATCTGTGGTGAAATATAACTAAGTAAAACATTTTTGAGGAACTTATAATTTACTTTATGCTACTTTATACTTCTATTACTCTACAGCTCAGAGAGAAAAATTTTACTCCACTACATTTATTTGACAGCTTTAGTTACTAGTTGCTTTTAAGATTAAGCTTTTACGTGCAAAAAAATATGAGAAGCTTAGAAAATGTGATGCAGTGCTTTTATTAAACTAGCAGTGTATACTGTAACTAATATTGGGTACACATTGATAAATTACAACAACAAGTAATAATATCCAATAATATAAACGTGTTATGAATAAGTAAAACTCTGAAATGAGTGTTCCTGCATAATGAATACTTTTAAATTAACATTTAACATAAGGAGAATGTGTGGTGAGAATGTGCACAATGATGATGTGGACATGAAATATAAGGTGAGAGATGTAACCTTATAGAAAAACATTGTTTGCAGTCCACACAGCCTTCTGTAAAATTTCACTCAGAGGCGTATTAATAAACCTAATTTTAAGTAGTACAAACAAATTAAATAACATTATAAATGCAGGACTTCTACTAGTCATGGAGTAGCTTTTACGTAAATACTTCTTCCACCACTGCATATTATCATTCTGGAGAACCTGTTAGTTACACATTCAGGAGACACAGAGCAACTATCATTAATTCAGAGTCGGGTTTCTTCCGGCCTGACAGATAAGTCCAATAGTCTATTCAACTTTATCTTAGTGGGGAAATGAGAGCAGTAAGAGTGAACAGTAAAGTTGCAGGATATACAACAGAAACAATGAGCTAAAAAATGCTAAATGTATAGTTGAGGGGAACCACAGAGCACATTTGTACAATCCCTTACACTTCAGACTTTCGCATTTGAACCCTGTTAATAATAAAACATTAGTGCAGCTTTAAGGGACCTCATCTCAGTAACTGTATTTATATTTTTGTATCCCCTGCTTCTTTAAAGGAAATACTTCGTTCTTTCTTGTCTTTTCTTGTATATGTTTTTAATTAATTTCATTTGAAATTTGACCCAGATTGGTATGCTGTAGTGTCTTGAGCTCTCAGGGCCAACACACTTGCTTGCTAGTACTGCAGCTCGCTCAACTTCTGGCACTGCTGTTTTGGGTGATATGTTTGATAGTCAAACTGGCCGTTCAGAAAGATAGAAAGACTATGTCTATTATAAATTAAGTGAGTGACATGCGCCAAGTCAGTTAACAGTTCAACAAGAAACGGCCAGTATCAGAGCTTTCAGTATTTTTTCTCTTTGTCAAAAGAGGTTCAACAGGTTTGGGCAATATCATTACATATTTATGGAAATTACAAAAAACAACAACACAGGAACTTCAGAAATTTGCAAGTTAATTATGTAGAAAAGAAGATGACATCCAAAAACAGCATTTGTGCACTGCACCACGTTGTCAGCTTTGAATTACTGAAGAATATCAGACCCAGCAGAACATGATGAAATGAGATTGTAAGTTTCAAAGGCTTATTCGTGTAGGGTCCCACTGAGGCGATAATAGCAAAGAAGACTTGTGGTGCTATTGAAGCTGCAGTCAGATCACTACACAATATTCTTCTGAAAACACAGGTGGCTCGGAGCCCCACTGATCAGGAAATAAGGAGCCCAGCCTGGTGGCTGTCTGGCTCACCAGGCAGACAGTAACACTATTAATGATGAATATTGGAGGGAGGCAGAGGAAACCTGTTGGCTACTTGGTTTTGACACTATATTACTGACGTCAGTGCCCTATATTTAGTCAAAGTGTCATATGTTCACCAATATCCACGTTAATAAAGGTGATTAATATCAGGCCATTTTCTCCTCCAACAGACAAATCCCCACTTTAAGGGTTGATTAGACTTTTACAATTCACTGGAAGAAATCGGCATTGGTCCAATATTTGGGTTAACAAGGAATTGTCATAAATACTTATATTTATTTATTGTATAGACACTTTCATTAATCTATATGCCCTTTTTTCCTAATTTCATTCAATAACAACACACATTCCAAAACAAGCTTTTTACATGTATATTGTTTTGGGCTTTTATTGCCTTTAATTAATAGTGACAGCTGAAGAGTGACAGGAAAGAGGGGATAGAGAGGGAATGACAGCAAAGGACCACATGTTGGAGTGGAACCTATTTCTGCTGCAGTAAGGACTCAGCCGTGGTACATGGGGCTCCCACTCTACCAAATGAGCTATCTGGGCTCCCCCAAAACATCTTTTAAAAGAAAACTAAATCAACTCAACTTATTTAGTACTTTGATTTAGGGTTAGGGTTATTATTAGGGTTATAAATAACCCTAATAATGTTTGCCTCCTTGACAGGAAGTCAATTCCAATGGCAACAAAATATTACAGCCCCTAAGCAGCTAATTAGGCCAAAACTCTAACACCCTTTGAAGTGCACTGCAAAGCACTAATATAATTTCTGCATGTATAATGTAGAAGTGAAACTGCCATCATCAGTGTGAGTCATTGATCAGTCGTCAAAACACTCGCTAATGTTGCAGTTTTGCAAAAAGTAGCAAATTGGTTAAAAAAACACAAAGTTGTGTTATGTTTGTATGTTAATTTTTTTAATACACCTATATACTATTACATCCCATCTTTCTTTGTTTATATTAAATGACTTACAGTAGATTCCACCTAAACCAAATATGTATTGTTTAGGTGGAAAATAACAAACCAACCAAACAAATGTATGAATAAAAAACTAATAAGTTAAGTAGGTGCATATCTATTCAGCATAGTCATGGAAGACTGAATAAGACATTTTACACTTGATAAACTTATTTTTTCTCAACCAGTTTGACAGCAAGATTATGCCCACCTAGTCTACCTAGGATTTTTGTGCCTTTTTCATTTCCTTGTAGAAAGATAAAGATTAAACTGTGACTGGCCAAAAATCATGTCTTTGTATTCTGTTTCAACGCCAGTCTTTTCTACTTTTTACAGCAGTTGTACACCTCCAGAGGGCAGTGTTAGACCATGTAAGCATTCAGCTGAAGAGGCGTATAGAGGAGAGGAGAGGAGAGGAGAGATAGAAATCTTGTGACTTGAGGGTTTGTCTAATAAGAGATCTGTTTGAAGAATAGAACAAATAATGACCCTGAGGATGGAGAGGAAAATATTATGCAGAAAAACAGCAGACACCGACTTACAATACAACAGTCAAACAGTAAAGCGCAGACTGCTAATCAAAATAACACAATCGCAGAGACAAAAGCATTGCAACATGCACCACTATGCTATACACCATACAATAGATACATTATAATGCTCTCTGTATTATAGTCAACTAGTCACCGTGTTTTTTGTAATGTCTCTGAATATGTATTTGTATCAAATTTGTTTACAAATCTGTAATTCATCTGATTTCTTTGTCAGAAAAACAACAGTGACGCGAAAGCCTTGAACAACACAATGCAACATTTCCAAAGGCAACAGTGAAGGGAGGTGAGTGTGTGAGAGCAGGAGGTGGTTGGGTTACTTCAGCTCTGCCTTCACCCCAGCCTCAACCAGGGTGGGTTGCCAATTAGAGCCAACACATATGACACACTTGACTCCCCCGCTTGAACCATGGCTGGAGATAATAGGCCTCTTCCTGCAGCTCAATCGATGACATACTGTCCCAGGGTGGATGTCTGCCTCAGTATACACACACACACACGCAACACACTCTTTCTTTCCCTCTCTCTGGCTCTTATCTGTCACAGAGTAAAATGTCAGCTTTCTGTTTCTTACACAGAAATATACAAGCAATACACACACACACACACACACACACACACACACACACACACACACACACACACACACGCACTCACAAAATGGCTTTCTTCTTTCTTTCTTTCTCCCTCTTTTTCCAGCCATAAACAATAACTTCCAACCAGAAATACTGAGCCTATTATTCACGGTGAGATAAAAAACTATAGTGCGGACAACCCTTGATGCACAGTGAAGTTATTTGTATATACTATACATATAGTTAATCCATCAGCTAAGTGTGTTCATACGTCTAGCTAACCTCAGAGGAGGCGTCTGGGCTGTGTGAGGGCACCCGAGTCATGGGGATTACAGACATTACGGTAATGGATATCTGCTGTGTACAGTAATAGGCAGACGGCTTGCGTGAACTTGCTCTCAGTACTCAGGTCTCAACATTGTTGTTTCTGACTTGCATCTTGATTCGGTTGTTAGGCCTCGGCAATCTAAACGGCTGGGTCACAGCTGGCTAAGCAAAAGCATAAACATTCACAAAGCTGTGTGATGCAAACCCACCCGCGTAACATCATCCCCTCAGTGCTGAGCCTGTAATGCTCACTTTCTTTCGGAAAACATGTGAAAAAGTGTGTGTCTGTATGTGTTTGTCTCAGTTCTTTTGTGTGTGTACAAGAAATGGACTAAAGGCGGGAGAGTCAGGAGTCAGCGTTGCTCTGTATGGCTGGGGGAGAGGAGGGATGTAGTTGCAGTTGAGGGACGGAGAAGAGTGGAAGGAAGGCCTCTGTGTGGCTTTTTGGATGGGAGGGGGTAGAATTGAGAAGAGGGGTGGATGGGGATGGGAGATGGTTGACAGTTGTGTGCGTGCGTGAGCCTAATCTGCCTCCATCAGCTGTCAGAGTTGGGGATGTCAGGGCTACCGAGGCTCCTGGTCCTCCCTCTTTCTCTCTCTCTCTCTGTCTGTCCCTCCCTCTCTTCGCTGGCAATGTCATGTTGTCAGCCCACATATGCTTGTCTGCAGTGGAGGGGAGTGGGGGTAGGGGGGTCGTGTGGAGGGGACATAGGCACATGGGCAGCCTCCGTCTTTTTCCTGTCGCTGTCGACACTTGTCTTCTTGCCTGTGCGCCACTGACGCTGTTCCCTTTTAACCCCTCCAGCTCCCCCTGTCCTCTTTCCCTGCTGCTCTCCTCTCTCCGTCTCTGCATGGATAACATCAGAGGCACCGCTTAGATGAGTCGAGAATTACACTCACAGGGATTTTACTTTTTACTGGTATGATTTTGTCTCCCTGCCTCTTTCTGTTCACTTAACATCACAATAGATTTTGGAGCCTCTGTAAAATTTGGGCAGCAGGGTAGTGCAGTGAGTATGGGGACTGTTTGTACTCAGCAGTGACCGTCGGATGTGACCTCCCAGAGACTTCCCACTACAGGGAAACTGTGCACTGGATTGTAATGCTAACAAAATTAAAATAATACATTTAAAAATTCAACAGCGACATGTTTTTCCAGTGTCCATGTTAATTATTTCTTAGCCTCAGTTTTTGCCTCTTGTGATGTATCACCAATACATTAAAGTCACAGAGCACAGCATCCGATTTTTGATCTTTGAAAATCCTGTAAGGTTGTTCATCAACATTTACCTCTGTTATGAAGGTATTTCAAAAATCTTCAAAGACTCCTCTGACCATTTGGATGAGAAAATATGATAAAAGTTTTGGAATATTTTGCTTGTGTTTGACAAAAAGACTAGGACATACACGAAAAGGAAATACAGTCACACCTTGAGAATCAGAGTCATTGAGAATTCTGGAAATATCATCAGAACAACATAACCTTCTGGGCTTTTTAAAGATCTCACGGTAGCCTATTTATTTTTTTGAATATATATGCTTGAATATATTTTTTTATGATCTGATGGAGGCAAAAATCTTAAAACCTCGACAAATAAATACAAAATTGATCTGATTGGCTGAACACCACTAGGGGTATTAAAATGCTTTTTTGGAAATTGTGAACCAGTCATTTAAGAACCTTACATTGAAAATAAAAATGTTTTACAGTACAATTCAGTCTGCAGTGTTTTGTTCACTGATCATGTTCTCCTATTTTTGTCATTTTACTCTATGACAAAACTATTTAAAGATGGTGTTTAATTTAATAATAGATTAAAAACATGACAGTGGTTTATGAACTATACAATACAATGCATGCTTTTTTTGCCACCTTTCCTTATAGGCTCTGATGTATGGCATGCCTGTATGTGCATTTATTTGTACTCTGCATGCTATTTATTGCTGTGTTTCATATCTTCCAGTAATACACTGTGTTTCTATAGAGCCCTTTTAACATCTGAACAGGGACAACAAATAAAAAACGGGCGCATTTAGAATTTCTGTCTACAGTGAACTGTCCCTGAAAAATAAAAAAATAAACAAATAAAAAGGTCATCACTGAATCATATCTCATTTCTGTGGAATCCTCTAATCTTTTCTTTTAACTCCAGATGAGAAACCATTGGGCTCATGTGTTCTGAGCAATGAGAGACCCATATGCCAAAGACAGCAGTCAAGCGTTTATATCTATATGGGTAACAGTGCTCTCGCCCCAGTGACCTGCCCCTGGCACCTGCCACAGGGGGCTTTGAGACTACCTGTCAATCAAACTCAGATGCTCCCCCCCCCATGCTTTCTTAGGAGTCACGATGCAAGTCTGGGCTAACTCATTATGTCCCGACCCCCAGTTTCCACATAAATATGACATCTCTATACGTGCTCATTGAAGCGCACCGCCTCCCTGTCTCAGCATGCACGTTGCATGTTAACTATAAATCCCATATACTGTACAGTATGTCTGCATGAATGGATTACTGTTGCACATTCAGCCACAGGCTACAGTTGTGGTTCCTTATTGAGCTGAGCTACAACCCTGTCTGAGGATTTCTACTCTGTAGGATATTAATGCACAGCAGCTTTAACCAGGAGCAGGTCAAGTCTGACATTAAAGCCTCTGCAGACTGCTTGTGAAAAAAAAATGATTTGTGTTAGCGGAATTAGAGTGCTGTGCTGCCCTCACTGCTTCTAGAAACCAGGAAAATGTCTGGATCAGACTGAGAGATATTTCTAATTAATCTTAATATTTAGCCTTAGCAATTATATGCATGATTCATAAAATGTGATCAATGACATGAAGCTTTCATGAGCTACTCCTGTGCATCTACATTAAATTTTCACACCCACACCTGCACACACGCTCAGAAAACACAAATATGCTCAATGAAAACTCTCTCTGTCACACACCAACACAAACACACACACACACACACACACACACACACACACACACACACACACACACACACACACACACACACACACCCCTTCTGGCTATGAGCACCCTTGCCCCGAGTGCTCCCTTGCTGCAGTCTCCATAGCAGTCTGAGTGCTTTATGTTTGCTGTAACACAGAGTCATCACTGTCAGAGCCATTGATTTGTCAACAACATAGTGATACACTGTAGATGGATAATGGCCCATCTTGTGCACAGTTGCTGCATTTTTCTGGACAGCCAAGGAGCATCTGTTGTTGTTGTTCTCTCTTTCCTTCCTCCACCTCCTCCTCTTAAACCTCCATCTCCCCACCCACACATGCATCCTTGCAGTCTGAAAACAATAAAATAAAAGCAATGTGTCTTGTTCAGCTACTAAATAGCTGTCTGGTTTGTGTCTCCTGAGGTGGTTGCACATCAGTGGCTGGCCCATCTATCAGACCAATGCATGGCCCTCAAACCTCCAGGTGTAGAGATGATAAATACTCCACCTCTTGAAAAGGGCATAGAAAAAGATGGATGGATATGGAAAGAGAGAGACAGTTACAGATATCGAAATGGAGTGATTGAGGGGGGAAAAGCATGAGAATTGAGGAGGAAAAATGAGGACAAATTCAAGATGAAAGAAACTGAAGAATAAAAATCCCAAATGTAATTTAAGCACACCAGGAGCTGGTTGCACCCGCTCTGTGTAAGTTCAAACTTAGCATATATATATATAAGTGGACATTTACGCGCCATATGGAAACTGCACCACACAAAGTAACTAGCCTTGTTCTCACGTTGAGATTAGTGACTAAATATTAACACCCATTAACCGCCACGTGTAACTGTTACATATGTAGCAACTGAACCAACAGACTAAGCTAATGTTAGCTTGCTAATACTTCATACGACCTGTTCAGAGTGAGGAGTAAACATGAACTAATATGAAATGTGGTCGCCATGTCCGACCTGACATTTAATCAAAATACTGTTTAAAACCCTTTACATTTCACACAAATAAACTCAAATTGCAAGTGGACTGTTACGAGTATCCCGAAACCCCAATAGTCCAAAAAAATGTCCCCCTGAACTAAAAGCCCACTGCTCCGAAGGCCCGTTTTCCCCAAAATATACACTATCTCTACCCTTAACATCTGTATTTGGAAGTGCTGAAAAGGACAATAATAAACATGTAAAACAATGGCAATTTGGTTGGGTAAAGTACTTTTGTTATATCAGTTAAGTTACATAAGTTGGTTATACCAGAGTGTGAATTTTTGCAACAACTGGCCTTCGGAACAATGGGCATTTGTTTTCGGAATAACGGGCTATTGGTCCAATGAGACATTTTTAAGACTGTTGGCGATTCGGAATTATGGGGCATCGGACCAATGGCATGACACCAACTGCGAAACGTCAAATGACTAGATGGCGAAATAGCCTCAGCCACATTTACAAAGAATAGGCAGTAAAGTATAATATATCTTTTGGGTCACTCTAAAACTAGATATTTAGCAGTTACGTTGCAGATTGTGATGCTGCAGTGGCTTCCTGCTGTTGTGACTTCCTGCTACAGATGTTTCCTACCAAGCGATTAACAGCTAAACCCTTCCTTAAGTTTTGAAGGTGTAAGGCAATTTAGTAAATCACTAGTGTGAAGCTAGCTAGTAGTTACTAAGAAGTTAAGGACACAATGTGATGGATTTATGAATAGCTGGTACAACCCAGTCAAGGCTCCCTGCGCTCTTCCCCTATTCCCTCCACTGTTTGATTAAACAGTACTTTCCTCCCATTCCCCCTTATCTGGGCTGTCGCTGCATGAAGGAGCTATCTGCTGTGTGACTGGCAGACTACTGCCTGCTGCCTCTGATAGCATTCCACTTTGGTTAGGTAAATAGGAACTTAACTGAACTGAGACAATTTAAACAGTCTAAATGTAAGGAGATTAAAACTGGCCAAACAGTCGCTGAGCACAGGGATGCATCACTGCTAGTTATGCACTACTGCAAGAATGAGAAACACACATGCAGGTTTGTACACGGCACACATGAATTTCACAAAGTCAAACAGAAAGACCTGAGCATCAGAGATGCTGGGCAAAAGACACACAGAGCAAAAGGACACATAGAATCAGCCTTTAGTTGTTTTTGATGCCTTGGTGCCCTCTGACCTACAAAATCACTGTCTATGCTTGCAAAATCTCCACACACACCCACACACACAAACACAAATGGCACGAGGCAGGCAAAGCAGGATGGACCTGGGGACAAGTTTCCGCCTGGACGCCCTCATATCCAAGCCGGTCCTGCCCTGCTCTGCCCACAGGCCTTTCCAGACTGGCCAGTCGAGTGAGCGACCTACCCTGACTCTAACACTGTGTGGCAGGGGGACCTAGAGACAGATGTTCCCTGCCACTGGCATGGTGCAGACGAGGAGATGGTATCCCATGTAACCCACAGTATCTCTCTCCCCCTCTGTCCATGAAGACAGAGGGGGAGAGAGAGACAGAGAGAGGAGCTGAATGCTTGACTGGCGATGTTGGGAGGAAAAAAGGAGGAGCAGCAGTGGGTGGTGGTGGTGGTGGTGGTGGTGGTGGAGGGGGGGTTGTAAAAGGAGAAATAAATCAAGTCAAAGCAATTTGTGGCAATGGCTGCTGCAGTGTCATTAGGAATCCCGTCACGCAGCAGCTCCTCTGAGCAGTCAGCAGACGCAGGTTGACAGCAGGCCAAAGAGGAATTTTAATTTTTCCCCCTGTCTCACAGCTCCCACCTCAGATACATTTTCTAAGTACAAGCCCACCCTGCCAATAATAGCCTTTAAACTCATCCTCAACATTACTGGCCTTAAAGCCTCTTTTAATATCTTAATAATACATAATCGCTGCAAAAATATAGTTTAAAACAGTTAAATTTAGTTGTAATTTTACTACGGTTTCCTTTAAAAGTGACATATCAAGGCAGAGATAATTCATCTAGTTTGCAGTTCTGAATCAATAATTGTCACTTCATTGAATAAAACAGATCAGGACATTCAATATAATGATTATTAAGTGATATTTTTTTAAACCATACAATTTAGAATAGAAACAAATCTTTCTTTGCTTTATTTAAGGTCTATATTGATTGTCTACTATATCAACTAGTTATCAACATTAAAATTTCTGCAGTATATTCACATAAACGGGCCCGCATACATAATGCAACCCTGCTCCATAGAAGAATTTGTATATAAACATCATTTTCTGAGAGACATGGCACAGAGCTGGTGTTATTTGGTGATGAAGTGACAGTCTTTATATTCTCACTTTGGCTCATCCTGCCTCTACTTCAGTGTGTGAAATGATTTCCAGCATTTCCCAAAATGGTACACATGTGTGAAGATGCACTTTTCAGATGTGAAATATAAAAGAGAACATGGCAGTATAATATATGCATGTCACAGAGATGTGGTTGAGAAAGCAACCGAAGAGAGAAGTTGCTTCTATTTGACAAAAAGTCAGAGTTGCAATGATGTCTGGTGTGAGCAAGGTTGTCGCAACCACAATGAGTAGACAGGAATAAATTGTCCTTTTAACCAAATCTCACACAAATAACTAATTTAAAGACATGACTTGACGACTTGAGGTGCATTAATGACATTGATTAGATTACAGATGACATTACAGGATGCCTTTGACCTTTAAAAAAAAAGAAGAAAATCATTATATGTGATGGAGATAACGTCTCTCATAGAGAGATAAAAAGAACAGATATAGCACGGGTGTGTGTCAATCCCAGGACCAGCAGATCCAAATCAGTGTTATGAGAGACACGCAGCACAAACGGAGAACTTGGTAATAACGCTGCCCGAGCAGAGCAGGGCAGAGTAATGATGCACATTTCTCCTCTCAGCTGCCACTTTAATGAGCAGACAAAATGGCCACTGTTGAATAATTAATATGCGGGTCCATTAACAAGGCATTAGAATGCATTCTATCTCTTATTGATTTTTTCCTGTCTTTTTTTTTAGTTGAAAACTTTTACTCCATCCGTAGACCACTCTGCGTACAGCGCTAGTGAGAGTGAAATATGGCTGCTGCTGTTTAAATGTCAGCTTTGTAATTACACATGGAGCCACGAGCTGGGCAATCCCACGGCCTGAGGGCCTCTGATTTATGGTCAGGCACTGATGGCAATGGCACAGACACATACAGACAAAATGCATTCACACATAAAAGATCTCCTTTCCCCTCATACATACACACACCCAACCAAAACTCAGATTACGCTCCTTTTTAGAGTTCATCCAATAAGTTATGCTTTCATGTATTAACAATAAACAGTGTGTACAGTTGATCTAATACTTATATATAGTATATTTATACTATTAAATGCATACTTCAGGTCCTGAGAGACCTTCAAATGACTTTCTATTCCACAAATTAATTGTTTTTAACCATTTTAAGGTGTTAAAATATGAAAAAGTGTCTTTTTTGTGACTGGGATTTGTGACTACTTTGCCGACTAATTGGTGTTTGTTAAGTCACTGAGCAGTTACAGCAGCTTATGTGTAAAGAAATGCAATATATAAACATAACATAACATAACAGGCTACGTTAAGATCAAGGACCAAGATCAAGAAAACATTTCAAACAATATCATCCTCTCAAATGTTAAGATTTGTTGCTTTTCTGTGTTTTATAAAATTGTAAATAAAAAAATCCTTGGATGTGGGGCAGGCTTGGGGACAAACAAGCAATGTTAGTCAGCTTGGACTCTGGGAATTATTGTGCCTTGCATAAGCAAGCACAATACTACTCTTCCTCGTGCTTATTATTAAACTTATTATTATTCTTCCGTACGCTTTTTGGGCGCTTCTTCTCCCGCAGCTTTTGTCGCACATACACAAAAAGGTATCAAAACGTGCGGCTCGATGAGGACATTAGTGCTATGACTTTTCTAAGAATTTCGCCAAACGGTTTGCCGATAAATCGCCAAAAACCGGTCCAAAAAATGAATGGGTGTGTATTGCGAGAACCTCCAACTGAAAAAAACTGCCAGAGTGCGTGACATCATCGCTAGAGTGTGGGGAGAGAGAAAAATTTGTGGAAAAATAAATTTGTAAACTGCTGTCATGGCCACAAATTTCACTCTACCGAAATAACTTATAGATAGAAACGTAGGTAAATTCGTTGGGGTCGCAGTGATACTACTGCTGAAGCTGTCAGACAAATAGTTTTGGCGGGAGACGCACTGATGCGCCAGCAACTCCCTCTCACGGCCCCATCTACTCCCATATTAAAATGGAGAGGAGGAATCTTGAAAAATGCTCGTTGAACCTCTTCTCTCTCAATCTCCCCAGGTCACATTTTTTAACTTTAACCACTGAAACTCGGCAGTGCTATAGTCAACAAGATGACGACGCTCACGGTGTTTTCGGTTTTCATTTCGGTCGTTCCTTGCCATGCTTTTGAGGGGATTCATTTTAAATGTTTTCTGTCTCTCTGAGGAGTTAAAGACAGAGAGAGCGTGCGCAGCTGCTGTGGGCTCCCCTGATTGCCATGACAACCAAAGCCTGCTCACACACACACACACACACACACACACAGCTAGCTACAGAGAATGACAAGGCATTAATAAGCTAGCTGGCTAGCTAAAGATAATTAGCAGGTGGCTAACAAGCAAACAATTTAAAGCTGAATGATTTTAATATTAACACAAAATAAGAACAATACACCTTAAATATTTTACCCTACTATGAGCTGTTCCTTAATTTATATTAGCACTCCTTCAGGAGAATAATACAATTAAACACATTAACCAAAGCTAGCACTTAGCTAGCGATTAGCGCTTAGCTAGCGATTAGCGGTTAGCTAGCGATTAGCATGTAGCTAGCGATTAGCATGTAGCTAAGCGCTACCTTTGGTTTATGTGTTTATGTGTGCTAGCTCTATCTAGCTAGCTAAAGAGAATGACATGATATCAGTATGCTAGCGCTAGCTAAGGAGGATGACAGGTTATCAATATGCTATAGGGAGGATTACATGGCATTAATAAGCTAGCTGGCTAGCTAAAGATAATTAGCAGGTGGCTAACAAGCAAACAATTTAAAGCTGAATGATTTTAATATTAACACAAAATAAGTTCAATACACCTCAAATATTTTACCCTACTATGAGCTGTTCCTTAATTTATATTAGCACTCCTTCAGGAGAATAATACAATTAAACACATTAACCAAAGCTAGCACTTTGCTAGCGATTAGCGGTTAGCTAGCGGTTAGCGGTTAGCTAGCGATTAGCGCACAGCTAGTGATTAGCGTTTAGCTAGCGATTAGCACATAGCTAAGCGCTAGCTTTGGTTAATGTGTTTATGTGTGCTAGCTCTAGCTAGCTACCTAAAGAGAATTAGAAGGTAGAAGAAGGCTAGCTAATTAATTAATATGCTTTGTTTGCTAGATAGGATAAGCTACTAATGTTCTAGTGCCAGCTAGCTAGACAGAACAAGGTATGAATGTGCTAGCACTCGCTAGCTAGAGAGGACAAAAGATTACTGTGCTAATTAAACGTCACAAAAGACACTGAAATTCTTAATTAGCATCTATTTCAACTTGTTACACATTACACAAGTAATACAGATTCAGTAATGTAATAAAACATCAAGTTAAATTTATTTTGTGAGGAAGAAGACACTCAGACTGTTGTAACTGCCTATGACTGCACAGTAAGAATAGTTTTCTTTCTTAATTATGTATTATTTATTAATATAAATATTGTTATTCATATTATTGATAGCATTACTTATTATTGTTGTTATTATTATTATTATTATAACTACATACTTATTATTCCCACCATTGTGGTTATTACTTATTTAGTTACTTTAGCAATTTTAATTAAACCATGACCCTTCCTGCATTATCCCAGGACAATATTATGCCAAACTCCATTTAAGAAATACCATATATTAACAATTATTTGCGCTTACATAAAAGCACATAACTGTAGAAACACAAGAAAAAACTCATCATATCTCAACAGTCTTCTTGTTAACTCGGCATCAATATAATACATAAATACCAACTTTTTGGCCGACTTTGTCATCAACTCGTTACCAGGCTCACTATTTCAGTGGGAGAAGACCGTGGCAATAGATGGAAAAACACGATTTGTCATTAAAATACGTGGTTGTTAGTGGATCACGCGGACGCCGAATTAAACACGGGTGTCTCCCCTCATTGTACTGTAAACTACTCGGCAGTGTCAGTAATGTATGGGCCAGTGTCCGGGCCAGAGCAAGGCACAATCAAAATTGCTTTAGGAATTTTCTAGTTGTGATTACTATTTATTATTTAATTTTATAGACTAAACAATTCATCGATAAATCTAAAAGAAATCAACAGTTTGATTGATTGAAAATTATTGTTTAAGCCCGACACACCTTTATCTTTATATTGATTCATAAACTGATAAGAGTGTCACTCCTCTTCCCAGTGTGTTAGACTTGTTCGAAGTATAACCTCGGCCCCCCTTTCCTCCTCTCAGTGGTTTTTGCTCAGCGGTCTAACACACTCTAGTGGCATGTGGGACACCCTGGTTCAATACTCCCTCCCTTACGCACTCCACCCATCAGTCAGATTCTAGGCACAGATACCTGCTGGGAAAACCAATCTATATCTGGACGAATGGAGGAGGAGAGGCAAGGCCAGATCAATGTACAGATATTGATACACGCAGCCATGCAAGGAGACTACACCCCTTCTGAACTCATTCTCTCTCTCTCTCGCTGAAAAGATTAGGAATCGAGATGAACTGCTGAGTAAGGCGTGTGTGTGTGTGTTGATGACACTGTAACACACTGGCAGATACTACAGATAGAGCGGTGAGAAAGAGGAGAGGAGAAGGAGGGAGATACGTAGTACAGACACAGATTACCACCACAGAGCTCAGTAATGGTGTGAGGGGAGCATGTCAATAATAAATACCTCCCATTACACCACAGTGGACTGCTGCAGCAGCCTGTACAGCACGACACCTGCTGACTCCCTGATCTACCTCAAATCACACTGATGCTCTCACACTGAGCTTCTGTGGACTACAACACACACTGACTGCATCAAACACAGAGATATACAGCACAGCTATGCACTGAGGCATGCATAACATCAGCGCTGAATTCATTTTCCAGCACAGAACAGAGGTTGGGCATCAGGGTTTGATCCCCTCTGACGACTCCCTGTTGGGGTCTGGATTTTTTTTTAAGGCTGTCTCCCAACCCTCTCTCCCTCCCTCCCTCCCTCCCTCCCTCCCTCTCTTCAAAGAGACGAGGCTTGACATCCAGGTGTTTTATAGTATTTGTGGCTCTGATCATCCATCAAGCCGATCGATCACTCTCCCAGCAGCTTTTATTAATGATCTTGTCAGCCAGCCAGCTCTCGGGTGCAGCCGCTTGTCCAGAATGATAGATCATTAGCTAGTCTGCCTGCTATTTATTCTCTCATGACCTTGTCTCTCTCCATTGTTGAGCGGGCCGAGTTATGAGAGCTAGAACATGATAATTCACTATTGATTCTGTATTTTTTCCCCAAAAAAGTTTTTTTTTTTTGCTGTGTTCAACAGCAAAGACACATATAGTGGCGGAAGAACTAATAAAAGCAATTATTTAAGTAAAATAGCAATAACACAAGATACTGCATTATACGTAAAAGTTCTGCATTCAAAATGTTATTTAAGTAAAAATACAGAGGTTTCAGCAACAAAGGGGACTTAAATGATCAAAAGTAGATCTTATGCATCTTTAGCCAGGAAAATGGACCTATTAATTCTGACCTATGGCCTCTGATGACGTGAGCCATGTGCATAAGGATAAGGACAAGGACAGGAGGAGTTTTAGGCAGAAAGTTTTACATTAAAAAGTTGCCCATATCACCTCAAAAGGAAAACACCCAACAGAATCTATCTCTACAGGGCCCCCAATTGACATTGCAAGAGTGTAGTACTCATGCACAAAATAAGGGCACCTATAAGTTAGAAGGTAGCTAATGCTTTGGCTAACCACCTCCCAATTAACATAATAAAAGAAGACAGACTGAGAGACATCATTCAAATTGCATCAGGAGAACCTTCTTATAATCCACCCTCGAGAGGAACCATCGTGTCAAGAATACACACTTTGTATGAAGGCAATAGGGCACGGAGGATAAACATGCCTGAGTGAGCAAAGGAAGTTGCTGTCACAGGGGACGGTTGGACTTCTGCATACACTGACAACTACTTGGGCGTCATAGCACACTTCACTGATCAAGAATGGAATCTGCGATGTACTAACTGTGAGTAAAACAGAAGAGAACTGTATTTGAATTTAAATATACTGCCATTGTGTCAATTTTACATTAATACTGTGATTTTACATTTTAATATCCTTTATTACAAGCTTCAGTCTTAGCGATTAATTTCGGTTTTTTTAATCAAATGGCAGCACTAAAAAAAACTTGAAATGTTACTATCTACTTTAAAATGTGGACTATCCAAATTAAGTTTTACTGTATAACATAGCATTAGGAGGAGCTGTGGCTCTGGAGGTAGATCTACTAATCAGAGGGTTGGTAGTTCGATCCCCAGCTCCTCCCTCTGCATGTCGCAGTGTCCTAGCTCAAGATACTGAACTTCAAACTGCTCCTGATGCTGTGCCATCGGTGTGTATGCATGTGTGTGAATAGGTGAATGTGACATGTATTGATAAGAAGTGGTCGACCAACATGGGTTTTTTTATTAATGGCAGATGCTTTTCACTTGTAAATATGCAGAATACCTAGACTTTTCACAATCACTTGACCTTCATTTAAAAAAACATGTTGTGGAACATCACAGACAATGAGACAAACATAATTAACAGATAGTAATGAAGGACAGGAAAAGAAAGGAAAAAAGAGAGTGATAGAAAGAGAAAAAGGTCAACAGAGAAAAAGGCAAAGAGAAAACAGAGAGCGAGTCAGCAGGAGTTTCACAGGAACGAAGCCCGAGGCTGAGCCAGTGAGGTGTAAGTAGCTTTAGAATAAACATGAGCTCCATGTAAACAACAACCTGCCACTACAAGCATCGGTTACGCACCCACACAGACCTGCTGGGGTTCTGGATTCACTGATGTGTGTTTGTATGAGTGTGCACTGTATACTCAGGGTGTCCCTGGGGCTGAAGAGCCTTGCCTGTCATCCTCCCATCACTCCTCTCTCTACCCACTTACATCCATAAAGCCTGTCATGTTGATCAAGTAGCTACAGGCCCGAAGCCTTTTGTGACTGTCAAAAGTGTGCACATGTGAATATTTGACTGTATAATTGTAGCCTGATTTTCTGTTTGTGTCTATGATGTACAACAGACCAACAGTGTAGAAGTGCTCTGCCATTAATTGAGAGGCTGTGTTTCTGCGGCTTACTACTTCGGTGAGCTGACCTTCAGTATTCAGAGAGAAGAGGGAGGAACTTCTTTCTCCTCCAGAATCATTCATGATGGATGGCTTTCATGTTCAGAGCAGAATGACAGGCTGACTGAGACTTCTGGGGAGTCAGAGTGACAGAGGATGAGTTTCAAAGTAACATAATGTATGTCCAAATGCAAACTTTCAGAGCACAGGGAGCACATTACTACAGTGCTGAGATCTCGGCATTAGCTGCATAGTGACGTTTCAATATTAAATGTTAGTTATTACACATCAGGCACTGCAGTATGTGCATTTACTGTCTGTGCCCCAAAACTTTGGAATACTTTACTATTAGATAATTCCATGCAGTCTACTTTAAAAAAAACTTTGAAAACATAATTCAGTTAGTTAAGAATGGTTCAACATTTTGGGGAATAGAGTTAGATTAGAGAACACTGAAACCACTCTCAGTAGCAGTAACTATAAAGCCGGGAACCGGGGAATAGCTTGTATGGCTCTGTCCAAAAGTAACAAAATCTGCCTACTAGCATCTCTAAAGGTCACTATACTTAACATGCTACTTTGTGCTTGTTAATGGGGGGTTAGGCAAACTATTTCTGGACCATAACTTCTCAGAGTCTCTGCTCATTGCCAACCTCACATTGACATCAAAACTCCAGGCTACCTGTTTCTCTGTATCCAGTCTTTATGCTACGATAAGCCAACTGTCTCCTGATTGTAGCTTAGACCACTGGTGTTAAGTGGTTCTTTAATTTATTCTTTTCTGAAGCACTATGTGGCTTTTTGTTTAGAAAATGTCTATATAGATAAATATCTACTTACTTGCTTGAATGCAATATTTTTTTATTGGTTCATACCTGTCCTTGTGTCCTTTGTTCTGTTTATAACTAACTGCCCAGAGGTCTCTGTCAGCCCTGTGGCAAAGTAGCAAACTGTCAAGCATTCTGCCTGCCTTCAACAAGGTGTATGCTGGGATACAATTCTGAAAAGTGGATAGAGAAAATGAATCAATGATTGAATGAACTGGCATTCAATCAGTGTGCTCGATGTAATAAAAATTCTCTGTTTGAAATGTAATACTGTTTCAATTCTTTGTTAGCTTGTGCTGCCAGCTGGTTCCTGTTATAACCTAATGTGTCCATCTTCTGAAGAGGAAGCTAAATTAAATATCATCTTGCAGGCAGGCTAACATTAAAAGTGAAACTGTGACAAAGTAAGAAGACACCAAAACAACATGACAATATGAACTCTCCTGTCATCTCTTTTTAACATCACCTGCTTCTTTTAAACCTTTGCCATTCTACCCAAACTCTCCATGTGTCTCGAACACATAAACAACCTCACCGGTGTCCCCCATAACCCACCCTCCAGGACCCTGGGGCCCAATAAGCAGCCATCTGCAGACAACCTCTTCCCACCACGCTCCAGCAAACACAGGCAGGGAGTGTTTGAATGAGTGTGTGTTTGAGAGAGAGGGAGGTGGATGTAGTTCAAGGGCACGAGTACTTCATCAAGCTCGAGTCCAGGGAATATCCACCAGCTTTCCCTCCCCCTTATGTGCACCAGGGAGGCACAGGAAGCCGTCCTGAGTGCCCCCTTAAACACACACACCTACAGTAGAGTGTATCTATTACTGCACACCAGCTCTATGCTCTTCAGTTTTGATTTTGACCCTCTGTTGCCTGCTGCAGCTTCAGCGTGGCAGCCCCTGCCTTCCTGTCTGTGGCCCTGGCCGACTCTCAGCTCTGGCGTGGGTGGTTGGGGTGGGGCAGCGGGGGGATTTGGGGGCACCGAAGCTGTCCTCTGGTGCTCCTGCAGCCCTGCCTGCTCATCCATCCTGGCCTGCCAGCCCACAGATCGATAGCTCTGCTCTCTTAATCAGGTCTCTGGTGACTGTGGGCGGACGATTGTGTGTGTGTGTGTGTGTGTGTGTGTGGACAGGAGGTTGTATCGGCTGGGGGTTGCACTTGTGTCTCTTTCCATCTTCACTTCTCTGGCTGTTCATCACGACTGTTTATCTCAATTGTATTTTACTGCCTCCTTCTCTCTTTCCCCTTCTTCTTCATCTCCAAATCCTTTGCATATCACCCATTTAAAACCCCACACTGACTTTTTTATACATCCTCATTTCTGTCAGCCCCCTCTCTATCAACTCTCTCTAGCCAGCTCTTGTTAAGGCTCCAATCTCTCCAACAGTCCTGCTTTATATTTTTTCCTCCTCTCTGTGGCTTTTCTTTCATCTTTTCATGCACTCCCTGTCTATTCTGGCAGCACGCCAGGGCTCATTCAAAAGAAGTCTCACAGTCAAGTTGGTCTCGGTGCTACTGCAATCTGTTTTGACTTGTGATGAAGACAGAAGAGGCAGCAGTATTGGAGAAATGGAGATGAGAAAGGATGAGAGGTGAGAAGAGCGAGCGGAGCGAGAGGGTTAGTCAGATGAAGTGTGGGGCATCCAGCTGTGGTGTTGTGCCTTGCTAGAGAATCCGCCTTCAGGCTCTCATCACACCTGTGTAACCACAGCTGCACAGACACACACACACACACACACACGAAAAAACACTGTAATATACAAAAAATAACTCCAAACACTTCAAATTTAAATTTTTTATAAGTTTTTAATTTTCAAATAAACATTATCTGTTATTTCAAGTGCTTCTGTGTGTGTGTGTATTGCTAAGAACCTAATCTTAACACTGTTTTCTCACTGATCACATTTAAAAGTTCATCATGTCTCCTGTTCTACCACCAAATTGTCTTCTATTTTGTTTGGTGTGGGTGTAATTAACCATGATTCTTGATTTAAGTCACACAACCCTATCACCAAAATTGTCACTCTTTATTCTCTAAAACATCAGAATATACCAATAGGAACAATGAAAACACTCTTTCCCAGTGGGTACCGCTGTGTTTAAGTATTATTGGAACAGTTGAGCATCCTGTTAATGGTATGTGCAATTATTCATCAGGAGCCAAAGAGACAAAACTAGCTGTTCCCATTTTATTAAGACAGATTGAACAGTCCATGCCACAGTTCAGCTGGGTGCAGACACTATATAAAGGATATTGACTTTGAAGTAACTATATCACATTTTTGCCCCAATTATATACTACATACTAATTATATGAAGTATGCACTATATATTAATCTTTATAGTACAGACTGCACCAAAAGTGCCACAATCAAATGAACTTCACAAAGAGAGCTAAATTATTTTTCCAAAGATGTTATACTTTTTTCCAGGAGCCGTCTTACTGCCATTTGCCATTTATTTATATTTTGTTTGCAGCTGTGGGCAGCTCATTCATTTCCTTTGTACCGTACATTGTGGGGCAATAAAGTCTCCATTAAGACCACACTCAAAAATCAAGTGCTTTTAGTCTGCATACTGATTCTTACCTCATCTGTCATGTTTCGAATGTGAACATCCTACATACTCTAAACCTGCTTACAATTCATACGTAATATTGCCTCAAAAAAGTAAATATTAAAAAGATGATTTCCAGACTTCCTTGACACAGTAACTGATGAACAGAGCTTGACATAATTGGCATTCAGTGTAATAGAATTACCTTTGTAGCAGTCTTTGTAGTTGTAATGAAGTTACCTCAGAGGTTAAGTCATTTTCCATGAGGTGTTTATCCATTACTTTGTATTTCCTCTGTATACTTGTCTGTGATGAAAGGATCTAATCTGATCTAAGGACCAGATGGGGACAGCCCGGAAAGTGACGTGCACCTGCAGTTATTTAACCAGGAACGTGTATGTTGTCATACATATCGAAGCGTTCCAAGTCATCGGGAGAACTGTCGCAGGAGGTCCTTCTTGTTGACCTTGCCCATCTGATTCCTTGGCATCTCCTCCACCAGCTCCAGGCCCGTGGGGATGGTGTAGGGCGGCATGTGCTCCCTGCAATAAACACTGATGTTAAAACACTGAAGACTGTTTTTTGCAGAGAGGGAGATAAACACAGACTCAACTCAGACAGGCATGTGCAAGGACACACACTGATCAATGTGCACACATGGATGAGAGTATGCACACACACATATGCAGCAACAAAAAAGAAAACAAAAGCAGAAAACAATTGCAAAACAAAGGCTAGCCCTGTGGCAGAGTAGTCGAGATAAGGAAAGAAATGTCCTTCATACACTCTGCAGCTCTCCTCCCTAATATCCACAATTCGCCTTCCAGACACAGACAATTCCCTTCGTACAAAACAATATAATCACTGTGAGATGAAATAAAAAAAAACAAATAATAAAAGGAAAAACAGAAGGCTGGGATAATTAAAAGTGTTTTATTTTTTCCGTTTTGAGTGCATGGTTGTTACGTGAAGTCTTGAAGCCTGGAGCTTTTCTATTATCTTCTAACCTAGTTTGTTTGTTTGTTTGAGCCTGAGTGTGTGTGTGTGTTCCTGTGTGGTGCGAGTGAGCATAATGACTCATACTGCTGCCATCAAACACTCCTTTCAGCAGATGTCTCCGTCTCTCCATCTCTCTGACTCAGTGAGTAAAGTGTGAGTGAGTATATGTGCATACATACACTGTCTCTGTAATGGGGCTTGCTTGTGTCACCAATTTCTCCAGGGCAGTGTGATTGTGTGTGTGCATAAGGGGTGTGTGTTCAAGGCAGTGTGGGGCACAGAGGGTGTGATAAAGATTCAGACTGACAGCTGAAGCCAGGGCACTGAAGAGTGAGCATCCATCTACTTGTTTATGTCTCATTTTATCTCCCTCTCTCTCCCCCTGCACCCTGGCCTCAGCAGTGGGCTGTGCGCTGGCACTGCCTGTCTGCTGGCAGCACCCCTGGCTGCAAACACTGTGTGTGTAAGAGGTGTGTGTGTGTGTGTGTGTGTGTTAACCTGGGTCACAGGCAGCAGTAGTAATCCACCATGCTGGACCAGCAGCCCACAGCAGTAGGATCTAACACCCCCGCACCATATGGAGCCCACAGCTCTGACACACTCACACACTCACACAAACATCCTCACAATATGCACTCATATAGAATTCAGAGATGTGAATAAATGATAGTGGTGGGTAGTAGAAAGATAGCTTAAAAGACAAAAAACAGATGGTGGGAAAGTGAAGTAAAGGTGGACAAATGAGTTGGACAAAATTCTATGTAGAGGGTGAGTAAAAGAGGAGAAATAAAAAAGGAGAGGAGTGTTTGTGCCTTCAGTCACTCCAAAGCAAAGGGCTGCATGTCACAACAAACTGTCTGCGTTAGACAAAATAAACTCTACTGACATTTAGAAAGGGAAGGAAAAAAAACAGAAGACAAAGCCCTCCGTAACAATCATTTGTTTGCTTCCTCCACATCTTCCTCTTTTTCATCTCTCGTCTTTCCTTCAGCTCCCCTCATTAGTCCATCTCTGGCCTCTCTTTCCCTCACATCCCTTTGTATTGATCTGAGGACTTCAGGGCCGATCACTGGGGATATGTGTGCTAAACTGCAGAGTCTGCATTAGGAGCCTTCATTTGTTTACCACAAATAATTTAAAGAGCTTCTTCTTGAATCAGTGCAATAACATTTAACCAAGAGCGGGTCAGCACTTATTTTCTGTGTTTTGTGAATTCAGGATGGTGGATTGGTTGTAAATTATTTCACCTGCTGCTGGTGACATAATACTATGAGAAATAATTGTACAACCCTGAAAACTTTTCACAGTGACCATCCTTTAAACCGTCTTCACAAATGCAAAGTAAACAGTTCAATTACGATGTTCACATTGCAAAGTCAAACTAGCTTTACTAGCGAATGTAGTGCATTGCTGGATGAAACTGCATCGCGTTAAAGCAAAAGCCAGGCCAAACTTTTTTCGCTGGGCAACCCTGCATCTTTTTTCCCAGACATGATAAAGCAGGTCTAGACCATACTCTTTATGATATTATTTACAGAGATCCACCAATTCCCACCATGAGCAAGCAGTAGCAACGCTGTTGTCTACCTGAACACAACTTTTGACTGAAGGTTGCTGGTTTATACCCTTGTGTTTGTAAGCATCTTCCCAGCTTTAGTGGCTATGTGCACAAAAATCAACAACTACTCAACGGTAGCCTACCGTCCAGAGAGAAAAAAAAATTATAACATGCCTATAAAAAAGTCAGTTAATAATCTATTATCAAACTGTGGCATGAATTCAGCATCATTTTGAAAACAATAACACTCAAATAAAGAGATTATCTAGTTGGAAGTTACAGTACCTTGCCCAGGTCTTCAACTCAGCCAGGTCCATACTCTTCCCTTGCTTCAGCTGCACCACTGCAGTGACTTTCTGACCCCAGGTGGCATCTGGGACCCCTATCACAGCCACATCTGTAATGGTAAAATCACACAAAGCAGACATGTTGTTGTTAAGTTTCAACTGCTTGGTTTCCTTCAACTTGCAGTGCAGGGCTCAAACTGTCAAACTGAGCTGTTTATTTGGTTGCATTGGCTCTGCACTTCGGCACATTGGTTTTAAAATGGAACAATGACTGGTGTCTTTAATTAGAGGGTGGTAATGTGCAGATCAGACGAAAAGTGTTGGAACTATAGTCCTTTTTATCTATCTATTTAGTCTATTAATTTTAGGGGGCAATAAAGAGCATCACCATCCTACTGTATTGTTTTGTGGGATGGTTGCATTCATTATATGCTGCATAAAAAAGGCAATCGTGTTGACCTAATATTGATGTGAATGCCCTGAAATTCCTTGACACTTTAACCTGATAGTGATTTCATTTCACATCCAATGTGTCACAGAACAGAGCCAAAACGATGACAAAAGCCTCCATGTCCTTCTACAGACAAATCGGCACTCTTACCCATGATGTCTGGATGAGCCAGTAGGTGACGCTCCACCTCGAGTGCACTAATCTTGTAGCCACCGCTCTTGAGGATGTCAACACTGCTGCGGCCCCTGATCCAATACACACCGTCTTTATAGACCACTGTGTCTCCTGAAAAACACGTACACATACAAAGAGAAAGGCAGTGCAAATGAAGTAAGAAAGTGTCAAGGTCCATATATTTATAAAATGTTATTGTTTATAAGCAGGTTAAAAAGGAAGGATTGATTGAGAAAAGTCTGAAAATCTATTGGTGTTTATTTTGCATTTTTAAACAAAAGTCTACATCCGTGCTAGTGGATCTGTGAGGCTGTACTTGGACACAATGGTGGCACCATGGATATCTCAACTTTTACTGTAATCCACCACATAGTTGGTGAGATATTTCATTTTGGACCCAAGTCGTCCCATGACGTTAGCATGACCGAAGTTTGAACATTTATTGTTCAGCAATGCAGAAAATCTGCATTTTCTTTTCATTTTTGTTTTCTCTTTCATTACTTGAAGCATATTCTGAGCTGTGCTTGCTACAAGACAACTTAATTTGCTATAATTGCTTGCTATGAATGGTTTCTTGGAGGAGACAAAACATCAACTTTTGAGCTCGTGGGGGAAAATTTGAGCAAAAAAACAGAATATGTAAGTAGCATTCATATCACCTTTATGACTAGATACAAGAAATATAGGGTATGTAAACTTGGTTGAGTATAAGCTGTCTGAGTGTGTCTGTGTCTGTGTGTGTGTGTGTGTGTGTATGCGCATTGGATGGATAATGTTTTAAGATCTCCCCCAACATCATCCTCCAGACAGACACACACGCACGCACGCACACACACACACACACACACACACACACACACACACACACACACACACACACACACACACACACACACACACACACACACACACACACGTAGGTGTCTGGGGGACAGGTGTGGGGGAGGATGAGTACAGTATGTGGGATGAGGGGCTCAGCTGGGCCTGGGGATGACGAGCAGAGGAAATGGGTCAGTATGGATGAGTAGAGAGAGTCAGAGGGGGAGAAAAATGGACAGAGGAGGGAAGGAGCAGAGAGGAGAAAAGAAGGAACAGGAAGGTGTTCTTTTGGATTATTACAGGTGGTCTGTCCACAGCTGGGACCGAGGAGTGAACAGATGTGTGAGTGTGAGTGTGGGGTGTGTGTGACACTGTGATGAGGTTAAGCGGATGCTGTAGTTAAGGTAGGAGGATTGAATAAAGGTGGTGGGCTGAGAGGTCAGCAGAGGTCAGGGATAGAGGCAGCGGCTGTAGCTACAGTACCACTGAGGACACGGAGGACAATTCATCTCTGGAAATTTGGGGCTTTAATGATCTGAGGAGGAGTTTAAATTTCACAACTACACCCCTTGAAAACCACATTTGTTTTCTCTGTTTTTGGACAGATTAAACAAACAAGATATAATGTGTTAATTAATGAGCCTCAGACAGAAAAGGTAAATGGACTGTACTTGTATAGCACATTTCTAGTCTTCTGACCACTCAAAGCTACATTCACCCATTCACACCCATACATACAGTGATGGTAACGGCTCATCAAAAACAAAAACGAATCCATTTATTTACAAATTTGACACTTTGAGGTGCAGTGGACGACCCGCTCTACCTCCTGAGCCACAGGGCTGGTAGATGTGCTGGTAGACAGATTTTATTACCTTTGGACAGACAGGCTAGCTGTTCCTGTTTCACATTTCCTCTTTTTAGTCTCTATCCTAAACTAAGCAAACAAGTTCCGGGTGGCAGCTTCGTAAATAACAAACAGATATGAGTGTGGTATCGATCTTCTTATCTAACTCTTGGCAATAAAGCTTATGCATGTATTTTCCAAACTGTGGAACTATAACTTTATTTCTTCGGAGGGGTGGGGGAAGATTGCACCGGGAAATTTTGGACCTCAGTTTGCTAGCACAGCAGGAAAAAAAGTCTACACTTGAAATATGGAATCAATAAAAGAAAACAACTGGCACCGTTTTACCTGGAATCAACATGATGAAGCATTTTAGGAGAAGGATTTTATTTTGATGGTGGTCTGTTTTTACCGCCATCTTCCGTCTGTCCACTACTCAATCATTTAATCTTATTTGTTCTCTACTCTAACCCTGTATCCATCATTCATTTCTGCCCACGTTTTCAGCTTCTCAGCCCAACAGACACAACTATGTTTTTCTTACTCTTTAAGTCCCATCCTTCTATTTTTTTCTCACTACCTCTAGAGCATCACATCTCCTGTTTCCTTCTCTCCACCTATCTTCCCGTCTCTTCTTCCCCCTCTTGCCTCTCCGCTTCAGCATCAATAGAGGGCCCATCTGTTCCCATACATCACGCACTTCATTTCAGTTTATTAGCTGGGATAAATCATAAATATTTCATTATACATCACGGGCGGCTGTCGCCTGCACACCGACAATTTATCACCGCTGCCCTCTCTGCCGGCTTGCCACGGCGGCTATAAGCTTTCCAGTCTATTAAACAAGATTGATACAGTGTGTAAATTTAGATATTGGGAATTTCTTCACAGACCACTGCTCTGCACTGATAGGCCAGGGTAACAGGGGAGGGGAGGGAGGATGGAGGGAGAGGAGGGAGCAGAGGGGGGAGTAGAGGAGCTTGGTTGGTTGTTAACACCACTAACAGCGTAGTTACAGTTTCCCCCTATTCTCCTTCTCTTTTGGGTGAGGGGGGGAAAATAAAATAAAGTGTAGGAATAATTTGGTTACAGCCATGCAGCTCTCTCGTCTTATGCAAATAGATATAGGGAAAAGAGCAGTTTACATGCACACTGATAAGTTGTTACTCTGTCCTGTGTGTACATGCACGGCTACTGAAACAGATAAAAATACAATAAAATTTGTCCATTTTGTTACAAATGTTTAAAAGTAGAAGGAAGGAAACGGCATGGCTGAGGCAATGTTTGACAGAGGGGTTGAAAAGAAACACTCAACAGACAACATACTTGAATTGAATTTGAAGTACTTATACAGGACTCTCTGACCTTGTCTCTTTGAGGAGAAGGAAATAACGAGTGATAGAACAGCATGTTTGCAGAGAGGCACAAGTGGGAATAGTGATTGGAGAACACAGACTGATAAAAAAAGGAAGGAAGGGTGGCAGAGAGATTGTTGGGAACTGTGTTACTAGGACGCACACACACACTCACAAGCTTGTAGACATACACACATACATACTGTAAGTACACACACAGTACATACATACACACATACACACACACACACGCACACAAACACTACTTCAGGCATCAGAGACTCTCTGCCATTATGTGTTATGGCGTCGGAGGCAGATATGGCCGAATGGCTTTCTTAATTAAAACGATAAGAAGCCTAATTGCACTGGGCTTTCATCTCATTCTGAGGCATTAAAGAAAGTGAAGGCACAGAGTGTGGAAAAAAAAAAAAGAAATAAAAACAGATCAAGACTTTAACTGGAGGATGGAGGGCAGAGAAAACTTCCATAAAGTCTTTCACTAAACAAGAAAATGACATTTGTTGGGTCTGCAGAAAAGTTCATTCATAGCGTAATTGAAATTTCAGACAACACAAAATTATTTGAAACCATTAATTGTCATTTTCTTAACAGGAAAAACAACATTGTGCTGAGAAGAGTGTTATCAACTTTTTTTTAAAAATTCCAGCTACAGCAATTTTTCAGATTAATACAAAATTGCCTTAAGAAGAATTTCTGCTGGAGTGTGACATTTTAACATTTTTATAGAACCCTGGTGATTGGTCTTCATTCCTGCTGTCGTTTTTTGGTTGCACAATAACGTCTACATAGATGTTATACTTGACCGTTTCCATGGTAAACCAAGCATATTACATTAAACAAACTAGATGGGAAAAAAAGAGGAGAAATATGAAGTGTCTGCAGTGACAGGGGAGCAACCAGTTGCAAAGGTAACTCCGAAAATGTAAAAACAAAATATCATAAAACATGTCACCTCCATACAGCGTCAAACAGCTGTATAATCTTTTACTGTAACGTAAATGAATGTAACCAAATGTCTAAACAAAAAACACATGCTATGCTATTTAACACACTTTTGATCCTGCAAGGCCTAATTAATATTTAGTTACAAGACTACATGTGATGTACTGGATGTTGGAGCTTAAATTTAGCCCAGACAAGGCAGGTAAGATCCTCCTGACTGCACCAGGCTATGGGCTCTTTACCCATCAAACAAACTGTTTGCCTCTCTCCCCGAGTACCCACTCAACAAACTCTAGGAGCTGGCAGGGAAGCAGCACGGGGGCTCCACAGTGATGGTGCCATTTATGTTACCTTAGAAAACTATGATTTGACAAGATTCAAAAGTAACTATGGGGTATTTTCAATGCTTTCCACAAATCATTGATTGCTGTGATTTATGCCTTGTATTTCTGATCGGGTGCACACATGTGCCTTGGAAAAAGATTTAATTGCAAAGACCAAAGTCCACACAACTATTCAGAATTACACAAGCACACACATAGCCTGGACATGTTGATTTGCTTAGACAAAAAGTGTGTGAAAGAAAAGGGCAGGGTGTGACATTATGACAAAGGCCAGCATCACAAAAACACTTCAGCCATTCTGCCACTAGCATTTCAGCTAGAGGTGTTGGGGAAGGAGAAAGGCAACTAAAAAGGCACGAAACAGTTTTTGTGGAGGTGACAGAAATCATCTATTAGTCTGTCTGGACCTTTGATCAGTGGTAAGCCCAGACATTTTTCTATATTTTTCAATACATAAACTGCAAAAAAAGAAAAAAAGGGAACGCTTAATCATCACAGTATAACACCAAATCTGTGAAACTTCAGGGATATCAATCTGTCCATTTAGGACGCACAGTAGATTGTGAGTCAATTTCCCCTGCTTTGGTGCAAATACAAGTGAACAGGTGCAATGGATAGGCAAAAGCAAGACAACCCATATTAATGGAATGTTTTTTGCATGTGGTGGCCACAGACAGTTGCTCTCTACTAATCCTGCCTGACTGATTCCTCTCTAGTTTTTGTTCTGCTAGTGTCCTTGCCACTACTGGTAGCATGAGGCGGTACCTGCAGCCAAATCAGGTCGCACAGGAAGTCCAGCTCACTCCAGGATTGCACATCCATAAGTGTGGTCGCAAGAAGGTTTGGGGTGTCTCCCATCACAGTCTCAAGGGCATGGAGGAGATACCAGGAGACCGGCTGTTACACCGGCTGAGAGCTGGATAGGGCCGTAGAAGGGTATCAACAGCAGGACCGGTATCCGCTCCTTTGTGCAAGGAAGAAACAATTCGGGATTCTCATGTGGCCAGAGAGTGTAGGCAGTTCCTGGTTGGCAAAGGCACTGATGCCATTGACTGGCCTTCACATTCCCCTGACCTAAATCCCACTGAGCACCTATGGGACGTTATGAATAGGTGGATCCGCCACCACCAAGTACCGCCACAGACTGTCTAGGAGCTTATTCTTGCCCTGATCCAGGTCTGGGAGGAGATCCCCCAGGATAATTGATACAGGCACGTGGGGGCCATACACACTACTGAGTCACATTATGAGTTGCCGTGATGAAATTCAGTTGCATCAGCCTGTGATTTTTATTTTTTATTTTGATTTGCAATGAGATTCCATAGACCGTTACACTCATTTTGTTCTGAACAATGTTTTTTTTTTTTTTCAATTTCACTGCAACAAAATGCTTAAAAAACATGCATCACATTTATATCAGGGATTTAAGGCTGCAACAATCCTAAAAAAAAGCCAGCCAAAAAATCCCAGAGGGACTGGAAAAATACAGAAATAAGGGTTATATGTGTTTGGAATTGAATGTGATTGGAGTCTGACCTTGATCTAAGTACCATGTACTTGTTTTTGTGTGGACAACCTACTCAACCCTGGAGATGTGGCTGGTGTGTAGCCTCCCATAAGTGCACTCTGAGTGATAAAATGAAAGCATGTACACATTCACATTATTTTCTCATTCTGGACTTGACTTACCGCACACTTAACTCAGACTGCAACAGTTTAAAAAAGGAAGAAACACATTTTCATCCATGGGTAGGGTGCGGCTAAAAAATTTGAGGCCCTCAAGGGGGTCATTAAAAGAAAAAAGTCTTTAATAGATATGGACTACTACTTTACGAAAATACAAGTTTTACTCTTAAACTAACATGTCTGTAATTCTCATCATTACTCCAGTGAAATAAGAAATCTGTGTGATCAACTGATGTTAACTACTACATCAAAAAGATCTGAATTGCTTAAAGAGTTTAAGCAACTCTTCACAGCTAAACAAACAGAGGTGTCCTTTCCTTATTCTGCAAATTGTTCTGTTAAATCCTCATTAACTCCTGTTTTCTTTTCACAGAATTTGAAGGTTTGAAAATACTTTTTAAGCCTGGAGTAAACTTCTATATCAAGGTGTTGCCATAGCTACACACTGTAGTAAAATCAAGTTTTTATTTGCATAACATACTATCGCATTCATTTTTTAAGAGTAACAACAATCCCTGACCCAGTCCAATCTCTAAAAAAAGAAACAAAACAAACAAATCTGCTTGAAAAAATGATATACTTCTTTCATGTAACTGCTATAAAACCACGTTCTAGTCTAATGTTTAAGCTGATCCCAAACTATAGATTTAGAGTTGTTCAGGCTGTTCTCATTGCAGGTAGTCAGCAGCAGTGAACTGTAATAAAGCACATCTATTTAAGTACAAATATTAACTATTTCTACTACCTTACGTGAGTATTTCCTTCTCATGCCAATTTCTACTTCAACCCCACTACAATACAGAGGGAAACACTGTACTTTTTATACTACTGCAATTATTTGACAGCTACTAGTTCCTTTACAAATAAATAATTTTGCACAAAACATCTGAAAACGTACAAGCACAGGTGAAATGTTGCTGATTAATTTTTTTGACAAAAAATGAATTAGCAAATATTTTGAAAACCATGACAATGTGAGGATCTGCTGCTTTTCCTTTTATAATTTTAAATAGTTTTAATCTTTGGACTGTTGGATGGACAAAACAAACATTGTGAAAGGTTCATTATTTTCTGAAATTTTACAGACCAAACAATGCATTGAATCCATAAATTGCAAAAATAATCGAGAGATTAATATTTTTATATGGAAAATAATGAGTTGCAACTTTATATTTATAAAAACCAGCACTACATCAACCAAACAGTAAAATCCTCTCTTAATGTTCAGGGCCATTTTTCTGTATTATGTACATTTGATTATTAATAAAAAAATCTAATTCCTGATTATGTTTATATAATTTAAGTAACATCTTCAATACAGTATTTTTACAGTGTAGTATTAGTACTTTTACTTTATATGTTGTAAAGGCCACAACTTAGTCCATCTTTGACCTGCTACTGTCTTCACAATCACCACTCAATCCAGTAAACTGCTTTGAGCTGACCAGTTATGGTTCTTGCATAAGCTGTAGGATATAACTGTATTTTAATTTTTGAATACGTGAATAAAAAAAACGTCATCATCTCTGCAGACACCTAAGCACGGTGATACAAACTTTTTAAAACCAACTGAATGGTTCAAAAAATTACCCACAATCAACCAGAACTCAAAAGTTTGTTTTGAGTTTTGTTTATACATGTCACTGCACTGGCACCACTGAAGTGCCTTAAGTGAGCCTGATGAGGAGATGCTTCTCCTCTGCGAGTACAAGTGGAGTCATGATCTTTCACTGTATTCGGCACAACCTAACCTCTCACACCCCGGTTAAAGCTGAGTGCCCTCCATCACTGTGGAGAGGAGAGCCTTATCTGCACAAAGATGAGAGAGGTCTAAATGTGACTCGTGCCTCTTCTCAGACTGTAAACACTTAGCATATATGAATATTAATGTTCCACATTAAAGCCCCGATGACTAGATGGAAGAGTTAATGAGGATAAATAACAGACAGTCAAGCAGTGAAATCTCAGCTCTGACATTATTTATCATCCTTAACTTTTGTCACAGCTCCTTTTTTTAGTAATTAATATCGTACAAGAAAGCACTTTGCACTTGGATGAGTGATCTAATTTGTTTAATATAATGCAATTAAAGAAGTTTGAATTGCTTTATGTTAATGTTACTGATTATATTCCTTGCTGGGTTGCCTCTCCACCAGCAGATAACAAGCTGAACTTGAGGATTGATGTCTGTCTCAGACCTGCCATGTTCATCAAGCTAACTACTTAACTGCAGTTTACATGCCCCCTCTCTGCACTGAATCACACAAATCTGAACAAAGACACTTCGACAGCAGTCGATTATAAAGCGCGAACTCTGAACAAACCAGACTCAGATTAATTTTACTTTTGACCACAACAAATGAATGAAATGCTGAATAGAAGTTTTTTTTCCCCCACGTCTACTTTGTGTGTTTTCTGCCGGAAAACAAAGTGGCAGCTGCTTCAACGGTTTGCCAAAAATCCTGCAGTTTAGTGGCTCACATGATGCAGTGTTCAACTGCATTTTCCTGCAACTGGTGTTAATAAAACCAGCACCACCGTGCGTTGACACCTTGGCTGTAAATGTTACAGGGATGGCTGGTTTGAAACAAAGTGCTGGGAGGGTGGGGTGTTGGTGGTGGATCCCGCAGGGAGCTCTGACATTGGAGTTAGGAGGACACAATGTGACTTGAGGTGAAATATGACATTGGGAAACACAGAGAGGGATGAAGGCAGGGAAGAGGAGAGCACGCAGCTGGGAGCAAAAGAGAGATGCACAAATGACTAGTGATGGCTCTGCAGGATATGAGCTACACTTCTGTCTGTCTGTGGAGAGAATTTACCCTGCAGACCTGAAGCTCACCTTTACAGCTGGGGTTACATCTCTCTCAGTCACACACAAGCAGATGACACACACATGCTTTAACAAGATAGCGCACACACGCACACGCGCGCACACACACACACACACACACACACACACACACACACACACACACACACACACACACACACACACACTGCCTCTGCAGCATCATACAATATTGCTTATAATATAAGTCTGGCACGTGCGTTCTAAAATACATTGTGAAATTTAGGTTTAGATTTAGTCTATACAAAACAATTTCAACTTTCCACATTTACTGCTAATTCTGGCTCTTACAGGATGTAGTTGTCCCGCATAATTAAGTGTGAAACTGAGGTAAAATGACACAGATTTAACCCCTTTGTTAACTTTTCTGCCCCTGATTCAAAGTCTGTGCAAGTTAATTAAATAAATAAAAAATCATCAGATAAGGCAGGGTAAATAGTTAGCCCCCAAACACAGCTTCCTCTACACTGCCTGCTACAACCAAGCCTCCATTATTCATCGCTGAAATGCAAAATATGAAAAATTGCTAATGCTCAAGCTTCCCTCTCTTCCCACAAGTCCTTACTAATTTATGTATTCATACATTTATTTATGGTTTATTTCCAAACATCATAATCCATTCCATGAGGAATGTGCTCTCTTGGTTGATAGGCACCAACTACACCCAAATATACTGCATCACTTTTAGTCGTTGTTGTTGTTGCTCTTTTCTCACTTAGGCTGCCCCCCCCGACTGGCTATATTTTGTTGCTTGTATTTATTTATCTGCACATGTAATCCAACAACGAAAGCCCTTGCAGTCCTTGTCAACTTGAGCTGAACTCGTACTGTAGCTCTGGACAGCAGTCGGAGTGTAGAACACGCACAAAAAGAGGGTTAAAAAAGGTGAGAGGGGATCAATTTGCTCAGAGATATTTGTGAAGATGAGTGGAAAGAGAGAGCACTCAGGAGAAGGTGACAGCTTCCCTATAGAGCTGCCAGTCATGCTACACAGCACCCGCTCGCACTAGAGAAGACACCTCTCGCCAGCTGAGAACTTATTGATCCAAACTCTCACACTCCTTTCTCCACTTCTTACCCTCTACTTTTCTTTCATCATCTCGCCTTTGCCTCCTCTTCCTATTGGCCTGTCAGTCTCCCCTCTTAGCTTTATTTTCCTTATTTTCTCAGATTTTCATCTTCCACATTGTGTCAGCCACTCACCGCAAAGGTTTTTAAGACCTTTTCAACTGCAATGGATTTCATTTCAGCCAAATGCAGTTCTGCTGGCTGATCTAATAAAACACACTTTTTGGTAAAAAGGCAGGAACATGACTTTCTGCAACAGTAAGTACATTTCCATCCTTCTGTTTCTATGTGAATTTGCTTGGTTTTAAAAGGTGAAGCCATCGGTAAGGTTGTGTCATGCATAATTACAATGATAGAGAACAACATTTTAACGTACGTCTTTTGACTTCTAATTACAAGTGTTAGCTGAAGGAAGGCTGTAACTGACAGAAACAATACGTTTACGTTTTTACAACTGTAATGATAACCACTTTCTAACCACTAATCCAACACAATACATACAAATGTCTTTGTCTTTTCTTCCCTTCCTTGATCTAAACACAATTTTAAACTCACGCATTTCTGGAGGTGACAAACTGCAGTGTGTGTAATTTCAAAGCTTTGGTATTGATCAACAACCCCATTTTTAACAATCGTTTAAATAAAATATATTAACCTGACAAACACTGTACATTACTTCTGCTGTAAGTTTGTGTAGAGTATTTTTAAAGAGCCACCAGATCATTTTTTTCTCATCCCCCATGTCTCAGAGAAATGTCTCTCAGACTGCATAGAAATCCTGCCTCCTTTACAACAACTGGCCGACTGAGAAGCGTGGGAGCTTGGGAGTAGATGGTGCTTAGGAGGCACAATTCAGGGCAGGAAAGTCCCTTAAACACTTCACTGTGGTCAGGTTAGTGGATGTATGAGATGTTGTGCATATTTTGCTGCATTATCTTATTAAGTCAAACATTTGCTATTCATTGTAAAAGTTAACGCATCAATTTTGACTGTTGGAAGTTAGAAAAAAGTACACCTCAGTCAGATCCCTGAAAAGAAGTCTAGTGCTGAACACCTTTCACTTTTCCTCCCTGACCTGAAGGTCAAATCCTGGAGGAAGTATAAAAAGTGAGATACAGAAAGCTCTGTGGAAAAGTGACAAGAGATCAGACAAGAGTTAGCAAGTCAGAGATGGAGTGTGAGGATGAGACAGAGTGTCAGAAAGAAAGGTGGAGTGTGAAACAGGGAGCAGGTGTGAGGGTAAAAAGGGTAAGAGTGTGAGAGGAGAGGTAGGACGCTAAGGAGAGGGTTAAGTGCAGACAGTCTCCATCTAACAACACCCCCCACCCCTGCCCCAGATAGCCACACCAAGAAGGTTTGTGTGGACATGGCAGAATGTTGTGTGGACAAGAGTAACTTCTGTGGGAGTTTACTGTCCACGTGAGCATGTGCCTATCTATGAATCAGCTGTATGTGTCTCATTATGTGTATATATTTTTTATCAGTTTAAATGATTAAAACTCTTTTTCTGTGTTTCTATGGTACGACACAATGACAAATGGCTCTAAAAACAACAATACCTGTGAGCCTCAGACACCACTGCTATGGAGAAGAAGCCAGTCATGATACATGAATCAAAGCTGTAGGAAACACTTTATCATTAGAACTGTGAACAGGACACTGCACCACAGTTGCCAAATTAATCTTTTATTGACTGGGAATATAAAAGAAAAGTGATAAAATCGAATTTGACATTTTTTGGAACTGTGCTCATTTGCTTCCTTGCTGAGAGTTGAGAAGATTGATACCACTCAAATATGTATGCTATGAAGCTAGAGCCAGCAGTCAATTAGCTTAGCTAAGCAATAAGATTGAAAATAGGTGAAAACAGCTTGCCTGTTCTGGTCCAAAGCTAAAAAAATATTTTTTTATTTTTAAACTTCAAATCTTCAGCCCCAACCAACCCAAGACCCATGTGACATCGCCTTAGGCAATTTATCAGATTTTGTGCAGTTCCCTCTGGATGCTTTTCTTCACATATATAGTAGTATCCCCCAAGACCTGTAAACAGACTTTGATGTGTAGAAATCGGTGTAGTTTCTCTATATAAAGTTTTTAGTTTTAAATCAAAGAACTGGATATCAGAATGCTCATCGTTTGACCCGATGATTCACTCCTAAGAGTTGAGCTAACATTGTCGGAGCAAAAAATAAACAGAACTTCTGGTTCTTCTGGTAAAAAAACAAAACTCCACCCACTTCACAACTCTGTGTGTGTGTGTGTGTGTGTGTGTGTGTGTGTGTGTGTGTGTGTGTGTGTGTGTATGTGTGTGTTTAAGTTGGCATCAAGCAGGTGGGTGGGCAAGGAGTGTGTTAAGCTTCCTGTCTACAGTGTGTGTGTGTGTGTGTGTGTGTGTGTGTGTGTGTGTGGCTTGAGGGACCAGTCTGTGGGGAGCTGATTGCGCGGGCTCTCATTATGTGGCCAGTGGCTGTAATGGAGTGTGACAGCAGCGTGCTGTGCTCTGGATCTCTGTCCTTCCAGCCTGCAAAGCCAATTAAACACACTCTGCCCTGCTCTCCCACTGCCTTGCCCTGCTTCGCTCTCCATCACTCGCTCCATCCTTGCTTCTTTTCACGCACCCACCCTCACCCTCACCCTCACCCTCACCCCCCCCCCTCCCCCTCCCCCTCCACCACCACCACCTCCCCATCCCAGCCTTACATGCCACCCTTTGTAGCTGACTCTTTCTAACCCGTCCACCACCACATCTCAAAGCTCAATACTTCCAGCTCTTTCCTCACTCTTTTGCTTCTGGCTCTTATCTGCTGTTGTCTACATGACAATTAAAAGCTCCAATTGCTTCTGCCCTCCCTGCTGAACCCCCCAGCCTCACCACACTTCCCCCTAACGCCTGTCTCCCGGTGGCTTTGCAGTAAAGCAGTGCTCCTTGGTGGGTGGGGGGGGCAGAAAGAGAATTGCAGGGCTGCAGGGAGAGAGAACCTCTGATGACAGCTTCCCCGTGTACTGCCACACACACACACACACACTAAAGAAACAGAGAGAGGGAGAGGAAGAGCGAGACAGCAATACTTGGTTTCTCAAGACCCAGAGCAGTCACAACCACTTAGGAGGAAAAATGCCCTGCAGCACCAAAAACACACATAGTCCATTTATCACTCCCTCATAGTCCCCCAAAAAGTGCATACACACATACAGTACACACATACTCAGTTTGAGAGTGTGAGTGTGAGTGTGAGTGTGTGTGTGTGTGTGTGTGTGTGTGTGTGTGTGTGTGTGTGTGTGTGTGTTTCCTGGACTGGACTCCTGGTTTTTAAGTGTTTAAAATCAAGCTCTGAAAGTGCAGTCTGCAGCAGAGATGAAAAAACTGAATCCCTCTGAAAGTACAACTCATGTAGATGCAATTAGTGGCAGAATTCACTCCCTCTGAGGGAATGTGTGTGTGCATGTACAGTGCTGAAGTGTGGGTTAAGAGAAAAGGGAGGAGGAGGACAAGGAGGATTTGGTACCTGTTTTGAACCAGCCGTCATCAGTGAAAGACTCTCTGGTCTCTTGAGGTTTGTTCCAGTACTCCTTAAAGACAGACGGCCCTCGAACTTGGAGCTCCCCTTCTTTCCCCCCCATACCTGGAAGTACCTGTGATATATATTCACACAGAGAATAATGCATAAATGACTATGCACTTCATGCCCACTTCATGCTGAGGGATGTACTAGCCAACAGCAGCAAGACAACAATCTAACTTGCATGCAGATCTATGAAGAGTTAAAATAAAAAATGAGAATAGCCCATCTGTTATATTTATTTATGGAAATATGCAGTCATTATCTGTATCATGGTTTATATAGTAGAGTTTTGGGGTTTAACATTCAAAATCAGTTAAACTACTTCTTGACTGATTTCTGTGATTTTTCATCCACTATGTAGAAAAATGGGCTTATAAATGATTAATTCATTGATTACCTGAGTGTCTCTGTGATTGCCCTCCGCAAGTGTGATGTTCGTGTCATTCATGACAACCCGAACTTGCACAGCAGGAAGGGGCAACCCCACAGCGCCTGTCAACAAATCAAGCAGAAACACACTCAAAACACACAGGTACAGAGTTCAAAGGGAATATAGTCGATTGGAAGCAGGATTGAAAGATTTTTGTCCCTTTTAAAGAAGTTGAACACGTATATGGGCATCAACCTTTAGTGCAGGATTTCTACCACAGTGGGGGTTGCTCTCTTCCAAGATGGCATTAACTGGTCACTAAATGGTTTGCTGAGCTTGTAAAACACTAAACTGAAAGCCATTCATCTCAGTCACCAGTCAGCTTACTTGGACAGTAATGGGGATTTCTGGGGCAATGCCTGATGCAGCTTTTTTCTCCAACATCAAGTAAATAAGAGAACTGTTTTTTGGACATTTGTCTTAGACTCTTAAGAACAGATACCAGGCCCAGAATACACTCCAGGACACTGATGTACTGACAGAGTCTTCTCAAAATGACCTGAACTGCAGCATCCGTGGCAATAAGTCAACACAAAATTCCTTCCATACAAAAATAATAATACCCCATGCATATCGACAATGATCCACTGTAATAACAGTCTCTATTTTTGCAACAGTTTTCCATTGTTCCTGAGAAAAAATCCCCCAAAGTACTACACTAGAATTCAGTCCTTCAGTCCTAACTACTGCTGACTGCTTGACAAGGATTTTAATTACAGCACAGTGGCATAAAATGTTGTAAGTGAGCTGAAAAAAATTATGAAATACAATAAGAACTGTCAGAAATTCCTTCTCGGATTGTTCATAACTGCAGTGATGTTTAAGTGAAACAATTAATAAGAAAGGTGTAAGAAAATGTGTTACAAATAGAAAATTCCCACACGTACTTACATCACCTGCAGTCTTTGTGTGTGTGCAAGTGTGACCTCCAGAGTTAAGTAATTATAGCAAAGAGTGCACAGGGGATGCACGGAGAAGGTCTCAGTGGCCTTTTCTGTGCGTGTGCGTGCATGTGCGTGTGCCCGCCCAAAGGCTATTATGCCATTTCACAGACCACTGCTCTCCCAATAAAGAGCAGGTCAGGTCCTGATTAAAGAGTGATTCTCTCACTTCATATTGATCTAATCCACTCCAGTCCTGATTGGCAATGTCTATCACACACCCTCCATCACTTGCACTCAGTCCAGCAGGGAAAACCAACTGACCGCAAAAGTGTTTGTCAGTCGACAAGCAGGATAACAAACTAACTCAAGTCAGGAGGTTAGACGAATCTAGCCATGTTATAATGATCACAGCATTATGAGCTGCTGTGGGTAGTGTGAAAAAGGATATTTGAGACCTAAAGCACAATGTGACTCTGGTGTCTTATTTTCATTGGAGTCGCAGTATACTGGATCAGGATCAGCTACAGCTGGAGGACATTCAATGTCTTGCTCATGGACACTCTAGCAGGGATAAGTGCTTGTACTATGGTCAACTAGCGCCTCCACACACACACACACACACACACACACACACACACACACACACACACACACACACACACACACACACACACACACACACACACACACACACACACACACACACACACACACACACACTTTTCAGACACTTACGACCATTTCTGTAACGTTCTGAAACCGACAACCTGACATTCACACCCACTTTGCGCTGTGATTGGCCAGCTGTGCAGAGGTCTGTCACTTTTCCTGTGAACAACCAAGTGCAACACTATGAATGTCAGAGACTGTCTGAAAATGGCCACTGTTATCTCCATATTTCAACTATATCGTGCCTCCGCCCGCCCGCCCGCCTCTGTGACAGGCCAGCTTTACACATCATGTTTGAGTGTGACCATTACAGAAGTCGCCACATTCCCAGATCTCAGAATCAACATGGTGATTAGGGATTAGAATCCTAGAAAAAAATATACTTAAGGTCTAAAAAAGGGAATTATCCTTTAGAACAAACCTGGTAGATAAGAGATTACACACCCAAACCAAAGAGGTCAACCTCTTGTCCTCCTTCCACCGATCAGGGTGAAGAGGTGTAGAACCAGTAATCTTCCTTCAGTTCTTCACCCTGTCAAGCAAAAAAATGCCATCTACAAAATGACAAAAACAGACTCCTCTCCCTCGAGGACAATGTCTCCAAAATCCAATTCAGGGAATCTCTCTTCCCTTTAACGCCCTCTTCTATCATCAATTTTTTTCCTCTCACGTCAGGAGCTTTAGAAATCTTGGAGACTGGTGGCATTCTGGTTTCGATGATTCAACAAGATTGAGTGCCATTTTGAAGAGTACAGGCAGGTAATAAGTGCTGGGTGGGAAAAGGTCTGTGTGGAGAGGAGAGGGAATGACAAAGGTCTAGACAGGACTGTTTTACAGTGATTCCTGCAAGAAGTTCATGAAAGACTATATAGTTTTGGGCTTCAAATGACATCAGGAGGAAGACTAATTGCGGGAAGGTGGGACGCTGTCTCTGTTCTCTAGGTCAGCAAAAACACAAAAAAGAAGCTAAAAAGTAGGAGGAAGAAGAATAAAAAAGATGAAACGGGCAGCAGAGTAAGATAATAATAAGATGGAAAGAACTAGGTTGAACTAATCTCACATATTTACATCTCAACAAGGGCAATATGACCTAGAAAGCCACACTGCTGTTAATCTGGAATGCTCCAAAACTGTAAGCTACACAACAAAATCAGGCCAATTAGATGCCCTGAATAGAGTAGCAAATTATTAATAAAATTGCTGTCAATAAGTGTATTAAGAGCTGAGCTGTCTTCTGCTTAGTTGGTGGAGGATAGAAAGAAAAGAAAGTGAGTGTGTGCAAGAGAGAAAGAGAGGGGGTGACTCCACTACTCTTCTGAGAGTGTTTCCTATGGTTCCTATTGATCCATTTTAACCTACTTAAAGACAAGACAGGAACACACTGACTCAAACAGGCAAAAGCTCATGCCTCCGTACAGACACACACACACACACACACACACACACACACACACACACACACACACACACACACACACACACACACACACGCACACACACACACGCACACGCGCACACGCACACACTGTGCTGCAACGGAAACATCAATAGAACCACAGACCTATTGAAGCCATTCTTAATAATCACTTGAGAGGAATCAAACACAGCCTGCTCAGTTTATGCCTAACATTACCTGACAAACAAACAAAACAATACCCCGACAAAACAGCCAGACTCAAGGATTACTCAATCCACTTGCAAGCTAATTAGCGTTACCTGTAAAGAGGAAGAGTTGGCTAGGGAACAGGAAGGAGAAGGTGGGGAGATAGAGGAAGGGGGGAGGACAGGAGAAGAAAGCAACCACCACTAGTCTGACCTCATTTCTAGACCTTGCCTTTGTCTCTGGATGTGTGAGGGTGGTGTAGTTGGGATCATGGGGTTTTATCTGACATCACACCAGAGAAAAGTGTCTATGATCAAAACACAATATGTGAAGCCGAAGTACTGAATCAAACTGGTGAGGGAGGTAGAACAACAACAGGGATATTTGCGAGATATGTGATAAAGAATAGGAAAGTTACCGAGTGTGTGTTCGCACCGACAGTTTAGGTTTAATCCAGAAAAGTTGAATTTAACAAGCTGTTATTACTGCAGTGGAATCTCATTTGTAAACGTGGGCAATAATGTTGTAGTGGAGGTAAAAGAGTGCACTTTATGTGCTTTGTGTACAAAAGTGGTTAATTCTGTTCACCTTCTGCTGAGAAATATGTCAGTCTTTTAAGAATATGCTACATATTGAAATACAGTCATCAAAATTATGTTGAATTATGTTATGTCTAAGATCTAGATGTCTAGAAGCTTTTAATCAAATTTTGCCCCAGATTTTGCCTTGCAGATTTCACCAACAAATCAGCAAAACCACACTTAATGGGATGTGCTATTATCAGCTGCTCCACAATACACTTCAACTTAGGAAAAGAACGGAAAAGCAAAAATCCCAAATCCTCTGCTCGATTAAGTCATTTTCATTTTAATTAATCTCCATGAAAGCCTCAAGCTCTGTTTAAAACCCCTGAAAAATAAATAATAAAATATATATATATTTAATGTGATTGTAGTGGAAGAAATCACTGATTGTAAGTTTGTTGATTGGGAACCATAAGCTAACTGAAAACTAATGCCAGCTACATGTAGGGCTTAATTATTACACAGCAACAACAGACAAAAGAGGTAACATGGAGGTTATTTCTTTTGCTGAAAGCCTTTGATAACAAATTTTAGACTAGCAATTTGAATCCACATTCACATAGGCTGCATTCATCCATCAGAGAGGGTGACTGTAATGGACTTGCACTACATCTGCATTCTTTACTGTACTTGACCTTTATAACAGTTAAGAGCACATGTGGAAATATCACCCCAGCTTGAGTACTGTAACTGCTGATTATATGTCAAACCTGTCCCTAAAAACGGTTTCTTCTAGCTTAATTTCCTGCCGTTGATCCAGCAGTTGGCTTGTAACCTCACCACAGTTTGCTTGGAAAAGGACCAAGACCTTCACTTTCAGCTGTTAGTGTTTTGAGACCTGAAGTCGCATGACATTACTGTTATCCACCAGAGTTAGAATAAATAACTCTGAAACACATAACAATAGCTGGTCTCAGTGTGACCTTGGTTAGATTTTATCTTACTTTGTCCCTCTATAGTGTTTCTGCATACTGTGTTAAAGTAAAGTGTGTCTGTGGGTGGGTGTATAAGAGTATCCAGTCAGACAAACTTACATACCTGGGATGTATGGGCCCTCGAGACGGTTGGACAGTGCCATGCCAATCTCGGTCATGCCATAGCGTTCCAGCAGTGTGTGTCCTGTTATCTCATGCCAGCGCTGCAGAGTGGGAAGAGGGAGAGCAGCCGAGCCCGAAACCATCAGCCTGGAGGGAGAGGGACGTACATGAGCGAGACACTCCAGGCTCCAAATATATGTGTTGTGGGTGATTTGTGTGAGTCAATGAGTAGAGGATTTGGTCCACAGTGTTCCAGCTAGAACATTTCTGCACATTTTAATGAAAAACCTTGAAGTAGCAGAACATATTGGCACCACATAGCAAACAAATTAGAAAACTGCAGATACTACAAAAAACACCGATGCCCCCTAAAAACTAAAATAGTTAATTCTTATTCTGATATGTATGCACACGTACAGTTAGATGTCAAATCAAAAGGAGAAACCAACATTGCCCTGACAATGTCCTTGTAAGGTGTTGGCAAAACGAGCATGTGGACCAGCTTCATTGCTGCTAGAGGGATGAACACCATTATTCCCAAATATATTCCTTTATTCAGTGTTTTAATGATGGTGGTGGAGAGATCTGTCAGACAATTTGGCCCCAAATTTCCCAAAGGTGTTTAATCACACTCATTAAAACATTCAATCACACTTTATGCCATGAAAGGAAGTAACTTTGTTATGTTTCCCCTTTTATTTTCCTTTAATATGTCACCAGTCTGTACACCCACCCACACCCACAGATACATAGAGCCATGAGTAAGTTCTCTGTCACTGATCCAACAGCCACTACCTGATCCTCTCTTTGCAGGCCGCTTTGACAAAGTTCAGGACATGAGGCTGTGACAAGTGTTGATCACAGTACTGGATCAGCTTAGAGTAGATAGTTGGCACGGCCATGAACACGTTAACCAGGGGAGCCTTGGAACTCAGCAGCCTCTCCCACACCTGGGACACAGAAACAGAGAGAAAGAGAGAAGAGAGATAAGCACAACATATAACTGAAGAGGGTAGAAGGGAGAGGGAGATAAGGAAAGGCGAAAAGGAAAGTAGTGTAGATTCATTCCATTAGTGCAAGTGCATGTGACATTTTTTCTTTTATTTGATGTAAATGGCAGACTAAGGTCTGGACAGCAGCCTTACATTAAACCTGTCAACACAACGCCAAAAAAAGACAAGAAAAAACGTCAAGAATTTAAAGGTCAGGGGGAGGAAAACAGCAGACTGCTGTAGGGCAGAGCTGGCACTCTGGCCAGTTAAAAGGCCTTCTGTACGGATACTTTTGACAAATGTGCTTTTTGACTGTTACAGAAGGAGCCACTCATGTCCTCTGCTGGATCAAGCATTAAAGAATGCCGCTTTAAAACACAAACACAGGCGTTAATGGACATAAACATACATCGTGAACGAAATGCACATATAAAAATACTGTTTAAATATCACATAAACTCACTTGTTCAAGGACAAAGCCATTTTACATACCCCGCCCCTCCCACTCCACCTCATACCTCATCCCTCACACACACACACACACACACACACACACACACACACACACACACACACACACACACACAGAGTCTGGGTACATCGCAGTAGACGATGGGAGGATGGGACGACAGCATGAATTAAGTGAAGGTGAACGACAGCTTCTCTAGGTCTCGTCTCCCCCTTGGGAGACAAACGCTCCTCCCCAGCTGTCTCCCCTCCCCTTTTCCGCTCAGTCTACTTATCCTCCTTCTTCTTCTTCTTCTTTCATTCTACCTCCATTCCCAAAGTGCTTCTTTTTCATTCTCTACTTTCATCTCTGACCCCACATTTTTCCCTTCATCTTTCTTTCTCCCCTCTCCCTTTTCACTCCCTATCTCACATTCACTTACCTTCTCTCCATTTCGTAATTTCCTGCTTCGCTGCCTCTGCAGTCTCTCTCTCTCTCTGACATACACCTAGACGCATACTCACACATAGAAAGATGCAGTCTTTCCCATCATCTCTAACCTGTAGTACCACCACATCATTCTTAATGTCCCAACAAATTCTAAACTCTTCCTTCCACTTCTCCTTCGAGTCACCTTGTCATAGACTCAACTAATCTATTATCTACTAACTTCCCTGCCTCTCACCTCCCCTGCCTTTAATAAACAAACATAACTGAAATATATAGAAAAATAGTGCTGAGGTGATTCACCTTTGTCAACAGTCTGATCAGATCCCTGTCCCGTTTCTCACAATATAATTACAAGTTGAAAAACTGTGGGTGTTCACAGTTCACCTGTATAGAATGAAACTTTGTGCAGAGAGACGGATTATTAACCGAGTGTGCCCTGACCGTTCTGGGTGTTGTCTATCAAGCGCAGTGGAGCGCTTCCACCAAATCCAGTCTGGAGGAGAGAGGAAGGCAATTTATGTCCGTCAAAGAGCTGGCCTCCACCTAGGGGACAGGATGTGGTGAGAACCCAGAGCCATGGCCTGCATCCTAAACAACTCAATGAGCTGCTCAGCCCTGCATTCGACATGGGACTTCAACACAATATTGCCAATTCTTCCTGAAGAGGACTGGATGTTGAACATCAATGTGTCCATAGTGCTGAGTATCGAAAACGCCCTGGTATCAAAAGTTGCCACTGATGCTTGGTCAGATTTAGAGTGTTTTATTTAGGAAAGTTTTTGTACAGTGTTAAAAAATACTAATACTGAAAACATCACTAAAGGAACGGTATCAAACAAAGTGTAGTTTTGGTCTTGGTACTGAAACGGTATGGTATGTACGGTATGGTCAATAGGCACTACTATCAAAATAAGAGTCTACAGCCATGCTAGAGGTGCTGTGATGCTGCACTTTGGCACAGCGTTGCTTTGAACTAAATGAACGTAAGCATACTAAAAAGCTCATAACGCTAATATGCTGATGTTTAGCAAGTGTAATATTTACCACTTTCACCATCTTCATTTAGAAAGTGGGATTGTCATTAATTTTGCTAGTATTTAGTCATAAACCAAATAATTGATGATGGTGCTATATGAAAAGTCAAGGGCGATTACAATTAATTCTGAGGGAAACATGAACGTCTGCATCTAATTGTCATGACAATCCTTCCAATAATTCAATAATAATTGTTGGGATATTTCACTCAAAAACTCCTCATGATGGCGGTAAAGGAAAAATCTGGGGAGCAAAAATATCTGCATATATTTTATGAGATGTTAAGATATTTCACAAGATAAATTAAAATATTGACCTGCTGGTGGCACTAGAGGAAAGGTGGGGGTGATCACCAAAGTCAGCATGCCTCATCCTCTGGGGACCATAAATATCTGTACAAAATTCCATGGAAATGTTAATAGTTGCTGAGATATTTCTGTCTGGACCAAAGTGGTGGACAGACTGATCAAACTACTGTATGCATCTGTGGAACCTCCATCAATCAGGCTACTTAATAAAATGCCTTTAGCTAATAGAACACAATGAAATGACTGAAGTGATTTATTACCCTGGCTCCTGAATCAATATCTCAAAAATGTTTTTAATGTGTTAATAAATAATTTCCTCATATTAATACAATTATGAATGTGCTGTGATGAAGTAGTCCATGAGAATTCAAAAAACACAAAAAATGTTTAAGTACTGTGTGAACCCGAGGAAGAGTATCTGCCCCCATCAGTAAGCAACAGCACACTCGAAATAGACTTATCTGCAATTTACTGGATCACTATTCCTACACTGAAAATTTTTGTCACTATCTCCAGGCGAAATCAGAAAAAATCAATGGCGGCCTCTGCTGCCTAGGCTCCCCTTCAGAGATCTTAGGGGATAGAAGAGACAGACTATCGATCACTTCATCAATGTACTGTAACTTCAGGAGGAGGAGAATAAAGGCTTATTTTTAAGGGTGAGAGGAGGGGTTTTGCGGTTTGGTGCACAAGGTCAGGGATAACAGCAGAATACTGATATCCATAACAGAGTAGCAATACCCATGTTGACAGATACATATGTCCTTTAAAGACCTTTCCTTTCCATCTACCGTCACTGCCAGTGAGTTGTGGAGGTCCTGACATACAGACAGAAACACACATTGGAAAACACAAGCATTTACACTCCTAAATGTTCCAAAGCCACACACACACACACACACACACACACACACACACACACACACACACACACACACACACACACACACACACACACACACACTTAGCACCCCATCTTCCCCTCCCTTCCTAGGGCCAAACAAGCACTATCATCCTTCAATGTCAGCTCATCGATTGATCCGCTGCTTAAGCCCCAGCCGTGAGTCGGCATTGGTCAGATACAAAGCCACACAGGGCAATTCATCACTGAGCCCCAAACACTTAGTTTGACAGTCAGAGAAGGAGGGGGAGGAGGAGGAGGAGAGACTGATAGGAGAGAGGGAGAGGAGATGAAGCGAGGAGAAAGGAAGGAGAAGAAACGTGGAAGGGCAAAAGGAAGCACTAATAAAGAAAGAGGGATTTATGTGGAAAGAGTTGAGGGTCTTGTCCATACAGGATTTCTAAAAACTACATACTTCTTAGGCTACATGTCAATGACAGCTTCGTTCTCATAGTCACCTCCTGAGCTGTAAGGCTGCCTCTTTTGTTCAGTGGAGTTAATGTAAGGTATACTGTACCAAGATAAAGCATTCGAACAAGAAAGAGACAGAGTGCAGTCCAGACCTTCTGAGGGTCGAAGTCAGGAAGCATGATGCAGGTGGCGCCCACCCAGAGCGGGCACAGCAGCTTGTTAATGATGCCATGCACGTGGTGGAGCGGCAAGGTGTGGAGGATGACGTCATCTCTGGACCACGCCCACTCTGAAACCAGACACTGGATCTACGGGGTGAGGGGGGAGACAGGGGAGGAAAGAGAGGAGGTCAGCACATCATACTGTCTTTACAATAAACCACCTCAATCAGCTTTTACTGTTGCACACTATTTACAATATTTTGTGGTGTCGTGATGCAGTTTACTTGTTTTTTTTAGTGCTTTTGGCTTCCTGCCAACTTGCCGTATTCACACCTCAATTAGCAACTTTCTGCTTTTGGAAGAATGACATCTGCCCCCTGTGAACACTGAATTTGGTTGCAGTCGGAGAGCAAAATAATAACTCAAAGTTATTATAATGTAACTGGTCTACTGAGGATCCTGTTGGGGGAGAAATCTGTATATGTCTCTTCAACAATTAATTTCTCCCTGTGCGATGTGCAAACTAGTATTAATAACATTTAGTATAAAAAAAGAACACTAGAATCTGATGTTAATCCTTAATGTTTTGAAAAGTAGATTGCTGCTATCATTATAACTATTATGAAACAGATACAATCGGCTCAGAATACAGCATGCATCACCAAAAACTGTTTGATAATAGCATCTTATTCAATGTTGATTTATCCCATTTAAGAAGCCAGTTATTATGCAATCCTGAATTCTAAATTGTGGATTTCTCACAGAAATTAAACCTCCAGTTATTTCAGGAATTAATAACATCTTTTTCTTCTAGTCAAGTCAATTTGATCTGTATAGCTTAAAATCACAGATTCATCTTGCACGACACCCCTGTCCTTAGTCTCTTGATTCAAACAAGGAAAAACTCCACTGATTAGATTAGGTGATTATGGAGGGCATGGGAATTGAACTTCAACCTTGTGCTCCTGAAAACACTTCAACAGTATACAGGGGAATTGTGCCTGTTTAAACTATTTTATGTTTTTGGCTGTGAATGTCCAGTTATAGAAGAACACCGAAAATATAATGTCATTTGTAAGACCCACTACCTTCATGAAGCTTATATTGTTTAATTTTGGTTAACGAAAAGATAAATTTATAATATAGAAAAAAATTATAAATTTTAGATAAATAAAAGATTATTTGTTCTACTGAGTTACCCAGGTGTTCTGGTTATTGTGTCCAGTTCCCTGTATCAGACAATAAAGTATAATCTTGCCTTGTTTATTAACAGTGAAACTTCCACCACATGTTTCTGAATGAAAATGCAAAATAAGTGAACAGATCACAGCTAGAAATTGCTGACACACTTGCAAAAACACACACATGCAGAGATCAGACCTCTCGTTAATGTTTGGTTCTAAGAGCCAGTAATTTAAATCACAACACCAACAACTAGGCTATGTAGGTCAATGCGGAGTGCAGTTTCTGATCACTCAGATGACATTCGGTACCCCTCTGACACTGCTCATGATGTTGGCATCTTTAAGTAATGCACAAAACACACCACAGGTAAAGTGCACCTCAATGATTAGGTTAGGAAATAAGTATGCAAGCTTTTCAGTGTCCCATTCACTAGGAAAACAACAACATTGCAACCTTACTGTCTGTGTCTGCTGGATCAGGCATTTCAATTGCCAGAATGACGCAAAAAACATTCAGTGTATTTATTCACATTATCAAAGATATACAAAATGGGGATCAGATGGTCATCTTAAATCCAAGCTTAAATTTATTTTCCTTTCCAGCTGGTCTCAGGTCTTCATTCACATTAACCTGACAGAGGAGCTTTCCAGGAATTCTGACAACTTGATGTTGTTGGCTTCCAGGAAAACAGACAGACTCACTTAATCATTCACTCACTCACTCACTTCCCTGAGCCAACCACAGACAAATGAAGCTCTGCTGTCTTTCAGGGTGATTTAATTTTCCACACTATTGGACATGTAGGTCAATTTCGCTTAGAAAATATACAGGAAAATCTTCAGGAGATCTTTAATGGCATAAATTAGTGATTATTCAGAAAGCTTGACTGGAACAAAAGAGGAATGATGCTAATCAGGGAGTCAAATAGGAGTACGGGGGTGTCTAAACACTCAAACCATGAATACATTTTGTGTGTCTATATGTGTTAGTTTTGTGGAGCTCCGGATAGTCACTTCATAATCTCTGCCTGCACTGCATGATATCCTGTAGAAAGACTTAAATAAACAATATAAATAACCTTGACTTGAATATTGAAGTTGACTATTAATTATTTAAGAAAGCCCAAGTCAATTAAACCCATAAAAGCATATATTCTATGTAATACTACTCTGTGTTTCATGACAAACAAACAAAAACAAAACCTGTGTGCATTCTTTACCTGACAGTAGTCATTTACCAAATATTCCAAATAGGTTTAGATATTAACTGTCTAACCACTGTACCTGAGTTGTAATGGTTTCCTTTTATTTCTATAAAGGTACTAATGACGAGGGACCGTTTTGAAAAAGAATAGCAGTCAACAAAAGAACATCAAACTCACTGGACAAACATGGACAAAAAGAAGAAGACACTATAACATTTTCTTGTATGGAAAATGTAGAAAAATTTGATTTCTGATGTCAGAGCTTCCTCTATGCGCCTGAACACACCAACAAAGAGGCGTTTAAAGCCCCCTCCCCCAAATATTCTGAAGATGTGCCATTCTGACTAATGTGTTATGGACAGTCACGTTCCAGTAGCAAACAAATCTCTTCTATTTTGAGAATCTGGACAGAACACACAGACAGCGGATGGGTAAGGAAATTATATAAAAGACCGGAGGGTAGACTAAAAACATACCAATCAGTCCCAACACAAATCACAATCATATTAAATACCAATATCATCAATTACACGCCGACGGATACAGCATTTTCGAGTTTCAAATATCCAGTACCTTAGCTGACATTAATCTTTTCCATAAACACATCACATTTTGACGTTGATAATTTATAATATTTTTTTTGTGACCAAGATACATACTGTTCCTACTTATTGGTAGCACCTTACTTATTAGCACCAGCTGTAACCTCCTCTGCTATATCAAAGCTTTGAATCAACCTCAAACTGAAATGTAATTGGCTTTGTCTCTAATGTAATTATAGTTTAAAAGACAACATTTACCATGGCTTGGATGCTTCTGTGCGTATGTAGAACTCCCTTGGGTCTCCCCGTGGTACCACTGGTGTAGATAATCATCGCTGGTCGATCAGCCCAGTCTGCAATGGCTGTCTCCTTGTCTTGGGAGTCTGCCCCAGCTAAGGTGCACAGGTCAGATGTAGGGGGCAGCGTCAGGCATGGCAGCCCGAGTCTCTGCGCCAGTGGTTCGAGGGTTTCAGCATAGGGATGCCCTGCCACCAGCAGTGAACTCTGGGAGTCAGAGATGATGTACTCCAGTTCAGATTCAGGGTGTTTTCGGTAGAGTGGCACGGCCGTCCCACCACTCATCCAAGACGCCCACTGTGCCACTGTATAGGAAGCATCATTAGCACACAGGAAGGAGATTCGTTTGCCTTCCAGACCCCCAAAGTCGCAGTTGAGAGCGGTAGTGATTCTACCTGCAAGACCTAAGCTGCTGCTGTACAGCTGCTTGTAGCTGTGGCTACCACTGCTATCTATGATAGCAATTCTATCTCCAAATGCTGGAGCTCTGGCAAACACAGGACCCAGGTTGATACTCGATGACTGTGCTGTAGTCCATCTATGAGCCTGTCTTTGAACCACCGTTCCCAGTAGCCATTGCCTTGGCTTTGATGAGCAATAAGTTCTGTGAAGAGTGGCTTTGCAGCGAGGCAATGTCCACTTCAGAGAGTGGCAGGCAGCAGCTGCAACAAGTCCTGACAGCATGTTTGAGACTTCAGACCCTCCAGAGTTAGAACCTCAAGAAGGCAATCCTCAGTGTGTGGCATCCACTCATATCAGGTGATGTCTGTGAGTTGTTGGGGGGAAGAAAGTGGATGTGGGCTTAGTTTTATCAAGCAGCACACAAAGTTTGACATCTTCTAAAGGTATACCATTTAAATCTTATTATCCTCCTTCTGTAATATTCAGTTCGACCAAGTTGCTATCACTTCGCCTGCACTTTCATTTAAGTAGCATGGCACTACTTAACACAAACTCACTGCCCGCAGCTTGAATGTACCATTTCTCTGATGATTTTTAATAAGCAGATTTATTATTATAGTAAAATATAACTCTAATAACTTATCATTACACATCACACCTCCAGAGGATTACTCTTCCAGACTTTGAAAAGCTCCCTTCAGACCCACAGAGGACACCATACAACTGTCTCACAGGCGGACAATTACCATAATACCATCTGTGATAATGTAATTGCAGCTCATGTGTGAAACTGGTGCCCCTTTTTATTATCAACAACTTGGGAGTTTTTGGACTGACAAAGCAAGCAAACATCTCCAGTTGTTAGCTTCATAATAAACATATTTATTTCAACAATAACCGAAGTTAAAACACGGACTCGTGGGTTTTATTTTTTGTTTTTGTCGCTATTAAGGAACATGTAGTGTTAATGCTGACCATGACTGACTTTTGACATTATCTAACTAAAAGGGAACTGACGGACAGAAGACGGACAGAAGACGGACACCGACCGGACTTTATCCAAAATAAATCTCCTTTCTTCAGCGAATAATATATGAATGCTGCTTAAGAAATACACGTGTTCCGCTTTATAACGTTACATATCTCCTTTTCACCTTACCTAAACCAAAAGCCCGGTATATCTTGTAGTGAAGGACGGTGCAACGGAATTAGTCTTCCGACATGAAACATACGTCGCTTGAATGGTTCCTACCTCGTAAGTACACACTACAAACCCTGCTCTAGTGTGGCGACTGAGACTTCAAAAATAGGAGTTTTTAATAGTCCAATAAAATTGTTTTATTACTTAAGTGGCTCTATACTTCCCTTTTGAATACCTTTCACTACATGAAATGATTTAAATGCATATACTGTGAGATTATGATTTAATATCTGCAGAGAACTAATAAATTGTAGGCTTATCGCTCCTAGACTGAATTAATTTTCTCTTTTCAGATCAATTTCAACCATTATCTCTTGATATGTTTAAGTTTGAATGTTACAAATGATCTAATGTAGTACTTTGTACTTGCAGGCTCACAGACAGCTAGTTTCAAATCATTGTATCATTCATTACAGAGCTACGGAGATGACTTGTGTTGTTGTCTGACATTTTGTGATTCTTAACTCAGCCTGGTTGTCTAGATCCGCCCTCATTTTTGAAGATCTGCAGATCCAGTGGAGAGTCTGTTCACCAGAGGCGAGGACGGGAGAAGGGAGAGTGCAGCATATATGCAGCTACCCCACACAGAGCTGTGTTTGGCTTTAGATCACATGCCAGTCCTACCACTCAGTGTGCCAACTAGCTTGGCTGACTTCATCTTCACGGTGCAAGTGGGCACATTCAGCCGCCAGCTGGCAGTCGCGGGCCTCAGATAAGAGAATGGTACAGACATGGCACACGTTCAAAAAGTTTTCACTTCCCTCCCCAAACCCCCTACACTGCAAACAAGGATGGCATGTTCCTAACGAAATTGGAGCCTTTGTTTCAGAGAACTCCCCTCCACTCTCAGGAATAGTATCGTCAAAGACCACTCGTTCCCATTCGTGGGGAAATCGCTATTCAATGGGATGCTATGCTACCCCAGCAGCTATGTAATTTCCAGAAAATCCTTCATTTGTAGGGCATTTCAACAGTCTTTCGTCTTTTTTTATGCAGATGGCACTGCTGCTTTTTCTAAGGATTCAACCGAAAAATGACCGAATGCATCTCTGATGAAACGAAATAAGGCACAGATGACCAATGTTTTTGGATTTGCTTCCTGGAAGTTGGCCATATTTTTGACATGCGTTACATGGGGACTGGAATCTGAGCCATTGTGAGTCTTATTTACAGCTACTGGAAACATAGAGAGATGGAGAAAGAGTGGAGGAAAATAAAGGGCATCATGTATAAGTCTGTTTGTCAGGGGTGAGAGGACAAGACATGAGGCGTTATAGTTACGGTTATGGCGACAACATGATTAGACAGAGTATCTAGCAGAAGCTGGCATTCTGCTGCAATGGCCTGCTGCCAACACACCATTCAGCGAAGACCACCTGAAAGGATCTCGCCACTGATGGGCTGGACGGCCGCAAGCAGGCGCCAACTCCCATCTTGGCAAAAGACTGCATCTGAGGAAAAGGGAAAGAGGGGACCCCCCACAGATCTGTGAGAGAGGCTGAGATGGTAACACAAACCGTGGGGAGTACCCAAGCATGTGTCAGGTTGGCATCAATGTGAGAATGTCTTGGCAAGCGCTCCCTTCTCTCCCCTCCCACCCCAGCTCACACACAAACACACTGTTGCCCTGCTTGGAACACATGGTACATCAGCAGCGGCATCTGGCCGCGCTGACTCCTGGCAGCTGCGCTTCGTCTTCACCAGTTGGGAGTCTTGGCACTGCCACTTCATCAACTACCTGTGGCTCCTCCCGGGTAAAAAGGCGAGCGATGAATTATTTCGTGGCTGCAGCTGCAAACTTGACTTTCATCCAAGAGATTCACTGTAAACATATGACTGCCTCACAGAGCACATGCCACCCACATACTAATGCATGGTTGACAACATGGCTTGTATTCTGCGCAAAGGGACTTGTATGTCCTCATGTGATGGCAGGGTTCATTTGAGGTGAAAGATGAAGGATGCTCTGTGAATATTCTCTACGTGTTGTATACGTCAAACCATAGTGCTTTCAAAAAGGCCCAGGAAGAAACAATGCACAGACAACTGGAAGCTCTTGGCTTTCATAAAGTGTTTTTTAAAGCCTCAAATAAAAAAAAGTGAACACAAACACAAGTGGCAGTAACATAACATTCAGAAAGGCAATGCGTTTTGGACTTCATCAGACAGCACTGGCCTATCTTTTTGTGTTGGGAAATGGTGTTGAAAGATCAAATCAAAAGGCAGCCATGGATTACTCTGAAAGGAATTTCCCTCCCACTTTTATAATGAACAAATGGATGGGAGCAATTATTGCCTCACATTCCATTTCTAATGGAGGTTTTGACAACCAAGGACATTTGCCTGAAGCGCTCTGAATACATTTTAGCTGTGACACCATTGACTGTTGAAAAAGAGGGGGACAGCTTTGCCTGAAGATTACCTGGGGGAACATTTCCAATGGCATCTTTGTGAGACGTTCTAACAGAGATTCAATTGGTTACATCTTGTTTTAAAAAGTCTAACATAATAGAGAGTGGAATGTAATGTTGCATTGTTTAATGCTTGATTATTTCAGTGCCACTATCCATTGTCATGGAATATACCATCTACTGGTCTGGATTATTCCATTTAATCAGTGAGGTGCATTTAATGCTAACTCCTCTCCATATCCCCAGAGATGTGTTTGGGTTCTCCTGCACTCTTAATTGATTTTTCTTGTAGAGAAGCCCTGACGTTCCCAGGGCAAAAACCTAAAGTTTTCAATTTATCCCAAATGTCAGCTTTTATGTTATTCAAGTTTAATAGCAAAAAAATAAATTGATTGTGTGTTTATTGTGATCACAATTACAGTATTAAGTGAAAACATGACATGGGACTCAAGTCATGTTTTCACTTTTGGTTTGGTTTATACATGAAGTAAAGTCAAGGAAGAGAAGTTAAAAATGCAGAAAGACGAATTTTATGTTGGGAATTCTTGACATCCCCTGGCTTTCTTCAGAGTTCATGGTTTGCTCTTGGCTACTCGAGCACTGCATGACCCAATTTGAATTTAAAACTTGTTATATTTTTTTCTATCCTTGTTTCAAGAGAAATGTTGCTGGCAAGCTGTTGAAGTCTGTCAAAATTTAACTACATCTCTCCCTTACACACATACACATAAACACACACACACACACATATTCTCTCACTTTTTTCTGTGGGTGTTAGTCATCTGACAGTGACCCAGTGGGAGTTTTTTCTCCATCTGTGTCGGTCTGACCCATTTTAGCCCTCGGCCACGTCCAACTGTTCAGTTTCCCAAACATATGTGCGGTGGCAGGGGGATAAGCGAACCGTCGCCGCGCGGGACCTGCAGATACACACTGCAGATATGACACTGGACCCTGCCTTCCTGTCTGTCTGCTTCCCACAGCATATGCCATCATCAATACTGGCCCCAAGGACTCACACCTTAGTGATTTAAAAAAAACACCGCTACTGTCTGTTTTATAAATCTGATTATCGGATGAGGTGAATTTGTTAAGATTTATTCCTGTTAATTGGCCATGACTGATTTTCAGTTGTCATCGTGACTCTGCAACTCATCCCTTGCTTAACCTCTCAAAAGAGTATGTCTGAAAGTTTTCTGTTTCTACTGGCCAGCCTCTTTTTAGGCATTTGACTTGGTGGATTTACTGGCTATACTATCTGTGCAGATCACTAGCCAGTGAGGGCAGAATAGGCCGACCAGAAGAGGGATTGTGTTTTTTTTCCAAATGGTCTATGTTGGCAGATGAGATGGTATCACTGCACAGAGCCAGGACCCACTGGGGACTGTGGGGTGTGAGGCACATATGGGCAAACAGGCTGCTGATGAGCTGCTTACATGAGCCTCTCATCATGGCCTTAGACAGAAATGTCTCCACCAGAGGATTTGAAGTGGCTATATGCTATGGGTCTGCATTGTTTGGGTTGGCACAGGATCTTGGATTCAAGCTACTTAGAGAGCAGATATCTCTCTCTGCAGGGAGGCTCTCTCTCTTTATTTTTTATAAAATGTCATCCAAATTCATCAGGGACGATTTATAATAATAAAGGTAATATGAAAATGCTTGTAACTTGCTATTGTAATTTACACATTCTCTGAATAACTGAGGCAGGCAGCGTGGTCAAATGGATGTAATAAAGTTGATTTAACTGTAGTCTTAAGGTAACTCACCTTAAATAAATGATACCCAACTTCCTGACCTACTGGCTGTAATAAGCTTTAGATCGCTCCGGAATATTTTGATGGCTTTCCACTAATGCCTTATTGATTCTCTTCTTTCCCTTTTAACTCACACACATGAAAATGGAAACTATTCTGCTAGACAGACGATCAGGACTTCCGCCTACACCCCCCCCATCTAATTCAGCTCACTGACTTTGTCCTGCATTCTCAACAATACGCTGCCCCTGATCATCGAAAAGTTTGTAGCATCCCATTCAAACAAGCATGCCAAGGTTGCATACTGTTGCACTATATTACATACAGATACAAAGTGAAATATTTAGTTCTTCCATCTCCCGTCGCTTTCTGAAATATGTTCATGATGCAGCTTTGATCAAAAATAGATTGTCTGAGTTCACATAAGGAGATGGTTGTTTCTAATGCCTTGCAAATGTTTGTCATGTTTAATGCCTATTTAGCTTATGTGGCTATGGAAAAAAAGGCATACATCTGCACTTTATTTCTTCTGCCATGCAACAAATTTTGGCAGGCATCCTTCTCGTTCCATCTTCTGCAAACATGCACATGCTACAGGCTCCCTTATTCACCCTTGCACAGTCACACATACATAGACACACACAAACACACAAGGCTGCCAGGCTGCTTGGGTGGTGTGTTGTTCTCTGGGAGACAGTGCCATATGTTGTCTAGCCTCCCAGGGAGGGCAGAGCCTACCGCTGTACTCTTGTCCTGACTATAAGGGAAGCCCACAGCAGAACACCTCTAAAACTCAGAAAACTCTGCCTATTTCTGTGCAGTTTATGTAATTTGGTTTTCAACTTGCAAACCTTTAGTTTGAGACTGCCCTTGTAGCGCATGAATGAATGTTGTGAAAAATGAAATACAAATAAAAAATATGTTTTTTAAAGGTATAAACAATCCATATTTCATTCAAAATGGATATGTGGATTTTCATTCAGCTATTCATTTTATCATTTAGACTTGACACATTGAGTAAACGAGCCCAGTGTGTTTTTGTTTTCTTGTAATTTTAAATAAAGAAGGAATACATGCAAAGATAATGTACAGTAATGTATGTGTGCACTTAGCTCCTAACATCCTTGTCTTGTTGAATGACAGGAAGTACTACCAGAAGTACAGTGTGAACACTTCTGGCAAACTGTAAACAAGTAAAAAGCTGTTTAGATTGAAGAGGCAATTCGAGACAATGGCTAACCTTGCTGGGAGAGGCTCACTCAATGCCTATGCACATCTGCAGATGAGGAGTCCTGAAAAATTCATTAAAGTGAAAAAAAAAAGCTTTTGTTTTGTAGTGCCATGTTGGGTCTTTTAGAGCCCTTGCATTTGTCCTTTCTTCTCATTTTTATATGAAGGAGAGACAGAGTCACAAAAGAGGTAGACAAGAAAGTACACAGTAAAACTGCAGAGAGCAGAGTGATGTGAAGAGCATGTTTGGATACCTTTGGTCAGGAGTGCGGGGAGGTGATGGGTGTGTTTGCTGAGAAGGGGATGAAGGAAAGAGTGGGTGTAAGAGTGTGTTTGTGCATTGACTTGAGGGGTAGGGGATGCGTGTTCAGAATTTATCTTATCTGTGTGTTCAAAACTACTTTGCATTTCAGGCAGAGAGCTTGGGTGCTCCACTAAATCGCAGGAAGGATTGTTAGACACGCGTGTTATTAATTTTTTCAGGGTCCCTGTGGCGTCTGTATGAATCTTAATGCTGCTGACTGGGCTGCAGCTCTATCGACTTTCTTTAAAATATGAAGAAGCTTTGCTGGAAGCGCCTGGGGTCATTAGCTGAAGAGTAGGCGCAAATCCCTCACCGAGCCTGCTCTGGCTTCGCCATGTTAAATGTGCTCTTAAAATATTCATAATCATACTCTTGCCTGCACACACGCACTTGCACACACACACACACACACGCACTTATGCACCAGGGACATAAGGGGATCAATATTAAAATGTATTCCTGTTTTGGTGTGTGGTTAATTAGCTGCGGTTCTTTTAAACCATGAAGTTTGAGAACAGATTAACAGTATCTTTTTGCACACAAGATAATATTTACTTCCGCTCCATCCGTGCGGACATAGATGAAATCCACATGTCAGTGGATGTTGACATATGGACCCCAAAGAAAACAATAATTTTGTTTTGTTTTTGCTTCTTTAATGTTTTACAAAATCGTTTCAGTGTCATATTATGATAAGTGAAATATGCAGTGGCTTCTGTTTCACAGACGCACTGACTACACTTCTAACTGCAATAATTTGTATATTTGTATGTCCCTCTATGATTCAGAGCGGATTTGCATTAAATTTGCATGAAACTGGCATTTGATCCACTATAACAAAAAGGTAAAGCATGCATTTCCAGATAGTGTATTCTTTTTCTATTTCTTTTCTCATTTTGCATTTTTAATATTAAAATAAAGGTTTTAGACAACAACCACACTCGGGTATTGTTTGATTACTTTGATGAGTAAGATAAAAATAAAAATAAAATCATGATTTGGAGATTATTACAGCTTGACTTGTATTTTTATGAAAGGATGTATTGATCCTTTCAGTACTGACCTTTGATCGGTGGGAGTTTATAGGGTCCCTGGTTTTTATAGCCAAAATAATGGTCCTTTTTGAAGCCTTGTTAAGAGAACTGCAACCCTTAATAGCGGCTAGAGATCAATAACAACACTGTTGGTCAGAAACTTGTGTATATACTGGGATTGAGTCAGCCCTGTATTTCTGATTGTGTCCTTTGTCCATATGAGTTGTACACATGTGTTGTGAATGCTGTCTGCTTCCTCTTTGGTAACACTGGTTCCTTACAGTGCTCTGCTCTGGCTTTCATTA